>NW_015547662.1:494637-510392 GCF_001515605.1 Sinocyclocheilus anshuiensis | reverse complement strand
ACGACATGAGGGTGAGTAATTAATGACATAATTTTCATTTTTGGGTGAACTATCCCTTTAAGCATCACATTGAAATCGGTAATAAATTTGATTGGAAAAAATAAGCAGAATTAAATTTCAAGTTTAAAACTATTTTCTGATTAAAGATGGTATTTTAAACCATTTGACTTGCCATACATCCAGTTGTGCTTCTTGCGCACGCTAGTTCTGATCATATGTATGGTAACTCGGCAACTATGCAAGAATTGTAATTAGTATGGTTGTGTAAAGGGAAACAGACATTCCGAAGGGAACAGAATCTACTCTACACCAGCCCTCTGGGAATTGGGTTTGACACCTCTGTGATAAATAAAGTTATTGTTTCCCAAAAGAATGGACTCTCAACAGCCTAAAACGAGTCGTCAGTAATTCGAATCCCACTTCCGTAACGGTTACACGTAACACATTTGCATAATGCCCGCCTATGTTACGCGTTGACCGCCCTCAAACACTGGCTTGTTGTTCGTGTGGTTAACATCATGTCGAGAAGACGCTGTGTCCTACGCTGTGAAAGTAAATTCGTTTTATTTTCACTTCCGAAAGACGAGGCTGCAAAGAATCAGTGGTTAATATTCGTTTTCTCCACTGTACCACAGCAGTACAACCCCAATCTTGTTTTGTGTTCCCGTCATTTTACTGAAGACTGCTTCTCTAATCTCGGGGAGTTCAACGCGAGATTCACAAAACGCTTGTTCTTGAAAGATGGCTCAGTACCCAGTTTATTCGGACCATCTGGCTCCACTGAATCACAACCTGTAAGTATGATAAATAATTGATGTTTATATATGGAGCGTTCAAAACACGGAACAATGGGCGTATCGTTTCCAATATATTGTCTCCCAAAAGAAAGAAGCGGTTCTGAACTGCGTGAAACGAGCCGTCAGTAATCCCTGCCTCACTTCCTGCAGAAAAGCTCTTCACAAGCCTGCTTATGGCTATCAAATTTGCATCATGCCCGCCTATGGTTTTCATTGGCTGTCCGCGAGCAACGTGTGCTTTGACCCGCCCTCAAACGCTGTAGTTGTAGCTGAGGCCCGGAAGAGTTTGGTTCGTTCGTGTTGTTATCATGTCTAGAAGGCGCTGTTTTCTGCGCTGCGAAAGCAAATCCTCTTTGCATTTACTCCCAAAGCACGAGGAAGTGAAGAGTCAGTGGTTAAAGTTCATTTTTACAGTGACACCACATCAGTATATCTCCAATAACCTTTTGTTGTGCTCTCGTCATTTTACTGATGGCTGCTTCTTAAATCTTGGTGAGGTCAACGCGGGATTTGCAAAACGCTTATTTATTAAAGATGGGGCAGTGCCCACTTTATTCGGACCTTCCCGCGCTTCAGCATCACAACTTGTAAGTATGATTATTTATGTTTTCTACCGAATGTTCAAAATGCGTAGCTTTGTGCTGTGTGCTATGTACACCCACATCAGCTGTGGACCCACTATTATCTAACATCGTGTGTGGAGCACGATTGGTTTAGAAACGAATGTCCCGTTATTGTTTGGAAAGTGTTTCCTATTCTTCAGCTGTGTGCCTGGTCTGCCCCATACATGTATTACAAAGCTTCCTTTCACCGAGCTTTTATCGTTAGTATAGTGGATGACTAACGTTATCTGTATTGTAATAAGATGTAAAGTTGCGACCACTGTCCTCTGCTAATTTGCTCAAGAATGTGCAGATCGAATGGGTCATGTCGGCGCAACTTCTAAGAGCTCCTTCAATTATTTCGCTCTGCACCGCATCGCGATTGCTTGCTGACTGCACGCCATCACATGAAGATGTTAAACAAATGTATTTGTTAAATGGGTAGTTCGCCCAAAAATTAAAATTGACATTATCTCACCCTCAATTTGTTATAAACCTGTAAGAGTTTCTTTCTTCTGGTGAACACAAAATAAGATATTTTGAAGAATGTTGGCAACCAAACAGTTGCTGGTAGCCATTGACTTCCATAGAATGGGGAAAAAAAAATATTATGAAAGTCTGTGGCTATCAGCAGCAGGCAAATATTGTATCAACTTAAATGTATCCTGCATATTCAAAAGTAATATAAAATAAGAAAATGCTAAATATGTCTTAGCTGAAATGTAGACTTTCAGTTTTAGGGGTCAACTCAGTCAAGGCAATTCAGATTTGTTGTGAGTGGTTAATCAGGTACACCGTCATATGGTTGGATAATTTTTTCCCCCCTTAACAGTTATCAACGTCAACATATCTAATTGTAACGTTTGCTAATATTTTGTTCAAAACCGCAGCTCCTCGATTTAAAAATAAAATTGTGGTAAAACATTACATTCAAATTAAACGATAAAATCATTATATATATATATATATATAGCATGCAGAAGGCTTGTAACGTGACGTAAAAGCTTCTCCAATCCGTCTTCAGTCGTTCTTCAAAATGTAATTCATGTAACACAAAATACATTTGCACCCGTCAGATAGGCCTGATGTATAAACCTTGTCACACACACATCAGAATTTATAAACACAAAACGGTGTAATTATGTATGCAGCGCCGCATCACTCTGGAATGCACACATTCTTTTACTGTGATAGCGATGAAGTAAATGCTTTATATTTACACATTTAGATTAAATATGCCACTCTCATGAATTAAGTTAAGCACACAAATTACATACAATAATCGAGAAGTTGAATTATTAGAAGTTAAAAATCGCCCCTCTCTGTAATAGACATGCTGTTTGTATTATGACAGCGAGGCAGGTCCGGTTCCGAAATCACATCACTGGGGGTTCTTCGGAAAATAATGAGGGTGCTCTAACCTTAATGCAAATCTATTTTGACATATATTTTTATCCTGTCCACTACTATGGTGCAAAGATCGCTCCCGTTATAATTACTAACAAGCTGTCACTAATCATCGCGTTCTTACAAAGTTCTGTTAAAATCAATTATTGTCTACACACGATGAATCCTTTATTTACATTGTGTTTACACTGTTATAATAAAAGGATTCGCGAGTGCACAGAACTCAGCACTGTACTAAAACTCCAGCGTTTTGAGCGGTGAGTGGATTCTAACTTATGCCTCTGATTGGCCATTGTGTTCATGAAATCAACAGATATGTCTGATTGGCTACATTACACAACCCTGTAAAAACACATTGGAAATAGAAAATGTTGACGCTCTCTGGAGCGCAAACACAAATGCTTACTGGCACTGCTCGTTTGCCAAATCTGTTTCGCCAATATGATATTATTACAGCTTCAAGTGAGAATGCTTATCACCCTCTAACACTTAAAACCAGGCCTGCAGCGAGGATTGCTTGGCTGTGAAAATTCTGTCTTAAATTGTGTTGTATTGCCGAAATCAGAGTCTGAGCGCAAAAAAAAATGTTTTTTATCGGAATAATGATCAATGATGATACGCACTTGATTCAGAAGATGGCTTAGAAACATACATACACTGCTGGGCCCGTTCGACAGCTACCGTACTGCTGCTGGTGTAGTAGTGCCGCTACATTACGCATCCAATCTGAATGCAACAAATGAATGAGAATTGATGCTAAAGTCTGATGATGATCCACTCTTTCCTAATGCTGGGATCAGAAGGAAGGCAATGCAAAGACTGTTTTTCCACAACTTGGCACTTCACAGTGTCTTGTTGTCTTTGGAGCCATCTTTATCGTTTGATTTCTGTATAGACCTGCATTTGCCTCTCTCGTTATTTATACTACCCATGCAAATCGGTGGGCGGGGATAAACAGGCAATGATGTAGAAGCAGGCGTTGATCATCTTCTGCGGAGGCGGGGTTTAGCCACACTATTACGTCATAAAGTGGCACATTCCACAACCTGTCATTTTGGCAGATTGGCTTCAATATAAGCTGTTTTTAGACTAACGAGAAAGTTTTGAGTTCTGAAACTTACAGGATGTTTTTATGGTACAATGACATTTTATATGTCAGAATATCAAGAGAATTTTGTTTTCTCAGTGCATGGCCCCGTTAACGCATCCACTCAAAATTGACCAAATACTTGAAATGAAAAGCAAAGCTGCATTTGAGGTAGTGAAAGAAAATCCCAAATAAATGCATATACAATATTCTTTGAAATGCCACATGCTTCATGATCATTTTGTTAAGTTATTTCTCCATTTTTCCAGCAAATGTTGCATTGAAGTTGTTTATTGTTGAATGTGGCACCACATTTTTTTAAAGTGCTTTGTGCAGGATTTGCAAGCTTTGTCTGATCATGTTTTAACCAATTAAAAATTCATTTTGGGATCCAAATATGATATTTGGGGATTTTGTGACTCTGCCCTGCAATGTCATTATATTTTCTAACCTTACTGCATTTGCATCTCTGTGTTAACATATTTCAAAATTGTGTAATTTTTTTTTAGGGCAATTCTGGAAAAAGTGGGCTCGCTGGGGAAGGTGGCACTGTTGCAAGACCCCTCAAAACATGGCACAGTTTAAAAGTATGCAAATTAATAAACTCATCTTTACTGAATTTTGTTGTGGTGGTATTGTTAAGTGGCAAGGTTTATTTCCTCTGCCTTAGGATTCCAAGTGTCCAGGGTCATGTGAGGGTGTGAGTCGTGGGAAACCCACTGCTGCAATGTGCTTTACTTTGTTTGCGACACACGCTGTAAGTGCCAGACCAACCACAACAGACTGGGCTATCTGACCAATCATAGCAGACTAGGCTATTTGGAAAGGAGAGGTTTAGAGAGATCCGATCCTTGAACAAATGGTTTCAGGCACAGTGATGAAAAGAAGTGATGCTGCAATGTATATAATGACATTTTTAAAAATGTAAGTTTTTTTTGTTTTTTTTTGGAAGCATGAAACCCTATTGTAGGAGACCTTCAAAACAAAATTAGGAAACATTAAAATAGCATAATAGGGGCACTTTAAGAAAAACTGTTGGGTTGTGAATAAATGAATAAAACAAAACTGAATTTTGGTTTATGTTGTATAATTTGGCTTCCAGAAAGAAAGAAAGAAATCACTAACTCTTTGTTTACCCATCTAAAATGCAACAGCAAACGTCTGCAACATTTGATCTTCTGCATTCTACTGCGGGTCCCAAGAAAATTACTACAAATGTCATGGAAGATGTTACAGCCAGTTGTGACGAAGATCTTGATATTTGTGACCTGGACAGTGTGGCCAGCAGTGTGGACAGCACAGCAGAGGAGATGTTTATTGATGGTCTTGACCCTGTTCTAGATGGGTAAGTTTATTTTTTGTTTAGTACTAAATAACAATGCAAATATGCTTTGAGTGGTCATTTTATTGCCAGCCTGTTCATTTAGATTGTGGAGTATTTAAGTATTATTTGCTAATTCTGTTTATTACTTCTTGTGCCATGCCATAGGCCTTCACATGACATTTACTCACCAGAGGAGGACTACGATTCAGAGTATGCTTTGAGTGGTCATTTTATTGCCAGCCTGTTCATTTAGATTGTGGAGTATTTAAGTATTAATTGCTAATTCTGTTTTTTACTTCTTGTGCCATGCCATAGGCCTTCACATGACATATACTCACCAGAGGAGGACTGCGATTCAGAGCCCAGCTCACAGCAGAGAAAGAGATCACGTCTGTCTTCTACTACTGGAAGAAATGGCAGGGAAAGTGAAAACGATGGTTCATCTGGAATTTCAAATGAAAAGTGGCATAGCTCAGATGATGCAGATATTAAGCCACCCCATCTAGACTTCACACCTGTCCAAGAACCTGGGCCACAGATTTTACCAAATAGGTGCACTAGTCCTCTGCAATTTTTTCAACTGCTGTTTCCAAAAAAAATGTGGCAGACCATTGTAGTCCACACTAATGACTATGGAGCAAAGTGCCAAGGGAGAAAGGGCAAAGTGTGGGACTACATTTGTCATAAAGACTTGAAGTCGTACATAGCACTGGTAATTTACATGGGTATGTTCAGGTGCTCTTCATTGACAGACTATTGGAGTGTGTCTGAGCACTTCAGTCTGTCCTTTCCAGCAAAAATCATGTCTTACAAGAAATTTCTGTCAATCTCCAAAGCCCTTCATCTAAGTGATAGCAAGGAGGATGAGAAGAACAGCTTTAGGAAGGGAACAGCAGCCTATGAACGGTTAGGTAAAATTCAGCCTCTGTATCAAGTCATTAGGGAGGCCTGCAAGACCTTTTTTCATCCTTTTCAGAACATCACCATCGTTGAAAGAATGGTCACCTCGCAGGATAGAACTGTACTGAAGCGCTGCGTGAAAAACAAATCCCCAAATATGGGGTACAAACTCTTTGCACTGACAGACTGCATCTGTGGCTATACGTGGGACTTCTTTATTTACGAGGGGAAGTCATGTGCGTCACAGAATGTGGGCCTGAGCTATGAGTCCGTTATGGCATTGGTGGATGAAAATATGTTGGGCTCTGGGTACAAATTGTTTGTGGACAAATTTTACACCAGCCCTGCACTCTTCAGGGACCTCTTGTATAAAAAGATCTGGGCTTGTGGCCCCATTTGGGCAAACAGGACAGGTTTCCCAAAAACAGTCATGAACAGATTGTCAAAGAACGCTTCACGCGGCACCATGCACTGGATCAGGGATGGCAGTCTTCTGTTTGTTGAGTGGAAAGACTCCCAGGAAGTGCAGATGTGCTCCACCTTCCATAAAGCCTATGAAGGTGATACTGTGCCGAGAAAGGTGAAGGACGATGCACTTCGGACCCTGAAGGAGGTTCCCATTCCAGCTGTGGTGCTGGACTACAACAGGTTAGTAGAATTTATTTGATGTTCCTTGTTTCACTTTATTGTGCCTGTGCCTTAAATGCATTAAATGCCTTGATCTTTTTAGAGTTTGAAATATGCTTTTTATGCCACACAGGAACATGGAAGTAGTTGATTCGTCAGATCGCATTACTGGACATTACCGAGCTCTGCTTAAACCGGGAAAGTGGTATCAATGTGTGTTTTACCACTTTTTGGACATCATTGTAGAGAACGCATTCATCATGCAGGAGCTAATGGCCAAGGGAAAGAACAAGAAGCCTTTGACCAGAAAGGCATTCCTGGAGGCGCTTATTTTAGAGCTTACAGAAATGTGTCCTCGGGTCTAAGCACCGGTTCCCTCAGCTCCCTCTTCTTCTGGGTCCTCCTCGGCAGTTCCTGCTATATTCCACAAGGCAAAGCACATAACAGTGAACAGCAGTGGCAGGCGGAAGTGCAGGCTCTGCTGCCAGAAAACACCAGTCGCGTGCAAGACTTATGACGATGTGATTTCAGCCCAAGAGGGACCGACATGAGAGGCTTTTGATTTATGGCTTCAGTATATGTAACAGTGTGTTTTGTTTTGTTCCCCCCCACCCCCCACTGTTCATTCATGGTGCATTCATTCAAAAAATTATCAGAATATGTCAATTAAATGTAATTTACATTGTAAAGTGGAATAAATGGTTTTGAATGGAATGAAATTGTGCGTTTTATGTAATTTCCACGCATCCAAAGTTTAGGAAGTGATGTAATTAGTGAAGGGCTGTATTTCTTCTTCTTCTTAAGCGTTTTTGGCAGTTGGCAAACCAGCTAATAGGTGCCGCCACCTTCTGGGCTGGAGTGTGGAACAAAAGTCTGGCTGAGAAAGACAACAGGAGAAAGAAAATTAAAAAAAATACTATTCTATGATCTTCATATTCGTTCTTGTAGACCTGTCTCTTTCAGATATGAAATTAACTATTTCCTTAGTGCTGTTCCAAGTATATCTTCCAAAGTAAATTTAAGTAACATAATTTATCTATCAATATGGAACAATCAATATATATTATTCAAAAACAAGTCTATTTTTTGGAGTGATTGGTTTAACAAAGGTTTAATTTTTGTTACAGATTTATTAAATCACTCAGGTGATCTATATAATTGCACTGAATTTATTAATAATTGTGGATTAAATGTATCTTCCAGTGAATATATCAAACTAATTCATTGTATTTCCTACTTCACCTTATTAAAAATGAAAAAATGTATAAGCCGGTTACTGGCTCTCTTCCAGATCTTACTGTTGGGGGCATTTCTATCAGGGATAAAAAAAAATCAATAACTTTTATATTAGGAAAATTTTAACCAAAGAAAAAAAGTATTCTTCCTAAGGCAATGGTGAAATGGAAACAGGATTATCCCTCACTTTTATATCAGAATCCGTGGTCAGATATGAATAAATATGTTTATTCAAGGGTTCTTGATAAATTAAGTTTAAAGAAGGGTTCTGGCCCTTATGCTGGTTTTGTAAAGAAGAGTCAGAAACCATTTTTCATTTATTTTTCAGTTGTAATTATACCAAAACTATTTTGGTCCCAAGTTTCTTTTTGAAGTGTTTTACAAGTTTGTCACTATAACTGATATAATGGTCTTGTTTTTGGATTGTGATACCGGTCTATTGGAAATGGACAATATAATTAAAATTATTTTATTGGGGAAATATCACATACACCAAGCAAAATGTATATTAACTGTACCAAATGGTAAACGATTTTCCATTGATTTAAAGGTTTTCTATGATTCTCTAACTTCAATACAGAACCATCGTAAAGCTGTTAAGACATCTCAACTATTAAAGAGGATACTTGATGTATTAGATATTTAGTTCATCTTTGAAAAATGTTCAATTTTTGGGTTGTATTGTTTTATAGACTCATATTTTTGTAAGACTTTGTATTCCCCTACTGTTATTTTTTATTTTTATTTTTTATTAATGCTCAATAACATAAGAACATTGTCAAGGAATTACATACAAATACATATAATAAAACAAAGAGAGAGAAAACTAAAATATTATACAAAAAAAAGATGACAAGACAAGGAGACACAAGAATGCAGACACGACCATTATACAAAAAAAAGATGACAAGACAAGGAGACACAAGAATGCATACATTACCACTATTGAAACAATAACATACAAACATTAATATACAGGGGCAGCTTTTAAATACATGTATTTTCTTTAAACATTTCTTCATAATATTTTATAAATCTTTGGGATTTTTTGTTATTTATATAACTAAGAGATTTAAGAAGTGATATTAATTCAGTTTTAAAATGGGGATAGGATGGAATATTATTTGCAAACTTTTGTTTATGAATAAAGAATTTGCCATATAAAATAAAGAAGTTAACAATATACTCTAGGGGTCTATTTTTATCATCAGTATAATAAAAAATAATGTCTTTTAGACTGAAAGAATAAGTAACATTGGCCGAATCGAATATATAGGAGCCAAGGTCACCAAAATTGCTTGGATATTGGGCAATCATAAAACGAATGTGCAAATGTCTCTTCTGATTGCTTACAAAAAAGCACATGAACTGTCAATGTCCAGATAGTTTACAGGATATATTTTATGTCAAATTTTGAAATGTATTTCTTTAGCTTTAATGGAAATACAGTATTTTCCAGGTAAAAGCCAGGCCCTTCTCCAGTCTATATCTTCTACCAAAGATCTCCAATAGAACTTTCCTCTTGGAGAAATTTTTTTCTTGAATTGAAAGATTTGGCGTACATGTCTATTGGTACATTTCTTGTCTAAAAAATCAATTCCATCCAAGAACAAAGTAGATTGTATTGTGACTGTTCTTCTTTGATTATATAGGGAGTGGCTTTTAACAAGATGAATTAACCCAGGTGAGATTGCTTTAACCACTGTATTAAACTCTTTTGGAGGAATCGGGAAATTGTGGTAAGTCATAAATTGCTCATAAGTAAAAAGGTTACCAGAGTCATCAAATAAGGAGAGGATACCGTTAATATTATTTTGGAACCACCTGGGGAAAAATAAAGATTTATTTCTGACAGTGATATCACTGTTATTCCATAACAGTGTTTTATGAGGTGAAAAACTATGAACATAACACAGTTTCCAAGCAAGGAGACATTGCTGATGAAATTTGGACAAGGTAATAGGTAGCTTAGAAGGTAAATAGTTGCAGTTTAAAATAAAGGAAAGGCTACCAATTTTTCCAAATATTTGGTTGGGGATAAAGTACCAAATGGATCTTGGATTGGCATAAATACATGTATTTTCTTTAAACATTTCTTCATAATATTTTATAAATCTTTGGGATTTTTTGTTATTTATATAACTAAGAGATTTAAGAAGTGATATTAATTCAGTTTTAAAATGGGGATAGGATGGAATATTATTTGCAAACTTTTGTTTATGAATAAAGAATTTGCCATATAAAATAAAGACGTTAACAATATACTCTAGGGGTCTATTTTTATCATCAATATAATAACAAATAATGTCTTTTAGACTGAAAGAATAAGTAACATTGGCCGAATCGAATATATAGGAGCCAAGGTCAGACCAAAATTGCTTGGATATTGGGCAATCATAAAACGAATGTGCAAATGTCTCTTCTGATTGCTTACAAAAAAGCACATGAACTGTCAATGTCCAGATAGTTTACAGGATATATTTTATGTCAAATTTTGAAATGTATTTCTTTAGCTTTAATGGAAATACAGTATTTTCCAGGTAAAAGCCAGGCCCTTCTCCAGTCTATATCTTCTACCAAAGATCTCCAATAGAACTTTCCTCTTGGAGAATTTTTTTTCTTGAATTGAAAGATTTGGTGTACATGTCTATTGGTACATTTCTTGTCTAAAAAATCAATTCCATCCAAGAACAAAGTAGATTGTATTGTGACTGTTCTTCTTTGATTATATAGGGAGTGGCTTTTAACAGGATGAATTAACCCAGGTGAGATTGCTTTAACCACTGTATTAAACTCTTTTGGAGGAATCGGGAAATTGTGGTAAGTCATAAATTGCTCATAAGTAAAAAGGTTACCAGAGTCTCCCCTACTGTTATTTCAAATAATGATTTAAAAAATACGTCACTTCCTGTGACTCCCGCGCGGAGAGCAAGTGAACACACAGTTTGTATGTGATTGTTGCTTACATCCTTAGCATGTGAGTTGTTTAAGTTTTACGGCTAATCTTCGAAACTGTTATATATTATTTGCGGTGCTGTCAGCTTACCCACCAGGCTTCAAGTTTAAGTAACTTTACTATAAGCGCCCGTCTTGTTCGTTTAAAGACACTGACTGAGTTTAAATTCTTATCTGTAGTCAACGACGCCACTCAGGCGGGCGCATAAACATCGACTTGCTTGATTTGCCTGCTAAACGGTATGGCATTATATAGGAAATTGGAATAAAAATAATATCTGAATTTGAGATTACAGTGGCATGTGGTTTGTCTGTACTCCCTAAAACATGCAGAGGCCACTAATTCACTGTTTACTCACCTTACATTCAGCAGGATACATTCGCATCGATTGCTCTTTAGAACTCTCCGATGGATCCAAAGAAAAGTACTGAGAATGGCGTGGAGGACAGTGTAGCCAGTAATGATGAAGATCTTTATGTTTGTGACCAGTGCAGTGTGGCCAGCAGTGTGGACAGCACAGCAGAGGAAATGTTAAGGAATGGTCTTGACCCTGTTCTAGATTGGTGAGTTTTTCTACACGTTTTCCTGAGACACATTTACTTTCTTTTAACAACGTATTTTAGCACTCACATTTATAACGTGGGTTAAATATTATGTTTGATGCAAAGAAATGTAATTGTATGGACTTCCCCTTCAAACAGCACTTTGTCATAACAGCACGTTAGAATGGGGATTTGATGAAATCATTGAAGATCCATAGCAAATAATACTATTTTTATCATCTTAAAATCCATAGTCATAATAGCAATGGACTATGGTTTTATATATGTATAATAAAACACCAGCAACAACATGCTACTTAGGGCCTTCTGACACAATTAAGTATAAAAATAAAATACTTTTCACTCCACAGATAGACAATGAAAGTGACGTGACATGTGGCCAAGTATGGTGACCCACACTCGGAATTAGTGCTCTGCATTTATCCCATCCAAAGTGCACACACACAGCAGTGAACACACACACACACACTGTGAACGGGCGGCGCCCGGGGAGCAGTTGGGGGTTTGGTGCCTTGCTCAAGGGCACCTCAGTCGTGGTATTGAGGGTGGGAGAGAGCGCTGTACATTCACTCCCCCCACCTACAATCCCTGCCGGTACGAGACTCGAACCTGCAACCTTTGGGTTACGAGTCTGACTATCTAACCATTAGGCCACGACTTCCCCAAGTGTTACTGTGTCTACAAATCACCTTTTAACAACTCAACATATAAACTCTTTTTTTTTTTTTTATGGAAGAGCATGAGAGACTTTGTACTTGTGCAATTGTTAAACATAAACAAGTCTTAAAGTCCTGTGTACAACAATATGAGTATGAAGATGAATATTTGAATGAACAGCAGTTAATGTGTCTGTGCATCCTGACACAAACATTTGCATGGCGTCAATGTGACAGATTTTTCCCGCTTGTGTACTGGTGTTCTTATCTCTTTCAAAACTGACTCTCTTGTCTCTGTACTCTTGTATTGGCCGTCTTATGAACACCATAGCAAAAACAAAATTCTGAATGGCTGTTTAAAAACATGTAAATAATGTTTGAGTAGTTCTCTGTGACAAGCAGGGCTGCGTTTCTCGATAATGACTGATCTTAGAGCTTAAGAGTGTTTTCTACGAGTCATTTTACGATCGTGTGTTATTGTTTCACGTGCGTTTCCCAAAAATGCACACGTAACCGTGCTTTAAGTGCTACTTAGGAGTCGCTATCCATTTGTCAAGTGCTGAAATGTCACCTTATAGAATGGCTCGTAATTGTACTACACGCTCGTTTATTGAAATGTTAACCTAATGCTGTGTTCCAGACAACTCCGATATAATAACTATTATATTATATTTATACGTATAAATATAATATAATAGTTATTATATCGGAGTTGTCTGGAACACAGCATTAGGTTAACATTTCAATAACATTATATTATATTTATACGTATAATATTGTACTTTACATAATAATAATACAATTTCCTACATTACTTCTTTTATTCATTTTTTTGTTCAGTCATTTAATTTAGATGTGTATTTCTATTTTTTCTGCCCTTTTTAATTATTTCATTTATAAATTCATAAAAACGAGTAATAAAGTGTACAATAAAGTACAATCAAAACTTTATATTATAATCACATTGCACTTGAATAAAGTTAAAGGTGCAATCTGCCGATTGTCCTGCAGGTGACCGCATAAATCTGTCTTCTTACGATGCACTTAGGGCTTTACGATTACCCCAGAGCACTCATAGATCTACAATGATTTTCAAGTGCTACTTAAGTTATGATGCTTTTGGGAAACAGACCGTAATATTAAGATCAGTCGTACGATCGTTTTTACGAACTACTTAGGCTTACGAAGCTTTTGGGAAATGCAGCCCAGGTTAGTAACAAAGTTGTGCAGTGCTGCATTGTGTAGAGGAATAACTGCTGTATTTCTGCTCTTCTAGAAGTGGAACCTACTGCCATTTTTATGCATTTGTCTGAACCAACAAATCGCATACAAAAACAGGCTGAACATTTGTGTTGGTGTGAACACAGGCATTTAATCAACAGAGTTGTGAAGAACCTTGCTAATTGTTTTTTTCTTCTTCTTGTCCCATGGAATAGGCCTTCACCTGATATTTACTCACCAGATGAGGACTGCAACCTACAGCAGAGAAAGAGATCCCGTCTGTCTTCTACATGTTCTGCTGCTGGAGGAGATGGCAGGGAGAGTGAAAATGATGGCTTATCAACAGAAAGGTGGCGCAGCTTAGATGAAACAGATGTTGAACCGCTTCAGCTAGACTTCACACCTGTCCAAGAACCTGGACCAAAGTTTTTACCAAGCAATTGTAGCAGTCCTCTCCAGTTTTTTCAGCTGTTCTTTCCAAAAACAATGATGCAGTCTATTGTAGGGCACACAAATGTCTATGGGAGCAAGTGCAAGGATGTGGGTAATCCTTGGCTCTACATTTCTCTGAAAGACTTGAAGTCGTACATAGGACTGGTAATATACACAGGTCTTTTGAAGTGCTCTTTACTGACAGAATATTGGAGGGAGTCCCAGTACTTCAGTCCATCCTTGCCTGCGCATGTCATGTCTTATCAAAAATTTGTGACAATCGCCAATACTCTTCATTTCAGCAATACCATCGAAGATGAGAAAAATTACTTGAAGAAGGGAACAGCAGCCTATGAACGGTTCGGTAAAATTCTACCTCTATATCAACTCATTCGAGAGGCCTGCAAGACCCATTTTCATCCCTTTCAGAACATCACCATTGATGAAAGAATAGTGGCAGCACAGCCTAGAACTGGACTGAAACAATCCATGGAAGACAAATCTACAGATAGAGGATACAAACTCTTTGCACTGACAGACTGCATCTGTGGCTATACGTGGGACTTCTTAATTTACGAGGGGAAGTCATGTGCGTCACAGAATGTGGGCCTGAGCTATGAGTCTGTTATGGCATTGATGGATGAAAATATGTTGGGTTCTGGGTACAAACTGTTTGTGGACAAATTTTACACCAGCCCCACACTCTTCAGGGACCTCTTGTGTAAAAAGTTCTGGGCTTGTGGCCCTGTTTTGTCGACCAGGAAGGGTTTCCCAAAAATCTCAGTGAATAGATTGTCGAAGAACGCTCCACGCGGCACCATGCGCTGGATCAGGGATGACAATCTTCTGTTTATTGAGTGGAAAGACTCACAGGAAGTGCAGATGTGCTCCACCTTCCATAAAGCTTATGAAGGTGATACTGTGCAGAGAAAGGTGAAAGACGATGCACTTCGGACCCTTAAGGAGGTTCCCATTCCAGCTGTGGTGCTGGACTACAACAGGTTAGTAGAATTTCAGTGATAGTCCTTTGGCCTGTTTCATGAAGCCAGTTCTAGGTAACTTTGAGTGTATTTTGAGCAAAGTTTTTTTTTTTTTTCTTTCCCTCCCTCAGGGTTCAAGAGGATGGATTAGTGTATATACAATGGGCAAAGAAAATGTACCCCCCTTTAAAATAATCAAATGTTGTTGCTTTGCAGCCTGAAATGAAGACGTTGTTTTATCCAGCTGTATTTACTCAGTGCAACTTAGAACATCCAAGTGAAAGGTATAAAACCAATACCAATACCAAAAAATAAAGGAAAAAACAGAATCACTGAGTTGGAAAAAGGATCACCTCCTCCTAAAAATGACTTGTAAACTCAGTAAGGTGTAGCTAATCACCTTCTCAACAGCACACAAAGCCATTTGACGTTCAACTGTGATCAGCTGTGGTCATTTTGATTAGCTCAGCATGAAAAGAGCTTTCCTGGAGCATTTCAGTCCTTGATTGTGCAACTGAAGCAAACAATCAACTATGGGTGGCAAGGCACTGTCAAAAGATCTCCAGTTATTTGGTACGACACAGACCCTCCCTGGATCAGGACGTCGCTCTAAACTGGATGAAAAAGTCAGGAGGAAACTGATCAGAGAGGCTACCAAGAGGCCTACAGCAACTCTGAAGCAGTTGTAGGAATTTATGACAAAGAGTGGTCATTGTGTGCATGTGGCAACAATATCACAAATTCTCCACAAATGTGGCTTGTATGGGAGGGTTGCATGAAAAAAGCCAGTCCTCAAGAAAAGCCACATGCAGTCATGACTGGGCTTTGCCAAAACACATCTTGGTGATTCTGAGGCAGATGAGACTAAAATGGAATTATTTGGCCTCAAAACCAAATGATATGTCTGGCGGAAAGCCAATACAGCTCACCATCCAAATAACAGCATTCCTCCAGTAAAGCATGGAGG
>NW_015547662.1:478775-493838 GCF_001515605.1 Sinocyclocheilus anshuiensis | reverse complement strand
CTGTCACGAAAACAAATTCCTCGTATGTGTAAACATACCTGGCAATAAAGCTCATTCTGATTCTGATATGTCTGGCGGAAATCCAATACAGCTCACCATCCAAATAACAGCATTCCTCCAGTAAAGCATGGAGGTGGTGATATCCTGTTATGGGGTGTTTCTCTGCAGCAGCGACTGGAGCACTTGTCACGATAAAAGGAAAAATGGATGGGGCAAAATACCATCAAATTCTTGAGGAAAATCTGCTGCCCTCTGCCAGAAAGTTGTCAATGGGAAGAAGGGTTACCTTTCAACATGACAATGACCCAAAGCACACAGCAAAACTGACCACACTGTGGTTGAAGGAGAAAAAGGTGAATGTGCTTGCATGGCCTGTCGGAGCCCAGACTTAAACCCCATTGAAAATCTGTGGAATGACTTGAAGACTGCAGTCCACGTCCACAAACGCTCACCATTAAATTTAACTGAACTTGAGCAGTTCTGCAAAGAAGAGTGCAAAGTTAGTAGAGACATCCCAACAGTCTAAAGGCTGTAATTAAAGCAAAAGGTGGTTCAACAGAATGCTGACACAAGGGGGTGATACTTTTTCCAACTCCGTGAATCTGTTTGTTTGGTTTTTTATTTTCTAACAGGTTACCGTTATATCTTTAACTTGGATGTTATAAGTTGCACTGAGTAAATACAGCTGGATAAAACAAAAACTGTGCCCATCTTCATTTCAGGCTGCAAAGCAACAAAATGTCATTATTATAAAGGGGGGCGATTTCTTTTCTATACCCACTGTATAGACAATATTCAACTCAATATAAATATGTACATATAAATACAAGCTTTAAAATGTATATAAAAAAGCTTGTTTCCTTTTAAGTTCTTTTTGAACCTATATAAATTAAATTCAGTATTATTAAATTCAGTGTTGTTGTGCGATTGGCAGTTAGCTGCATTCTTGAGGTAATCACAAACTCTGGACCACACACTGAGTTGACAGAGAGCATTTATAGCGAGCGTTGTGAATCCACAGAACCTAATCTAAACAGTTATGAATTTGTTGGGTTTTGTCAACTCTAAACCTGCTCTGAAACTGAAACTGTTCAACTAGTTTTGTTTAAGAGGCCACTTGTGTCATTGTGTTTTGCCTGTGTATTATTCACAGGAATATTTACCTTTTAAGTTTAAAGTTAACCGTTAAGTTTAAAATATTGTCTTTTTTCTTTCCACCCAGGAATGTGGGGACAGTGGATCCATCCAGTTTCATCACTGGACATTACAGAGTTCTACATAAACCAAAACAGTGGTATCAGTGTGTTTTTTATCACCTTTTGGACATTGCCGTAGAGAATGCGTTCATTTTGCATGAACTGGCGGCCAAGAGAAAAAAACAAAAAACTCTGACACGGAAGACATTCTTCGAGATGCTTGTTTTAGAGCTTACAGAAATGGATGCTGAGAACAGGTTTGAATCTGCATCAGTTTCCTCGGCTCCCATCTCGTCTTCTCCTTCCGCTCCTGTTTCAGCTCCTCCCTCATCTCCCGAATCATCACTTCCTGAAGGAACCCACAGGCCCAAGCACTTCAAGCCAGACAGTGCTCTCGGTAGGCGCAAGTGCAAGCTCTGCCACCTGAAAACTCCAGTCATGTGTGTGACTTGTGAAGTGCCATTGTGCTTTCAACCCAAGCGTGACTGTTTTAATCAGTGGCATGAATATAAGGTTTTTATTCATGATGGGTTCAAATTTGAATATACGTAAATATGTTTGGTTTACCCTGCTTCATTTCCTGACACTTATTTGAATATTTAAGTAAAAGTTTTGTTCTAAAATGGAAACAAGTATGGGTAGTATTTCTAATATCATCTGCTTTTACAGTCAGTGCTGCTAACGTGTCTACTTTTGCCACAGAATATGTGGAACAATCAATGGAGGACATAAAGGTCTTGTGGAATTATGTCAATGTCAGTGCTGCACTACCTTTCAAACGTTTGGGGCTGATCATTTTTCACAGAGGCTGCATTTATTTGATTAAAAAATACTGTAAAACAGTAATATCTTCAGTGTTGCATAATCCTTCAGAAATCATTCTAATATAATTAAGTCACTGCATCAGCAGCATGCAGGCACATTTAACACTCTTTTGCCAAGATGTTTGGTTCTGTTCGTTTTCACATTTGTGTGAAATGCTCAAGTGGAAATCTTTTGTGGTTTCCTTCCTGACTGAGAATGAAATATAATTTTGATGAAATTAGTCAAAAATGATCATGTCAACATGCAGAGGAGTCTAAACAAACCCTTTCAAGGGAGCGCGATTTAAAAAAAAAAAATACTCAAAAAGATAAATAAATCTATAGTTTTAGATATATTTTGTATATATTAAATTAGTTTGTTCTGTGTTTTTCTACAACAGCCCTGCATCTGTGTGAGGGAGGAGACAGCAAGGGTATGTAATAGTGATCAACTGCCAAAAAAAACCGTACAGAAAAAAACAGACGGTACATCAGTATAAACATTTATTATAACAATAATCATGATTACGGACTTGTTTCATGTTTAGTTTTTTTTTATGGTACGTTCTTACCAGTGTTCCCTCTATGCAGCGCGCGTGTGCTGCATAGAGGGATTATTATTAGAAGAAATTATTAAAAGAGTATTATTATTATTCTATTATTAGAAGAGTATTATTATTAGAAGACATAATATGGTGCACATAGGACACTCAAAAATGAGTTGGGAAAACCATTTGATTGAATTCTAGCAAATGCGAAATAATTGCAATGCTCGGGCAAAGAGCTATAGAATTAGAACCAGTGAATGCGGTTTACAGGTTTCATGGAAAGAGAATTATGTGTGCCAAACGAGTCGCTGTAGAAAGCGAATCATGTCCTTCCGGACGCTCCTTCGTCGAAATCGCCGGCCGCGCCGTTCTCAAGCCTGCGCCTTTGCTCACTCTAACCCTACGGCCGTTCCTCACGCTAGCCCCCGGTCTCTGCTCACTCAGCCCGCTGGCCGTTCCTCACGCTAGCCCCCGGTCTCTGCTCACTGTAGGCCGCAACGAATGCCTCGTTTATAATGGGTTTTCATGTTTTTGAATCGTCGCTCCGGCCGGGACATGGCATCATCACAATATGGTAAGGGGCGTAACATTTCCGTCACACGCTTGAGGTATTCAGCCAATCACAACACACTGGATAGCTGGCCAATCAGAGCACACCTCGCTTTGTAAAAATCGACGCGTTTCAGAAAGGCGGGGCATAGAGGAGAAACAATAATGTACAGTATGTGGAAAATAATGTGTTTTTTGAACCTTAAACCGCATAAACACATTTCATTACACCAAATACACAAAATACTGTTCTTTTTAGCAACATCATATGACCCCTTTAATGGTCGTGCAATGACATGAAATAAAACGTCATATTTTAAAGATGAAAATAGCGGATGATGAGCACAGAACGGTAACAAAACTCCCAGACATGTACAGTTACACACAGGTGTAGTAGTGTGCAAACTCTGTAAAAGAATTCACGTTTTTTTTTAATATTTAGCTTACATATCTCAGTTTAAAAGTTTCAGTTTGTTTTCTATTCAATTCTATCAGTTTAAATGCTTGTTTGGTTTTATATTACATTATATTAGCCTATATTGTATTATATTATATTATTATAAACCTAATAAATAATTGATCTCGAAAAGGGAATTCATGGACAATAGCCGCTTCATTTTGTTCATATATTATTAGCCTATGTTATAAAAAAATTAACTGTTCTGTGTAAGAGATTTTTAAAAATGGTGAATTTTTAAAAATTCTTGGTAACACAGCATTGTAAAAATGTTTTCTCAGGTAACCTAAAATGTGCATCATTTAGTTACATCAAGGGTCAAATGACATAACACACTGAAGTTAAAAAATGTTTGTATGTGCGCTGTACAGGTCTTGTATAAAGAATGTTTTTGCTATTATAAAACAATTGTGAATACTATGTTGTATATATTTGTTAAATGGGGCAGGATTTTATTTTATTTTTTTTGTCTGTGTGTGTGGGTGTAAATATGTGTATTTTGTTATCTTATGTTGGTTACTGTTTTTTGTTTATAAAATATATATATATATATATAAAAAAAAAATGTTTTTGCTCAGGTGGCCGAAATGTCCGCCCAACAGAGACAAGTTTTGCTCAGCGAGAAAGAAAAAAAAATAGAGGGAACATTGGTTCTGATTTCTTTACATAAATAAAATGCATTCACAATGGACACATTTACACAGTCGGGATTGGTAAGCATTTAAGTGAAGTAACAAGTAGTCAATAAAGACTTTGTATTGCATCTTTAAGGATTAGGGCTTTTCAGTGAGCTTAACCCCGGGTTTTAGCGTCTGAGGCGTCTCAAAAATGTCAAATGGTAAAAACGCGTCAGTGAAGAAATAAAGAGGAGCCTGTTTCATTCTTACATTGCTGGACAGCAAGTCTGAAATATAAAGTATGAGGATGCGCAATGTAAACAGGTCAGTTGCTGCATTTGTCCAATCAATGACACTGACAATATGCAAATAAGAATATTAACCCAGGGTTTCGGAATGTACATCCGTTTCTTTTATTATCCCTGGGTTAATTATAATGAGCAGTGTGAAATGTGAAGCAAGAAGCCAGGATTGCGTTTACCAGGGGTTTAGAATGACCGAGGGTTAAATATTTCAAGCCCTAGAGAGTTCCAGAATCCTCTCTTTGTGTTCTTTTGGTTCTGACCTCAGTGTAAGTACAGAAGTCTGAATTCTGCAGTGTCTTTTTCTTCAGCATGGAAAGGGTGTTCAATGAGGCGTAGCACACTTCATCTTCACTCTGTGAAAAAACAGTAGGCCTATTTTGTTATTGTACTTAATATCAGTATACAAAATACAAACTATGTTTGATGAGACAAAATAAATGTTATACTGGGATGCCAGGATGTGCACATGTGATGCAGTACCTGGTAATATCTGTTCTCAGCCTGTGTTGCTGCAGCAACTATAATTAAAATAGCTTAATTCAGATTAAATAAAACATTTTAAAATGCATTTCATTGTTCACAAACCTCTAAAATTGTGACATTTTATACTGTTCATTTTGTGATATGATGATAATGTAAAGCAAATCTTGCGATATCAGAATGATCGAAGCTTGCTGTCTGGCACATCATAACTCTTGAGTTCAGGAGTGAATGATCACCTGTAGTTTTCCTCCGACAGAGGCAGAAAACACAGACGGAGAAGAGGAGAACACACACTGGACACACACTGACCAGCGGACTCCAGCAGAGGTCTGATACAGGAGGTGTGGAGGAGGTGTTGAACTGCTCAGCATAAGGAGACACTGGCTCTATAAATGGAACATAAGTGAAAGTAAGTACACATTTTTGTATAGACGTATTCTTAGTTTCATATATTTATGGCATATATTTTAAAGGATGTGTTACTGTGTTCTGTGTTTCTATCTATCTATCTATCTATCACACACATCACTTGGAAAAAAAAAATGGGTATTTCCTTTTGTGAAAGTGTAGATAAATGTGTGGTTTGTGTCCAAATTTTTGCTTCTATTTTGCATTTTTTCCATTTCATGAAAAAAATATATTTAAAAAGTATATTATCAGCATAAAAATGTAACAAGGTTTTGTCAAATATAGCCAACAGTTTCTTTACAGTTTACTAGAAGAAACAACTTAAACACCAGGATATTTTCTTACCCAAGAGAGATAGACGAGTCCTTCTGTTTCCATACTGGTACTCAGAGCCTACGATGCCGTGAACATCATGTACTTTTCTTTCTTTTATTGCACAATAATACAGTCCCTCATCAGAGACACTGATATTTGTAATATGTAGATCATAGGAGTTACTGGAGCTGTTGAACACAAAACTAAAACGTGGAAAAGTCCTCTGGAACAGGTTTTCAGCCTCTATGAACAGAGACGGTTGATGCTCATGTGAGCAGTTTCTCCACCAAAAAATGTGTGATCCTGATGGTATGACACAGTCAGAGTAGAGAGTGATGCTGTCTCCTGCTTTAACTCTCATGTCCACTTCTGCCCCAAAGACTCTCTGCTGTTCACAGAACAAAACACCTGCAAAAGCAAAAATACGTATGTAAGTTCATATATTTGAAAGAGGACTGTCAATAAAATCAAAAGAACGCAACAACAAAAAAAACACTAAAATGGACTTACATACAAGCGCGATGACAATAACTATTGCTCGCTCCATCTCGGTGACTGATAAGATAAAAGCAAAGGGTCTTCAATGTAAATGTCGCCTGGCTGACTGTGGTGGGAGGGATTTCTGATAAAGGGCTTTGAAATTCTTAAAGGTCGGGGATTTTTTCCTTTTGCTTAGATTGTGGGTTTTATCAAATTCATTAGTATTTGAATTAGTACACATTATGTCTATCATCTGGTTGTTAAACTCGCATAAAGTTTCATTTCATAAAACTCTCAAAATAAAATAGTCAAAAAATACACTTTCATTCTGATATAAAGTGATCTTTACAATTTTTTAAATGTATCAAATATGATATTGTTGTCAGCACATCACAGAAGATCATTTGTGCAAATCAGTTCATGTCTAACTGAAGCTGAATTGATATACTGTAGTGACAACATGTTGAGATTTAACTGTCATTATAAAAGCCCTTAGCAGAATTTCAGTGGTAACATTAAAGCAGGCCATAACAGGAAGCATACTGTCACATCCTGTTATACCAGTCACTTTCTAAAGCTCTCTGAACTTTAGTGATAACTCACTAAATTCTTCAGTGAAGATCAATGTTTGCGTTGGCCTCTAAATGTCTGAATTAGTTGAATGTGATCATGTTTTGTATGTGTTTTTATGAGAATGTTTTTGCTTGTGATGTGTATTGCTCTGCAGCCTGATGACATGTACAATTGCTTGTTTCCATAACCATAGCCTCTACCCACATATTCAGGTTTGTCATCTAAACAAAGCCAGCTCTAAATGCACTAGTGCAGTGAGATTTGAAAGTTGTGGTTTTCCTGTTTCAGCATGAAACAATTTAACATGCTTACTTGAATTCTTAGTTTCAAAAAACAGTGTCTGCAGGTTAAAAATGTGGACCTCAAATATGCAATCGATTAGTCTGGTTTATAATAATAATAATAATAATAATGAAGTCAATACACACATACATAAAATTAAACAGAAAAATTCTCCCCAAAAAAACTAAACAAAACAGTAATAACCACTGGAAACATTTGTGGTTAAACACCAAATGATTTACCACTTTACAAGAACCTGCAGCACCAAATCATCAAAAGATACCGGAAAACACCCTTTTTGATAACATCAAAAATGTCTAAAATTGGTAAGAAAAATGCAGAATCAAACTTTTGACTAAGAGCTTTCAGTGAGATTTATATTCAGTCTGGCAGAACTACTTAGATTAGCCAACAAAGTGGTTGCTCATTCAAAATAATGGCAGACAACAACTAAGAAATAAAAAATCTGAGTATATGTTGTGGTTAAAACTTCCACCTGGACACAAATAGGCCTACAGCTTTGTTTGTGAATATCTTGTTTATTTGCTGTTGCTTCACATCATATGTTTGAACCATTTTCAATCATATTCTTTATCTAAAATATTCACAGACATTGTCATTAATCGTGCAAATTTGGGCAAATCCAGACACTAACTTTGGCTCTGAAGTGTTAATTGTAGCAGCCTGGACATATTTTATGGCTATTTTCAAGGTGATTAAGAGCTGTAAACCCCTGACTGCTATAATGCACATTTCCAGCAAGGTTTAATCAACATTTTGATTAAAGGGATAGTTCACCCAAAAATGGAAATTTGCTGAAAATGTACTCACACTCAGGCCATCCAAGTTGTAGATGTGTTTGTTTCTTCATCGGAACAGATTTGGAGAAATGTAGCATTACTTCACTTGCTCATTAGTGGATCCTCTGCAGTGAATGGGTGCCGTCAGAATTAGAGTCCAAACAGTTGATAAAGCATCACAATAATCCACAAGTAATCCACGCCACTCCAGTCCATCAATTAACCTCTTGTGAAGTGAAAAGCTGTGTATTTGTAAGAAGCAAATCAATCAAGGCACTTAAACTTAAACTTCTGACCAAAATACTCAACAATCCAGAGTCTATAATTCATAATAACGCTCCTCCAGTGAAAATGTCTATTCCCTTTTGTCCTCTCAGACCAAAACCTGCCAACATATTTGTTTAGAACTCTTTTGAATGGTCTTCACTTATAAATTGTGTTGGATCTGTGCACAGTTCTTTCCGGAGTCAGATGACTTATTCATTGGAGAAAGCGACATTATGGATAGACGACTCGTTTTAAGTTATAACATGTTTGTGATGGATTTGTTTATTACAAACACTGAGCTCTTTACTTTACAAGATGTTAATTGGTGGCCTGGAGTTTTGTGGATTATTGTGATGGTTTTATCAGCCATTTGGACTCTCGTTCTGACGGCACCCATTCACTGCAGAGTATCCACTGGTGAGCAAGTGATGTAATGCTACATTTCTCCAAATTTGTGCTGATTAAGAAAAACTCATCTACATCTTGGATGGCCTGAGGGTGAGTAAATATTTAGCAAATTGTCATTTTTGGTTAAACTATTCCTTTAATATTATTTTTAAATCTAATTTATATTTCATATTTTCACAAGAACACATTGAATGGAAAAGGGCAGGATCCCTCAAAATATCTGAAATGGCATTAGGATAAATGTAATTTCAAGAAGAATAGTTCCCCAAGTCAAATCTATTTTATTGCACACTGAAAAAAAAATGTTGCTCAAAGTGGTGTACAATAAAATCAGACAGACACCACCAAAACAGACTTAACTGACTTAAAATGTGAAATACTTACACAGGCCATAAAAAAATCTAAGGTCAAGGTCAAAAACGTCAATAAACTACATTGAATAAAATAATTGTCAGTGTTTGATGCCCAATCAAACATATAATTAAATACTTCATCTAACTGCAACTTTTTAACTTTGGATGATGAGGACCAGCAAAAATGTAAACATTTTAATATAATCCTATTAGATTATTACCTAGCTCCATCTGTATTAACTAGCAATTAATTAAAGCTTCATTAGAATCAAATCCAATACATTGAAACACATTTATGAATAATAGGCTCATATTTTTATATACAATTTTTGCTAGTCCTGTTGTAAATACAGTATCTTAGGCAACCTTTAGTAGTCATTTGGATTTGTCTTCTTTTTTCCTGACATTTTGTGAAAACTTTAGTAATCAAATAAATAGGTTGAGCATGTTGTGATTGTGTCTTCAATGCTACAATGATTTGTTAATATGCAAAAGTCTCAGTTCATCAGAGCAAAAACTCCACATGTCCATGTCATTGCAAATTATTTCAAATGATGAATAGATCCCACAATAAAGAAAGAAAAATGTGCAATTAATATCTCGGCAGCTTCACAGGACAGACCATCTTACGTAATACAGTATCTCTGAATCCAAGTTGGAAAAGTGCAGTTCTGCTCCTTGTTTCACAAGATTGCATCCGTTTAGCTGAGGGCCCTGCTTATCTAAAACCCTTTTGCAAGAAAATCCAAGGTTACTCCATTCAACATGTTTAGCTATGCTTATGTTCTAGTTTACAAGGCAGCTTTCCAAGCCAGTTTTATAAGAGACTTTGGCCTTTTAAAAGTGTCTGAATTCCTACTTGTTGTTGACCTTTATGAGTCTTTATATTTTTCTAAATCCTTTTTCTTTTTGAATATATTCTTGAGCTTTGAAGATGTCTTGCCCTTGTCTTTACCACCAAATTCTGAAGTAGACATTTGCAGATTGACCTTCATTTCCGAGAAGGCTATGGAAAGAACAAGACACTGAAGCCGCGTGACTGAGATCATCAGGACTAGGCATGAGAGGGTTCCCGTAGGACTTTTCTAGAATGCCATCATACACTAGTGTGCTGAGCGAGTCTGAGGCTGATTTCCAGAGCATCAAGGAGCAAACGGTTAGGTCAGACGGGCCAAACTGTCCAGGGTTCGTAACCAGGAATTCTTCCTGCGATATCTTACACCTTGGAGCCTCCACAGATAGACCCACCATCTCTCTCTGTATTTTACCAATGGGAGTTTCCACAGAGCTGTCTATCTTACGTTGTATTCGTTGCGTCTCCATTGCAATGTCTTGCTCATCTCGAGAGATTTTTTTTGAGGGAATTTCCCTGTTCTCTTTAAAGGATTTGCTTCTCTCAAACTCCTCTTTCAGTATGTTTTTTGAAGCCGTATCCATTGAAATATCTCTTATTTTCTGTCTTTCGAAATCCGTGGACACATCAAAATCATCTTGTGCCATCATTCGTGAAGGGATGTCTTTGGATGAATATGTTTTGCCTAACATTTTTAATTGTTTCGAGCTTTCCACTGAACTATCAAAGGTGGCATCAAAGGAGCTTTCCCTAAACACTCTTCCTCGCTGGATACTGGTTGGAAAATCCAGGTTTTCTTTGTGTTTAATGGAAGTGTTCATTAAGGCATCTGAATATCTTGTTCCACTTGTGGTGTCTATATTGAGCTCTGCTTTTGGTATCACTTTTGAAATGCTGTCCATATGGTCTTTTCTGTCTCTGAGTGATCGTTGTCTCTGACTATCCATGCTGATCGCTACTGGACACATCTTTTCTGTAGAGTAGTACCTCATTGTGGAATCCAAAGGTAGATCCCTGGGGAATTTCCTTGAATCGATGCTAGCCTCAGTTTCTCCTCTACCCAATTGTTTAGGATGGTCCACAGTGGCCTCTAGTTCATCTCTAGATGTCTTTCTTGATGGAGTATCAAGTTCGTCTCGTGAAACTTTCCTTAAGGTGTTCACCAAAGATTCATCCATCTCTTCCTCGGAGATCTTGCGGGAGGGGCTGTCCTCTTGTTCATCCAGGGAGATCTTTCGGGGCATGTTGTCAGAGAAAATGTATTTTCTTCGAGGAGAAACATCAAGGGTGCTGTACATTCTGTTGATGGAGGACCCCATAGAATCTGTATCTGAAGATGTTTCCATAGACTCCCTGTCAGAAAGAGGGACACTCAGCAAATGTTCACACAAAGAAGATATTCATAAATTAACATTAACCTGGATTAATAATTGCTGTAAAACTTTAGTTGATAATACCTAATGCATTAGCTAATGTTAATGAATTGAACCTTATTGTAAAGTACCAGTATTTTTAAGAATCTTTGAGCATTGTGCTGCAATGTGTTGGAAACTTTTTTCTACCTGATGGAAAGCAGTAAAACAAAAGTAATTCTTACACATTTTGTTCATCAAAGATAATCTTTACAAATTAGCACAATTTTTATGAATTGTAAAGCCTGAATACAATTGGCAGAAGCAATAAGGCCATGTCCACACGTACACGGGTATTTTTATAAACTGAGTTTTTCCTTATGTTTTAAAAAAAATCTCTGACCACATGAAAACGCAAACGCATGCTATGAAGCACTGTCAAGAGCATGCCAAGCCAACAGGTGGTGATATAATCTCAACCGTAAAGCCATGTTGGCCAATCAGAAGCCTGAAAAGTAGCTGTTTCCAGTAGGCGGAGATAACAGCGCAGGCGCCGATGTCACAAGCCAAAAACCCCGGTTTTGCTGTCTACATGATAACACTGCAACCAGAGTTTTTGAAAATCTTCACCCTGGCAGGTGTTTTCAAAAATGTGCGGTTTCAGTGAACTGGTGCTGCGTTTGTGTGTGGACGAACGGCCAAACCGTGTAGAAAAAGCTGCGGTTTTAAAAATAACCGCGTTCGTGTGGACAGGCCATAAGTTATAAACTAAACTACACATGACTTCAATGTCACCACCACTAAGCTTCTGACAAATCTTTTAATCTTGATGAAAGTGAAAGTGACACGATGTGTGGCCAAGTATGGTGTCCCATTCTCTGAATTTATGCTCTGCATTTAACCCATCCAAGTGCACACACGGGGAGCAGTTGGGGGTTCAGTGCCTTGCTCGAGGGTCTCACCTCAGTCGTGTTATTGAGGGTGGAAGAGAGTGCTGGTCATTCACTCCCACGAGACTCTAACCTGTGACCTTTGGGTTACAAGTCCAACTCTCTAACCATTAAGCCACGACTGCCCAGCAATTGATGATGGTTAATGTCCATGACAAACTCTCTAGGCTCATTTAGCCACTTGTTAGCAACTGGCTTTTTCAAGATGCCTAAAACCTTACAAGAAAACCCTGACTGGGGTATTACTATGCTATGTTAAAGAATACAACTCGAAAACACCTCAAGCTTTTTTCAGGCATTTTCAAACAACTATTGACTTCATGACAACAGAACCACAAGTGCATTTCTGGGTTTTGGGACTCATTCCTGCAGCCAGATGAGCAATGCACCTTTTTTAATCAGTCAGAAAACTCTCACAGCTTTTCACTGTGTTTAATGATCTGAATGGTTGACATATTTAATTCACTCAGCTTAATGGAGATATATATATATATATATATATATATATATAAAACAGAAAAAAGAAACTGTAATAAACTAAGAAAGAAAAAACACAAGTACCAACCAGGAATCGGAGGTATAATCTGCTGCATTTCTTCTTCCATGTCCTCCACCGAAACAGGCATTTGATAGGACTGAATTGCAGCCCGGGGCATTAGCATCCAGTTGGGGTCTGGGTAGAGTGAAGCAGTGAGACTGGGTAGGCCTGCATTTTTCATCACAGGAAAACCACACAAGCTCTCAATCTGCTGCCACCGGTGCAGACGCTCCCGTAGACAAGCAGTCACCTCTGCTAGTGCATTCCTTGACAAAATACATGCAGGTCAATGTAAGCCCATACTAAGTGTACTTATGCTTCGAACATTCCCTTTTGAAATATGAAGCTTAGCATAGATACACTAGCTTCCCAAAATTTTTTGGGCAAACATTGACAATTTTATCAACTTCATTGCATTATTTTTTTCAGAATGGCTTAAGTTTTAAATGCGATAAAACTAATTACTTGGCCTCCAGAATTCTCTGATCCACTTGATCCAATGAGGAGCTATGAGCAACATATAGTGTACCCAACAAAGAACTCCTTTTTTTCTTGATCTTCTCAGCCTGTGCAAAAACACAGAGTGAATAAATAATTATAGATTGTAAATATTAAAGGAATAGTTTACAAAAAAATAAAAATTTGCTGAGAATTTACTCAACCTCAGGCCATCCAAGTTGTAGATGAGTTTGTTTCTTCTGCAGATGATATATTGGTGAGCATTGTTGGGGGTAACGCATTACAAGTAACGTGAGTTACGTAATCAGATTACTTTTTTCCAGTAACTAGTAAAGTAACGCATTACTTTTTAATTTACAAGGGAATATCTGAGTTACTTTTTAAAATAAGTCACGCAAGTTACTTTTTTTTTCCCAATTTATTGATTGACAAGTCTCCTGTCCCCATGTTGAGAGAAATCAGAAGATGTAACTGTAGTTCTAAAATAAATATGAATATGCATTATCTCACTCACAAAAAAAACACAGATTCAGTATTCCTCAAAATGAATACAAATAATGCAACTCAGAATATGATGCAAACCTGCAATAATTACGTTAAACAACACAAATATCCTTTATGTATTTAATCCCATTCTATTAACCAATGTCTTTGCTTCTGACCTTCGATGATCCAGTTCAACCGTACTAATAAGCAAAAATTACTCTTGACAAACATTTGTGTGTCTTTTTTTATTGCTGAAGTGTGTTGAAATTTCTTCTTCTGCATTCTACTGTACGGACGTAAATTTACTTTCCCTTCAGCCTGAGGCTTATTCATTTCACTTTTGGTGTGAAAAGGCTTTTATATTTGGTAAAAATATAACTTTTTTATTTTAAAAACAAACAAGCAAGCCCTGTCCAGATTTAAGAAGTAACGCAAAAGTAACGTAATGCATTACTTTCCATAAAAAGTAACTAAGTAACGTAATTAGTTACTTTGTCATGGAGTAACGCAATATTGTAATGCATTACTTTTAAAAGTAACTTTCCCCAACACTGTTGGTGAGCGAGTGATGTAATGCTAAATTTCTCCAAATCTGTTCCGATGAAGAAACAAACTCATCTACAGCTTGGATGGCCTGTGGGTAAGTAAATCTTCAGCAAATTTTCATTTTGGGGTGAACAATTGCTTTAATTCCAAAGGCTAAACAACTGAAACCTGAAAATATGATTCAAACTGATCCCATGCATGGTGATACATTTGAGACTCGTTCATCCCTAAAATACCTCATCTTTCGCTGTAACGAGTTGTTGTACTGCACTATGCTTCTTGATGTTGTAGTACTGGACCTCCACCTCATGGGTGAGCTGTAGCCACAGCTGCAAAGTTTCAGGAACTGACCAACAGGACTGCATGTCTTTTTCGGCCCTCTTCAATGCACCACGCACCTTTACGAGGAGCACAGAGTACCATGGGGTGAAGTGGAGTCTTGTTGGGAGATGTTTAACAATGAGAAATGCAGATCCTAACCTGTCCGAGCTCTTCTTCTGCATACCAAAGACGGGTGAGTTCACTCACTGCTCCATCTCGGAGTTTGTGCAGGCGGTTGGCCTCTTCCTGAGCACCCTGAATCTCGTCCCTCATCTTTTCCTCTAGATTCTTCTTCTCTACCGCCACGGTGCGCTTCTCTTCCTGGGCCTTTTCCAACCTTTTCAAAACATACAAAATGCGGTGTTTGTGCTGTTAAGATCCTGCAAAAAATGCTCTCCAATGTCACTCGCTCTTGTACGTTATGTTGGAAAGTCTAATTTTAGTGAATTGATTCGTTATGATTTAAATGAAATGGTTTAAAAATGAATTATGTATTTAAAATAAATAATTATATTTTTATTTTGAATATTGTCCCATTTTTGTGCTGTTTAGTGTAAATGTAATGTTGATGGTTAATGAGGATTCATAATTATTTTAGTGCCAGAATTTTTTTTTTATAAAAAACACAATGTTTATTGAATAGTAAAAATATATTTTTGACATTTAAAAATTGTTAAAAGAAAATAAATATATATATATATATATATATATATA
>NW_015547662.1:453500-478725 GCF_001515605.1 Sinocyclocheilus anshuiensis | reverse complement strand
GTATATATACCATACACACACCACTGTTAAAAAGTTTAGGGTTGGTAATATTTTTTTTATGTTTTTTAAAGAACAATATATATAAGACCAATATAAGATAAGACCAGCATAAACTACTATTAGTCTGAATTATGAAAAATTATTAACTGTGGCTTGTTGAATCAAGTGTGAATCAAACAGCTTTATTCATTTGGGTGAATAATCATATCATATGATTCAAATTAATGCTGAATGTGGAGGTTTGGGAATCTAGAAGAGGTACTCACTGCTCCTGTAAGTCTCTGAGGCTTTGTTCAGCTCTCTGCAAGCTTTCCAGGTCCTTCATCATCTTTGTAATATGTACCTTAGATGCTTTATTCTGTACTTGTGCAAACCAGCATCCACCAACACCCATTACTACTGACACTATCAGAACCAGGTCTTTCATCCAGTTGTGTGGGGGTCCTGGAGCAAAGGGAATATTAGTCAGACAGCCAATAAATATATTATGTGACGTCTGTGTGTTTATTTTGCCTGCTGACTGGATATCTGCTGAATATATTTTACACTGTGAGAGAGTCATTCTACTGTGTGTTCTCAACAGGCGTGCGTGGATATTTGATTTCACATGTGCTCAAATGTTACACATCAGTTAGAACTGTATGTAATAATGACATTTAAAAAGCCACAACTGTTTGATCAGAATTCATTATACTGTGGCTCCAGTCATTTAATGATCTGATTTACAATTGAAGCATATAGTGCATACAATTCAGTCAGTGGACTGAATCAATGCCACCGGGCTGCAAAAAGAAGATGCAAAAAATTTTAGTGCAGCAATTTAACTTCATTTTATAATTAATAATTCATTTTCACAATTGCTTATGTTGATCAGAGACTGAAGTGTTCATATCCTGAGTGTATAACATAGAGTTTGGAAAATGGTTATTTAAAAATAATTAGCCAACATTTTATGTCAATATATGTAAAGTTGATACATACGTGTAGGTGGGCCAAACAGCACTACATCCAGAGCTTTGAGCTTGAGTTTTTGTTTGTGTTGCTGGTCCTGGATCTTCAGATAAGTGCTCATAAATGATGGCTCATTGGCAGCAATTCTGTAAATGCAAAACAAGAAACTATTAGCTGTGTCATTTCATAAAGCTGTTTATTGTATTTAATCAATGCAATTAACTAAATGCATTATCATTCAAAAGTTTGGGGTCAGTAAGATTTGTTTTTAAAGAAATTAATATCTATCAGCAATGATGCATTAAATTGATTGAAAGTAACTGTAAAGACATTTATGTTACAAAAGATCTCTATTTTAAATAAATACTGTTCTTTTGAACTTTCTATTCATCAAAGAATCCTGAAAAAAAAAACGGTTTCCACAAAAAAGCAGCACATCGTTGATAAAAAAAAAAAAATGATTGAGCAGCAAATCAGCATATTAGAATGATTTCTAAAGGATCATATGACACTGAAGACTGGAGTAATGATGCTGAAAATTCAGCTTTGCATCACAGTAATATTAAAATTACATTTTAATATGTGTTAAAACAGAAACAGTTCATTTAAATCATATTAATATTTCACTGCTTTTACTGTATTTTTCTCTCATAATTGCAGCCAGGGGGAGCATAAGAGACTTGTTTCTAAAACATCATACCGACCCTAAACTTTTAAACTGTAGTGTATGTTGAGTGCAATCACATTTACATTATAACATTTTTATTCTGTTCTCTGTGATTTCTGGTGCTGTTATGACTATCTATATAATAGTATATTGTAACTAAAATGAATAGCACTGTAAATGTATATGCCTTTTATGGTTTAACTGTTGAGAATTGTTGAATTTTCATTCGGTTCAGTCTTGATTTGTCTCACCTGGGCAAGGTGTTCCCATTGACACGCAGCTCTTTGAAGCCCTTTTCATATTGAGCCAACTCATCAAACTCTCTTAGCCACCTCAAGACATCCTCCTGAGTCCAGTTATGAACTGATAGAGGGAAAGAAAGCAGTGAAAGAACCAAAAGATGGGCAGAAAGTGACTATTTTTACATTAAGAACATACTAAGACTCAATCATGGAGACTATCCTACCCTCAGAAGATTTCCAGCCTTTCCAAAGCTCCTCCAAAGTGATATGCTGGTCCTCGTGATGGAGTTTACTGTGCTTGTTTGCCTGTTGTTGCTGCTGCATATCTTCAATGATGAACTACAGTAAGAAGCAAAGAAGAGATGCGGATGCATGAGAAATTGTTTGAAATTAACTTCAGACACCCAAGTCCTACAAATGCAGTGACACACACGTAAAACAACAGCTGAGTAAACATTCAAGATCGAAAGAGCTCAAGTGTCTGTGAATGTGTTTTGGTATCTGTCTCTGCTGTAATCAGATGCACCATGTGATTCCAGGATTCTTCACTGCTTCGATCCATCTAAACCATATCTATAGCAACAAGGAAAAGAAACCCAATACCAGAGACACGGACGTACGTCAGGACATTACTTGGAAACTCATCCCCCTCTGCTATGTTCTCCCAGTGCCAAGCCTGAACGGTTTGTCTGAGGTGCTGGATGGAAACATGTGTTTCTAAATTGACCAACAGGCTTGAGAAAGGGTGCTTTGGCATAACACTTCAGCTCTTACACAAACATCACACAGACATACCAAAATAGTTAAGCTGAGCTTGTTAGTCCTTAGACTTCACAACTACTACATGTGTGCTACTCTACCACTTGTTCAATTTAGCAGCAAAAAAAAAAACTCTAAAGTGTAACTAAAGAGACAAGGATAATTAAGCACACAGTCATGGAATAACTGAAAATATATTTAAGGAAATTTGACAAGTATGATTTCAAGTAGGGCTTCACAATTTAAAAAAAAATACATATTGTGATTTTTCTGTCAAAATTATGATTTATTATATACTATACATGTTATACTGTAACTGTTGAGAAGTGGTTTGTTTAGGGTAAGGGTGGGATTAGAGTCTCAAAATGATCTATATATATAATTTATATTTATAATACAAAAAGAAAGTAAAGGATTTTTATGGATTTCTAAAGTTTACATTTTAGAAGCTGTTGAAATTTCTATATTGTATGTTTCAATATTCACAGCAAAATTCCTGGCCTGCTGTGTTTGTTTTGGGGGCTTCACAATTTGGATGAAATTTAGTGATTATTTATCAGTTTGCCTATTAAATAATAATAATAATCTTGTTGTTGTTGTTGTTGTTGTTGTTGTTGTTATTATTATTATTGCTGCTACTACTACTACTATTAAATAAAAACCGAAATAAAAAATATTACTCTTGTAGTATTTCACTGTCAAACAATTTAAGTATTTAAGAAAAATAATATAATCATTTTATTTTACATTACAACTGTAAAATTGCAATACTAACATTTATGGCTGTCTTCATTTTCAAATGTTTAACATCATGCTTCACATTGAAAACATGCAGCACATATATTGAGTTAATTGAATTGCAACCTTTGAAATAAGCACACTAAGCCATAATGCAATTTTAGTCTATTTCGATTAATCATGCAGCCCCAGTTTCAAGGCTTTGAAAAGTAATGAACATTCTATAATTTTTTACAGTTTTTCTAGTTATAAAATATGTAATCAGCTGTTTAAACTGCTCTCTTTTTTATCCATTTGACTGTTACATGAAAATGCATTGGCCAGGAGGTGTGGAAACCCTGCAGGATTCACATTAGGGTGTGAGGAAACTAATTTTCTGACTTGTGATTGTAACATCTGTGAACGTTGATTACCTCGACACTCTCCTCCACCTCAATGCCTCCATCCTGATCGTCATCCATCTCTCTGTGGATGTGCTGAAGAGCCTCCAGGCTGAAGCGGTCAGCCTCTGTCATACACGGAGGGCTCACTTGCAGACATGGATCTGTGATGAAAAGTGGACAGTTAAACATTTCACTACAGCAATTTCACCAAGAGGTGTCATGAGTGTGTGTGTAATTGTATTATAATAAATGCATTAATAATACATTTGTACTACATACATTTTTCTAGTTATTATCAGCTACAAAATATTTAATCAACTGTTTTAACTGCTCTTTTCTTATCCATTAGTCTGCAAATTGCATGGATCTTCAGAATGCCAAGGGTCATGCTGAGGTTTAGCAAATATAAACATTATAAATATGAACATTTCTGTATATTTGGTCGTGCACACGTGCCTGAGGTCACAGGTGTGTCCTTGTACAGTCCAGGGTGCTGTGCTTCATCGCTGGAACAGATGCAGATGATGAGTCCGCGCAGCACCAGCAGTACGGTGAGGCAGAACTTATGCATCGCAGGGTTCAAGTGCCACTTACTGTCTATGATTTAAAAAACACATGTGCATCCAAATGCAGCGTTACGTGATATTGATGCTATGAACAGCTCCAGCGCCATGAAAAGGTTTGGCGCGCCGGTTAGAAAAGCAACATATTGTGTAATGTAGGAATTACACAAAAAATAAATTACAAAAAAACGACAAACTGTTAGAAATGTTTGTTCGCAACCCCAAAGGATAGCCTAAATCACAACATTTAAAAAGACAGATGCATCCCACCAAAAAATAAAAATAAATGAATGAATAAATAATGATAAAGAAAGGATTCCTTGTTACATCCCAAAGCAAAAGAGGAACAAAGTAAACAGAATAATAAACATGACTGGAAAACGTTTAACGAAAGAACTCTTCCACCTTCAAAACACGGAGTCAAAAATACTAATACGATGACAAATAATAGAAGTCCTTCCGAAAGCCAGGTTCCTTATGAACGAAGATCCTTATGAAGCAATAGCACCTCTCTAGAAATGTTTGGATAATGCGTGTACATGAAAGTGTTCTAGTTACTAAATGTCACCAAACTTTGCGTGCGTCTGCGCTTCCAACGCCAAAAGCTGATTTACTAATCCGACTCATGAATATTAATTAGATTGCGTGCCGCTTGCCAAGTACACTGATTTGCTGAGAAGTAGACGTTGACGTGGGATATGAATATTAATTAGGTTACGTGTTTGGATTGAACTTTATAGTAAGAAATGTCAGTATTAACGAATCAAAATTAATTAAACAATAAAATATTCAATAACGGGTAAATGACGCTCGTTCTGCAGGGATACTGTTCAAAACTAAATGCAGTTCATACAAGTATTACATGAATATACTTAATGTATAATGAACAGCTTTAATTTGTGACTTAATTTATATTCTTAAAGTAACAAATTAGTCTTAGGAATGTTGACTAAAATAGTTGTATATCATGTATTATTGCTGTTTGTGTCAAGTCTAAAGTCTAATGTGTTGACTTTCATTGTATGCACTAAAACAGCCGAAATAGTCTTCAAGATGTCTTTTTGTGTTAAATGTTACAGGTTTGGATGGATATGATGGAGTAAATTAAGTCCTTACATTTTTTTATTTTAATTTGGGAGCATCTCTACACCCCACTCAAGAATTATGACAATATTAGGCAAACTTTATCCTATTCAAGAACCTTCCATTTGGGGGCTTTCACAGTAAAACAACACATTTGCTCTCTCATATAGGCCCGCATGTACACAAACACACACAATCCTGGTCTCAGGATTACATTTAGATCCCTATCAGATGAACATGGTCGACGACTCATACACTCAGAAACGGCAACAGAAAGAAAGATTCAAGTTACACCTCAACAACCCCATATGGTCTAAAAATAAAATCTGGGGCATGAGCGAGTGGATGCCAAGCAGTGGGGGAAACGATTGGCCCTTGAAACATGTACAAGTGGCAGGTGTCTTGTCACTGTAATTCAGGGCAAACTCACTTCAAAGTGAATATGAGAAACACCATCTCATTTCTGCCCCTGGTGGCCAGCATAGATGTCATCAATGGAGGAAAAAAATAGGTTCTGTAGGCTTTGCTTCTCATATGGGATGTTGACTTTAAAACATGGGTTTAGTTCTGTGTGTCTAAATCTGACAATTTGATGTTTCTGTCCTATTGGTTAGCGTTGGAGAAGAATTCATGGGATTCCACTATATTGCAGAATCCCTCATAACCAGTAAAGCTAGAATTTCAGCTACTTGTTTAGATCGGTTATTTTTTCAAGAGTCTTAGTGGTATTGCGGTCCAATTAGTTGTTGCCATACCACAATGTAAGTCAATCCACTTCCCCACTGTAAAGATTTGCATCTCAATTAATATTGCAACCACTCAGAGTGGTAAACAGTGGGTGTGTTGGGAATGGTATACCACCATACTGTAGTGTTTCGTGCACTGCTACTCAGCAGCGCTGCATGACTAAACTGGGGTTCCCCCACAACAAAAAGCAATTCTATAAATAAATAAAAAGTTATTTATACTGTGAACCATATGAATATACATGAAGCAACATTAAACCGCTACTTTTAGCATTTGACCAAATCACTATTTCATCTGAGAGTTAGGACATTTATACTCAAAACTAGATAAAAAATGCAAAGGATAACCATAGCGGTCAAATAATTATTTTATTTTTATGTCGTTTTTTTTTTTTCACCAGTTATTTCATAAACAATACATTAAAAACAGTAATAGTGTGAAATATTACAAATTAACTGTTCTATTTTAATATATTTCATAATGTAACTTATTGCTGTGATGATAAAGCTGAATTTTCAGCAGTCATTACGCCAGTCTTTAATGTCTCATGATCCTTCAGAAATTATCCAAAAATGTATCAATATATATATCAAAAGTGACAGTATATACATAAAGTTACAAAAGATTTCAATTCAAAATGAATGCTGTTTTTATGAACTTTCTATTCATCAAAGAATCCAGAAAAAAAATGTATCATGGATTCCACAAAAATATTAGCAAAACACTGATATCCATAATTAACAATTGACCAAATCAGCATAATAGAATGATTTCTGAAGGATCATGTGACACTGCACGGCACACATTAAAAAAATTACATTTAAAAAAATATTCAAATAGAAAACAGTTCTTTACATTTGTAACATTTCACAGTATTACTTTTTTTTTTTATTGTATTTTTAATAAAAAATAAATATAATAAAAAAAACCCCGCAGCCTTGGTGAGCATGAGACTTCTGTCAAAAACATTAAAACGTACTTATTATTCAAAATTTTTGACAGCTAGTGCGTGTATACTTTTTATACATGTATACAATTTATGCTCATTTATTTTTTAGTCCATACAATAAAAGTCAATATGGTCCAGCATTTTTTCAGATCACACTGACTTTCATTGTACTGGCAAAAACAACCAAAACTTTCTTTAAAATATATATAACTTTGTGTTCCATAAAAAAACAAAAATCATACAGTTCATGACATTTTCATTTTATGCACACAGTGGTCAGTATTGCAATCTCCATACCACACTTCCTTGATGGTTTTAATTTAGCACCGTAAAAGACAAAAATAAATGAAAAACTTGACACTTTTTGATTCTATTACAGTGTTTAGTGATCCATTCCAAAAGCAACAGATACACTGGCCCTTTAAGAGTTAGACAGCACCAATATGGTTCAAATATGCTAGAGAGCATGCACTCAAAACCAGAACAGCTGGTAGCCATTTGGCAAAGGCTGGTAACTTCCCAAATGTAAAACAAACCATTGAAACACTTGAGAAAACAGACATCAATTCTCACCTCTTCTTTTTTCTACAGACAAAACTGACAAAGATAACAGTGATCTAATACACTAGTTTCTGTTCAATATAAGCACAGTGGCACAGGTGACAGGCAAACTAACTAACCTGTGTGACAGAAATGATGAAACTCAACATGGTTAGTCTTGAAATGAACCAATCAGGTCCTCGGATTCGAACACTCTGGAAGACAACTGGATACACGAGGAAAATAACACTGAAAGCATAAATGGAAAAGTTACGTGTGACCTTCACAATTTGACCTTTAGATTTGGCAGTTTTCATTTCGGCACTTGCACATGGTATGCTTTAATATTCTTCCCTGATTGAGGAACTTGAAGAAAAAAAGCTCACAGTAGATACTAGTAACTAGTTAATGGCTTTGCGAGAATTACTGGGTTTTAGTTTTTATTTCTTCCAAAGCAACAGTTTCTAATGCAGACCAAAACAAGGCTTATTTTAAAAAAATATGAGATATACAAAAGAAGTTTCATAGTCATTTTCCCTCAATCATGGAAGAAATGTTTAGAAATATTAACATTAAAAGAATATTTCATACTGTAACACAGCAATAATGTTGTATAAAATAATCAATATAACATTTAGACTCATATATTATTAATATTAGCCATGATAGAACCTGATAAATTAAAAGAACCAAAACCACTGAGGAACTACTTCTGCTGTTCCTGTATAAATCCCAAAAAGTAACAAAATACAGTCCATACCGTGCTATTTCACAAGTGTCTCTTTCTCTTGGATCAGACGATGCATGTAGAGTTGGGTGGGGGGGAAAAGTACATAAACAGGACAGCAAAAGAAACAAAGATCCACAGAAAGAGCAGACATGAGATGACATTTTGCTCTGTGAATTATACTGAAAAAGGTATAAACAAATACTTATGTCCTTTTCACAGAAGGACATAATTTGTAGTGTAATATTCTACCAACAGATCCTGTTATTAAGCAGTAGTGGTTTAAGGCCTCATTTCTAGTTGCTTTAGACAATAGCGATTACAAAATCGAACATTTGGTACAAAACTAAAAAAAAAATTTCATGTGACGTCAGTTTAAAAGGGCACATTTTGACGTAGCAGTGATGCTCATGAAGGCTGTGCCACTTCTGCGGTTTCATGAATCAAAACATATGAAAGGAAGGATAAGATTTCATTTCCTGTAATCTACAAACCAAACATCTTCACGCAGCAATGCGAGAGCAAGTGCTTTTTTCCGGTTCTTTCCATTCAGCTTGACACTGCTAAGCTAGTTGGCTACAAGCAGGGATGGGTCCAAAAACAAGCTAGTCAATTAGTGAGGTTGACTAGTTTATCTAGATTTTTAGTACAACCATTACACATTCAAACATCCATTTGAGCATCTCAGTGGTAAGTGTTGTTTTTAAGATGCCATGTTTAATTAAAAATATTAAACTAACTAGAAGACTGACTAGTGAATTAGCTGGTCAGGCCACCCACTAAGGACCAGATTTACTGAACGGGGCATATTAGCGTGAGACCGCTAGACGTTTTGCGGGTGATCTACTGACAATGTGCAAATTAATATATACAGACACAGCCTGATCGTTTCCAATGACCAACGCAATCTACCAAGAGGAGCACAAATTAGCAACTATCGCAGGCATGTCAAGTGCAAAATGGTTTAAGACATGACTTTTTTTGTGCATATTAAATAATGGCGCAAATACCAGTCAACTGACAAACCTTAGTAAATCTCATTGCATGATTCATTTAAATACTCTCCTCACATAAATTTTGTGTCTAAAAGGGAAACTCCTACAAATTAATACGTAATAAGATCAGCCACAAAAATAACCGTATCCATGCCTTTTCATCACAAATTTTTCACTGTCATCAGTAAATTCTGACAGTAGCCTCTTAACGCCAAAAGAGGGTTTGCACTAGTGCAAGCTGTTAGTAAATCTGACCCTAAATTGGTTGATTCTGAAAATTTTGCACATCTCTATCTAAAAACACTGAGATAATTCAAACTTTCATTCATGCATGCTACTTGTAACCTGACTGTACTTACAGAATCACTACACTTCCTTCTCTATATGGTTAAACCACATGACAACAAAGCAGCAATTTTCCTACATGTTGATTTTAGTCTGATACTAACAGTAATCATGACAATGAAAGCATGAATGATATGCAAATGAGACTAGTACAGTCCTTTCCTACCACAGGATTTGAGTCAAAATTCGAAATCGCAGACCTATTAAAAGAATTTTGTGCGCTTACGTTCAACTAAATATAAGCCATTTGGTGTGGGATACTTCATAGGTTACTGTTATGTTGGCAGCTTGAATATCTATAGCCAATGAAAAAGGGCCAGATCAATGGCTATGTGTATCTGATGAGTACGATGGGGCACACGGCCAACCGGCAAAGTCAGTTAAAGCTTTTGTGTTAAAGACTTCATATGAGAAAACATTTTTAACAAATCAGAAGTCACCTTCTCCCAAATACACAAAAACGGCATCAATATTACATCTCGGTTTAGTGGAGAAAAAAAAAAAAAAAAGAATGGGGAAAAAGACCACTTCATATGAGAAAACATTTTTAACAAATCAGAAGTCACCTTCTCCCAAATACACAAAAACGGCATCAATATTACTTCTCGGTTTAGTGGAGAAAAAAAAAAAAAAAAAGAATGGGGAAAAAGACCAATATACATGACATGAAAATATTATTACAAAAGAGAAAGTGTCTGGTGAAACTCCAGAAGACTTAAGGCATTTGCCAAGACGAGTAAAGGCAGCTATAAGTTCAGGCTTTTAAAATGCGTGAACCATTTCCTTCTGAGCCCAAACACTCACAAGAAATATACAAAACTATTTGGTAACAAAAGTTTACTATATGTTATAAAACTGAAAAAGGTGAAAAATGTACCTTAGCTAAAGCTTATAAAATTATATATCAATAAAAATAATAATAATAATAATATTCCTCGGTCCGTAAAAACTATATTACTATAACTTTTCTTCCAAGCCTGGTGAAACAGTGCATTAAGCCCTTTAGTAGAAAACAACATCTCTCAAAGCAATTTCCAGCTTGCACTTACTTCGAAAAGGCTTTGTTTTGAAGAGACAGTATTTTTTTTTTGTTTTTGATTGTTTTTTTTTGTTTTCATGTAAGGCTTATGCATTGATCCTGTGGCATCTTGATCCACGGCACACATCACTTCTGTTTCCACTTCCTCTGACATGAGGAAACAGATTGAAAAAGAACTGCAACAAAGAGAGACACAGAGAGAGAGAACAGAAAAGAGACATCTTCATTTGTTTTGTCCAGTCTTTGTGTGAAGTCTTGTCTCTCATTCTTCTCTCTTTGTGGCACCGTAATCTGTTTTCGTGATCTGTATCCCGTGAATCAAGGAAAGTCTATGTGTGGACGAATCACCATCTCTCACAAAGGCTCACTTACTCACACAAGCAAATGCACATTGAGATTCCAAGGTTAGGAGACAGACATAGCTGAGGAAGAGGAGGATGAAGACACGCCTGTTGCCGCGTATCCTGCCTGGCTGTCGATGGCTGACTGCAGCAGTAGGCTGGAGGATAAGGAGGATGAAGATGGTGAGGTGGAGGAGTTGCTGTTGGCCCGCAGTATGGCTCCCGCGGTGCCGCAGTGAGGACGCGGTCCTGGCTCTGGCGTGTAGGTAAATGTCAAAGCTGTGGAGTAGATGATGCCATCATTACGGACCAAGGTCACAGGAACCTGCACTGGCTGCCGAACCCAACGCCACCCCTCACGGAAGGCAGAGATGTCGGGAACCACGCAGAGCACACTTTCGCCACACCTGCAGGAAAAAGAATGTGAAAGCATGAATTGCTGGCAATTATGTAATGGATATTCTCAATATATATGCAACGATTTTGCTCAAAGGAAAACATAAATAGAGATCAATTCAATACATCACAGGGTATCTGCAAAGTTAAAGCCGCCTTTCCACTATCTCCGACAATTGACAAGCCATAAACTGGAAGTCATTCATTTCCAATGAAGAGTAGTGCGGGAGCTGCGTAGAAATCCTATCATATGGAAATCATGTGGAAATTTCGGATCCGATTTGAGCTTCGGATGAGTTAAAATATTTTAACTTCTGCGGCTAGACCGTATGCAACCGCCCGACCAGATGTGATGCATTTTAATCAAAACTATGAGCATGAGGCTAGAATTACCAATATTTTTCCACTTTAACAATATTCTGTAAACACCATTTCTGTAAAATAGCAGTTTAGAATAATTATGGCAGAAATAATTATTTTATCATTATTAAATCACTATTAATGTTGATTAGCCCCATAAAACCTACTATGTTTTTATTTAGGGGGTCATTTGTTTTGTGTGGATACATTCATTATATTCTTTAAAATTATTCATTTTACCATGGTAAATAAGCCGAGGGTAACGGTCGCTTCACTACCAATTTGAAGGTTCTGTGCGACTGCCACTAGGGGGAGAAATGTGACAATCGTATCCAAATGTCAGAGACAGTGGAAAGGCGGCTTAAGATTTTAAGACCCTTATAACGAGTTATATCACCGAGTTAGATCATGTCCAAAGAGAGCAAAGTCTCATGATCTCAAAATAAATCCTGTATGTCAGATTCTTTAACTCAATTAAACAGGCTGTGGCACACATTCAATGAAGACTTAATGTTAACATGTTATTTCCCTTCTACTCTGTTCGCTTGGAAGGTGTGTCATGTTTATATGGAGTATCACTTAATACTGTTTATCAGAGAAACAGGGTAATCGCAAGTTTAAAATACTCCAAACATGTTTTATTAAATATATACAGATGTACTAAATCTGGTTTATGAATCAGTATGTCAAGTCTTATGAGATACAATAATGTGTTCAAAGAAAGGCAATAAACAGATTATTGTGCAGATACTAGTACACTGAATGTGTTAAATAAGGTTCTTAGTATTTCCTTCCTGTGACGGGGTGGCACAAGGATTAACTACAAGAGTTTATGTTGAACGAAATGCCAGATACAGTTTTTGCCACCAAAATAACAATAATAACCAGAAAAGGATTATATGCATAATGCAAAACCTTTAATTATAAACAAGCCCAACATGCACCAGAACTCTTATTTTGAAATGTCTATGATTTACTACTGCCAGCTGTTTTTCTATTTGCTGAACTGTATAACACACTGTAATTGGTGTGTTGGTTTCACCTGTACATAGTGTCTGCCTCTACATCTCCAAACCAGACTCTGAGGTTAGGCGTGAAGTTCTGTCCTGTCAGTTCCAGCATGGCAACATCTCCTCCTCCATTCAGCTACAACACGAAGGGTTCAAGGTTACTTTCTTACAAATAATATGACAGATTTCGATGCTCTTTTAAAGTAAAAGTTTGATGTAATATGTAGCCATGCATTACCTGTAAACTTTCAACAACAGGCACGGGTGTGACAGGTGAGGGTACAGGGCCCATCCCCTCATAGAAAGTGTACTCTGCTTTGTCTGTGCTGATGATTGTCCATGACGCCCCATCGTTGATCATTTCTTTGTTTGTTTCTTTGGGACAGGATGTGGCCTGAGAGTAGTTGGAAAATAGGCCTATTATAATTGTTTACCATTAAAAAGGCTACATTGCCTAAAAATGATTAAGATGATGAGAATTCAAACACGAATTTAGAGAATGTTATTTTTTTAATCAATTATAGTGCATTATTTCAGCCAATTAAATTTTAGAAGCACCAATGGACAAACCTGGAACTGAATTATCCTCTCTTGTGACAGGCAGAGGTACATCCTCTCTGTATCTTTAAGGTAGAAGGAACATTTATGTAGTTGGGACACAGGATCGTCAGCATCCATTAGCGCTGTCTGCTTGTCCACTTTACGAATGATCTACACACAGACACACAACATTTCACCTAAAAATCCTTGCTATGTAAACTGTTACACAAACATATTTGTACAAAGAAAATATAGGATGTCAATTCAGAGTCACAGCTATACATCATTCTTTGAACAGGACACAATTTCTTAGGCCAACCCTTTTAATAATGAACAATCACAGTCATTCTGACTGATGAATGTTAAAGTGGATAATAGCTTACCAGTCGTGGAAGAGCCATGCCTGTCACAGAGCACACTAGCTTCACCGTCTGACCGTAATGGATATAACCGTCTCTGACTGTAAACTCTTCTCCCTCTGACTCATCATCATCCACTGGAATTCAAAATTACACATTATTACCAATCCATAAATAAACTAGAAAAACTGCATATTTTAAAATGTAAAAGACAAATACATGATTTTTACACATTCTTTCATTAGATGTAATGAACTTTGCTTGTGTCCTTCCAAATGCACTAGGGATCAATGTCAAGTCTTGGTGCTGTTTTTAACATACTACATGTGACCCTGGACCACAAAACCAGTCATAAGTAGCAATCTGTAGCAATAGCCAAAAATACATTGTATGTTAAATATCGCATGCGATTAATCGTGCAGCCCTAATCATTAGTAATATGCATTGCTAGGGACTTCATTTGGACAAATTTAAAGGCGATTTTCTCAATATTTAGATTTTTGTACACCTTCAGATTCCAGATATTCAAATAGTTGTATCTCGGTCAAATATTGTCCTATCCTAACAAACCATACATCAATGGAACGCTTATTTATTCAGCTTTCATGTGATGTATAAATCTCAATTTCGAAAAATTTACCCTTATGACTGGTTTTGTGGTCCAGGGTCACATATTGTGTTTAATAGACGATTGTGATAAAATACTCACATAGATGAATGTAGAAGGCTCCCCACTGTTGTGAACTAGCATGGAAGTTTCCCCCTTCCACATGAAGGTACCGCGTACTGACAGTCTGAGACCGCAAGCGGTTAAAAAGAGCCACCTTCGTCCCAGAAGCTATGCACACTATAAGAGACATTAAAAAATGAGACGAGTGAAAATTATGACTCACTTAGGGACACAAACAAGAAATTCACTCACGTTCTGCATTCTTCAGCGACTGTTTCTTTTTGGAAGGTTTGGAGATGACCTTGATTCGTTTGCTGAGGAAGACACCGATATCCGCACTGTTCCCGTAGAACATTTTCACTGTAAGCATGAAGTGCTTCCGTTTGTCCGAGTCAGAAATGTACAACGTTTTTGCTGTGCAAAAATTCTGCAGAAGCAAAGCACAAAAGCTATGATGTCAGAAAAGGGATTTTTTAAAGTTATTTTAGAAAGGCAGTTTCAATATGTGTAGCAATAAAAAAAAATCCATAAAGCACCTTGCCCTCCAAGTTGAGCTGCTGCATCTCTTGTTCACTGTTTCCAATGCCGATAAAGGCACAAGGCTGAGACTCCTGCTCCGAGCAGCCCTCTCTCTCCATCTGCTCCTTCTTTTTCTTCCAGCCACAACCCATCAGGTACACACATGGTGGAGGACAGAAGAATCTAACGAAATCAAAGAGAATCTGAACTGATTAAAGAACAATTCACCTGGATGCTTGTATAAGAAATTTGATTTTACACAGCCCTCCCTTCCTTCATTTACATGAAATGTGCACGAGTTATGTGTTAACTGGACTTCCCCAAAACTTGATTCATAGTCAACATAAAACTAAATCCGTTTAACTTCTGAAATGTGCCATATACCCAAGTTAAAACAGGATATTCAACAAGAAAAAAAAAAAGTAGTGTGAGACTTGACTATACCATAAACAGCCATCTTTATGACCCCATTAACTCCATTGGGGTCTATTTAAGTAAAGGTGTAAACAGGGTCCATATTCGTCAGTAATCAGAAATGCATGCTGACACATTCCAGAAAACAGCAAAAGACATCACCGAGTCCGACCATTACATATATGCATGAATTCAGAAATTGAAACTTTCAGATGAAATCCAAACACAAGTGCTTACTGGAGACACATGTAAATAATACGTGTAAAGGCTAATGTGTCTCAGCTGACCATTTATGATCAGATCAGCCAAAACCGATGACAATGACGATTCACAAAGACTAAACAGCTTTTTAGATTACAGATTAATTATCCACGGTTAGACTAAAAACGTCTATTAATCACCTTAATAGGCTCAATTGTGATTTCATGTTGACTTACTTTACTGTCCACAACACACATAAACAGTTAATCATACACGTTTACGCCTAAAATTCCTCACTCACCTTTTTTCATTGCCGTATGATTTTTGTGCAACTTTTGCATGCAGTATGAGTACTGTCTGATCTCCTCTCTCCTTCAAGTAGTTGCGCATTGCCTCTCTGCAAAACCAAACAATACAATAGAAAAATGTATTTAAGATTTCCTAATAAATGCTTAAGCATTACACATGAACTTTACTGTACACTTACCTTGTTAAACGCTTTGGCTGAGGGAGCTCCCCAAATTTCCTACAAAAAGAAACAAGACACAGTCAAGACACACTTCAAACATCACTGATTTACACTACAAAACAGCAATAATGCTGGAAAAACAAAACTGTCACATCCAAGTTATCTGCCTACCAATACTGCATTTTTGAGCAGGATAAACAAGTTGAAACGTGCATAAGAAGCTCACTAGGTTCTGAGAATATACCTATAAGTTGAAATACATAAATACCATTTTACATATTAATGACGGGACGCTACAAATACACAATGTTAAAGCTAAAAGTAGTTTAACTAAAAAGTCTGACAAAGAGAACTTTTTAAATCCTCTTGAAAGCTCCCAGTTTCTGTTATGGACTCACTAGACTAGCTAACTTGACTGGCTAACATCTGCTAACCTGCCCCCTCTCTGTCTTGTACACCAACTCACAAGTTGGCTCAATTTTAATACATTTTTTAAGATTAAATTAACGTTAAGTTAAAGTTTCAAAACACGCCGTCAATACAACTTTACTGTGTTTATAGTTAAAGATTTGTTCTCCACAGTATTCAGTGTTTATGGAAAACTGCTGAAAATCCATCAGCTAACTAACGTTAAAAGCTAAGCGGCTAAGTGAATAAAAGAGCCCATCGTTGAAAATCTCAAAAACCACACAGAAGTACGCCGAAACGGGCCACCAGCACAGAGAAAAGCGGCCATGGGTGTAAAGAAATAAACCAAAGCAAGTTATCTTGACTAAACAGACAAAACTTATTTTAGCTGTGACTTTTCCATGCCCCGTTCGTTGATAATTTCGCTGCTTACCCTGTCACAACAGGCGCCATCTTCACCAACTCTCTCTAATAACGCCAACCCGTCCGTTGGTAATTTCGCTGCTTACCCTGTCACAACAGGCGCCATCTTCACCAACTCTCTCTAATAACGCCAACAATCGCGAGATTTCCAGCACCACACTGCATTTAGACGAGGGGGAGGGGCAGTGTGAGAAATAATGCAGGAAGGGGGGTGGGGGGCACAGGCGTGGGAAAGTTCTGAATTCACGCGAGAATTCACGCTCGCCTACTATGGGAGCGTATAAGAGCGGGTCCCTTGTCATCGCGAGAGTGAGTTGCGGACGGCTGCCAGTCAAACGCGTGTGAAAGTTCTCACGATGGGAAGAGAGACCGCACCTTTTTAAGCGCGGGCCGTGAGAAAAAGATTTCTAGAAAGGAAGCCGGGGGACTAGGGCACCTGCACCAGGAAACAGTGATCTGACGTGGTGGGGCAGTTAAAAAGGATGTTATTAAGTCTTTAAAGGTTAAGAGTATAATAATAAGTTTAAGTTTTCACCTCTTTCAATATACGTTCCAGTAATCATTATGAAAGCACGTATAAATTAATTTTAATCTACATATTATGTGTGGTCTAATTAATGCGATAGATCTGTGATACCAACTAAAGTACTTTCACATCACCAGATGGCAGTATTGTTTCACTATAGAAATGCGTTATACCACACTGGAGAAAAACGCTTAGAGGATTTACTACGAAACAGTTTTCACTCAGAAATTGCTAGTAAATCTCACAAATAACGACAACTAACACAGCAAGTAGCACATTGAATTTCATTACTTGATTACATTTTCATTACATATAGGGAGGGCGGGGTGTTTTGAGCCTGTGGGGAAGTTGAGCCACCCCTAGTTTCTAGACAACCTTAAAGTCAATTGGTGATATGACCACACCTGTTTGAAGAGTTAACCATTTTACTGACCCTGTGATGGAGAGAGGTCCATTTGAGAATAATTTGTAACTACATTTAGGTTCAAAAAACTTTTTTTAGTTTTTTGCTGTTCAAAGTGATTTTTTTTATGTTCAAGGACTCATGCTTCTTGTGTCTGAACAATTACAGACAAATCTGAAAAAATATCACACGTGTTTGTGGTTTAGGAAGTTATAATATGAGGCTATACTCTTTGCATGGTGTTAGCTCTAAACTGCTGGATACAAGTTTGTTAAAATGGTCGGAGTGGGGTAATTTGAGCCAACAGTCTTGGGGTAAGTTGAGCCAGTGGCTCACCCCTTCTTATGATTATAAAGTATACTTTTACTGTAATTCTGCATGATATTTTACTAATTTTAAACCAAACATTTTTTTATTTTGTTCTTTGTTTTGAACTTGATTTTGTTCTGAAAATGTTAAATAGGCCTTGTTTATGAAAATTGGCCATTGATGTTTATTGAAACTGTATTTTCTCGCAACAATTATAAGTGGGATGTTGAGTACTATTAGCCCAGTTCTGTAAGGTAACTGCAGTCAGTTTTTTAAAGGGGTCATATGATGCGATTTCAAGTTTTCATTTCTCTTTGGAGTGTTACAAGCTGATTGTGCATAGATAAGATCCCTGAAGTTGCAAAGACTAAAGTCTCAAAACCAAAGAGATATTCTTTATCAAAGTTAAGACTCTGCCACGCCCCCCTAAAACGGCTCGTTCTAACACGCCCCCACATATCTACCTCACTATGTGGCAATATTTGCGTAATGCTGGCCAAATGTTCACGCAAAGAAAGAAGGCGTGGTCAACATATTCTGTTACACCAAATACACAAAATAATGATCTTAAAAAAAGCATCATATGACCCCTTTAATTCTTCAATTTGAACTTTATTTTGTTCAGAATTTTTTAAATAATTTTAAATACATTTTATTTTAATTTTCAAAGTTGTGAACTGTATCTTTAAATAAAACTTTTCAGAAGTCATCCATCCATCCATTCCATTATCCAAACCTATGTCCTTATTGGGTTAGTGGGGAGCTGGATCCTAACCAGCGTCTTGAGCCACAGGCGAGGAAAATCCCTGCATGAAAGGCTAGTCCATCTCAAGGCTCACACATAGATTTTAAGAAGTCATTTTTATTGAATTTCTCTTCTTTTGATATAGCATGAATGTTCAGTTTTACTTCAGCATAATCAATGGCACAGTTTAACTCCATGTGGCTCAACTTACCCTCCCTCTAGCTCAACTTACCCCTCACTGGGGGCAAGTTGAGCCAAGAGACCACTTTTTTTTGGAAAGCCATATTTTGAAAGCAGTTTATTTTAGATCCAAAGTGATTATTTCCAAGGATGCACCACATCCTGAAATGTATGTACATATTGAAGTTGGACCCATTTTACTGTCATGTGCTCGCTTTAAACACACCGTAAGTAAAAGCTGTTTCCGCTCACCCCTATAGGTAATAGTTTTAGTTTTAGTATTAACACTGATACACACTCAAAAATAAATAAATCTGTCTTATTAAAACCCAGTCACTAAACCCCGTTTCATTACTCAACAAATTCAAACATGTAAAATGCAAATATAAAAAAAAAAAAAAGCAAAACAATTTTTTTGCAATCTATAGCCATGGTTTGTAATCAGAAGGTTGCTAGTTTTATCTAAACAAGGAGCTAGTCATGATCATCACTGATCCCTCTAAACCCCAGGCCCTTGACCCAGCAGGCTGACCAGTAAGAAGCCTAGGGCACTATGGATAATGTGCCTGCTAAATGACTACTTACATAATGATTTTATATTTTGCACTTCATTAATTGAACCGCAGTAATAACAAGAGTTCATTAAGTCTTAAAGTACATTTTAATTACTTAACATAATTTTTAATTACATAGCATAACGTTGCCTTAAAATGACATCACATTTTAAGACAATCTGATATCTTATGGGCATACATATACTGTACATTTAGAAGATTTATAAGCAACTAAAAATATATGGAAATATACGTGATCAAAATCTGATCTGGAAAAAGATCAATGCCACTGTCTGGTACCGGCCATTTATACAAATATGTATAGATGCATGGCAAGATATTTGTATGGTATTTGAATTTGGGATTTCAGTAAACTGTCCCTTTAATGGCATTGTAGTCATTTAACTCTCAAGTTGTGTAAAAGATCAAAGGTTTAAGGATTTAAGGACAGATAGGCTTCATTTAATCTAGGAACATTACCTCTTGGTTTGTTTGACGTTTAGATTATCTGCTTACCTAATTATTATATTATCTTATTACACAATGGGATCTCAACAGTATTTTAGATATGAAGAGATGGCATCTTTAAATTGTACTAATTTCTCTATAATAATCTTTTTATTGTTCTTTGAAGATTACAAGATAATACAAATAGAGCTCTGATATTATAAACGAATCAGACCTTACTAGATACAGTAATTAGATACATACAGTATACATTTTAATGATATATAGGAAATTACCAAATTAATCAGGACACACACACACATATCTATCTATCTATATATATATATATATCAGAACTTACTAGAGTTTTTTATATATATATATATATATATATATATATATATATTTACTATTTTACTATCTGCTGGGGCCATTGTAGTACTGTATTTTTGTAAAATATCCAAGAGTTAAAAAAAAAATCAATGAAAAAGCACAAAAAATATAAATTGATTCTAGCTGCTGTATAATGTTGGCAGGCAGATTCAACTGGATTTCAAATGTCTTAAGGAATAACAAGTTCGCTCTTTATCTTGATCTTATCATTATGTCACTCTATGTTCCCAAAGAGTACGAGTGAACAAAAAGCAACATGAATTGCTGAGATCAAAATCTTGTATATCACTAATTGTCCTTTAAGGTTTGAACCCCAGCTTACTCTTCAGGAAACCTTGCACTTGGACTTTTGTCTCTTTGGTATTAGTCAACAATATGGCAATATATGGACCCGTTTTACAGAGTGTTATGACACATTTCAACAGTCATCAGCATCATAAATCCATGTTTTTTTTTCTTTCTTCTGACTGCCGTTATCAATCACTCTCCTCTTTTTGAAAGTTATGAAAACACTATCATGTTGTGAGTTTCTACCAGGCTATAAAGGAGCTATTTACACCTATTGGCAAGGAAAGAAAATGAAAAAAAAAAATCAAATAATGTCAAAACATTGCTTTGTCAACAACTTATAATTAATAACTAATAAGTTACAAATCATTAGTTATAATTTGGTGAGACATTTATTTTAAAACACATGTAACAACTTGCCTAGCATGCTAAATGCCTTGTTCAGTTGTCAGTTAAAATCTACCTTCATTATATGTTCACTTGTTTATCCAACAGCTGAAAAAATATGATATGTTAGTTTAGTAGGCTGAATTCAGAAAACATAACAATTACAAAAAAAAAAAAAAAGCATTGCGTAAATCAGGGATTTATTTTTAAAGGATTTGATTTGGCACATCCCAAAAATCTAGTCAAAAATCAAAGCAGCATGACACATTATCTTAATAGCTGTTCTGAGTATCATATACATTGTTTTGCCAATTTTGATTTGTTTTTCCAGTTTGATTGTACATACAAATTACACTGCGACCAATATATTTTTTAAAGTACTCAACTACTCAAAAATGATTCAAATTCAGCATATCTCAGAGAAATGCACAGTAGTGTTCAGTTCCTGAATTAATCTGTGATTTTAAGCAAATCTGTTGAATGAATGAATCAATGACTCACTCAAATGACTCCACTAATGTGCGTAATGATGTAACCTGCAGAAAGACTGACTGTAAAATTCCCACGACTAAATGTCGTGCAGTCATATTTATGTATATTCTTGGTCGGTGCAATCATTTTGTGAAATCTGCAACAGCGTAAATAAAATGTAAATAAGCAAATAACAGTAGCCACATCGCTGCAGTGCATTCTGGAATAAGCGACAACTGTTTATTGGCAGCCGTTTATCATATTTGGGGGATGCTGTTTTATGTAGATTAAAAGTAGATTGATTTAAATGGATAAAATGTGGTCGTTTTTAAAATGTACATATTAAATAGTAAGAATATGCTACAAAAAAAGACTAAATATAAGTTATGAAAGCAAGATCTTAAAATTGTTGCACAACAGTCAATTCAAAATAGTTGAGTCAGCTCCAAAAACTTATATTTAGACTCATATTTAATCATTAGTAATCTTTTATTATTGAGGAAAGCACAGATGACATAGCAGGGTTCATATAATCTCTATAAATATTGCTGATAGACACCACTGCAGGATTACATGACCAACCATAAAGATATGACCAAAAAGGGCAAAGCTGTTCCCCCTCATCTTCATCCTTCTCTGAGTCTGCTTTATTACAGTTATTATCAATGAATTCCTAACTTTAACAACCTCGTTTACCCTCTACCGTTTCATTCCTTTCTGAAGAAGATTCTTAAATAGCGTTGTCATAAACAGGTCGATAGAGGATGAAACATGTTGAGACAAAGCTCGAGTTAATGGCCTCAAATCTACCCACTGGCCATAAAGTTTCTGATACATCATGAGTTTGTCCGAGATGTGACTGATAATGAGGCTCTGAGAAGAAGAATCATTAACTATAATAGAGGAAGAGATATTATTGAGGTGAATGTTACATTGCACAAATCAGTAAAAGAGGGGAGACAAGGATGATATGACTTGCAGAAGTTAAAAAGGATGATATTTCCTTTATAGAGCCAGAAAATCACATCTGATAGCACATCTGATAAGTTTTTAATGAATCAACTTCGACTCCAAAAGAATTCTGTTTTCCAGCTGGCAGCGCAATTGCTTTTAAGAGGTGATGATAATGATAACTTTGCAGTTCACTGTGTCAGATGTTGACAGTAAATGCTCTGATGGAGCTCGTTCAGTGAAGTTAAGACTTTTGAACAATTCAGTAAGAGATCTGGCTCATTAGATTCAAATTTGCTTTTGAATCGGATCATGTTTTTGAATCACTAAAAAGAACCAGTGTAAGAGTATGGTTATTTTTTCCACTGAATATATACAGTATATATAGTTATATATATATATTAGCTGTGACTTTTTGTTCTGAGATAAAATTCTGACTTCAACTTGCATTTCTGAGAAGAAAAGTCTTAACTGTAAGATATAAACTTGTAATTGTGGAAAAAATAAGTCAGAATTGTGAGATTAAAAAGTTGCAATTACCTTTTTTATTCTGTGGCTTTTTCTCGGAATTGCGACATGTCATAATTCAGAATTTTCTTCTCAGAACTGCGAGTTAACTTCTCCCAATTCTGACTTGCAATTCGAACTTTTTTCTCAGAAAAAAGTTCAAAATGCAAGATAGAAACTCGGAATTGTGAGAAGAAAGGAAAAAAAGTCAGAATTGTGATATAAGTCGCAGTTACCTTTTTATTTTATATTCTGTGGTGGCAATAAACTTCTATACTATACATTCTATACATGCAGCAGTAGACTAAAGCATGTTTTCTTTCCCTTTTTGTCAATTTTGGATTACATTAATAATATGAATATATGCCTTCATATATAAAATACAATAGGCCACAAAGATCAGAAAGACAATACTTATGTTGTGTACATTGTATGAATTTGCAGTATTTTCCTGGCTACTAGTACTTTCACAGTCATTTTTACAGTAGTAGTTCTACAGTTGATCACAATTAAATGACAATAATGTGACTTCAAAGGCAATGGAAGCAACAGGAAATATTCATGTTGTGTACACTGTAAAACCCCGTGATTTGCTGTACATCCGTGGCTTCTAGAACTTTCACAGTAATTTTTACATTAATCAACTCATCACAATTACACTGAAATACATTGACTTCAAAGTGAACAAGAGCAGGAAATGACAGAGATGTAGAGACTTCCCTCTAGAATAACAATGATTATCTGTGTCAACATTAATTCCTCCTTGTTTATATAAGAATATATTATTTCTGTACATAGCCTACAGAGTAAAACATGTCGACAACATTACGCTCAGACATAAAATTCAGTCTTACATTCTCTTAACACAGTGCAACCAGTGGTGTTTTATAACACTTAAAATTCTGAATACAGTAATTTACCATTAGAAAGAGGATAATAGACAGATCAGAGTTCAAATCTGATTTAAAACGTTTTATAATAGATTTTGTTTGTGTGATAGCTGGCATTTATTTCCACTTAGAGGTATTAAAAACAAATGTATGCTTTTCACGTTGACACAAATAAAAAAACAATCGGAAAATCTCACAATATGTAACATTAGATTATATATTTAACAATAACATGTACAAAATCCTGTACAAAATAGCATCTTTGTATAAAAATAAGAAGCAAAATAAATGTAAGACTTTAAAAATAAATGGTAAAATTAGTTAGTTTCCTCTTTATTCTTGCTCTAAAGTCCACTGATATAACCTGTCGACTCCAGGTATTAAAAATCAAAACCAGTTGGATGAGTTGGATATGTTCAGTAATAATGCTCTGTTTCACTCTATAAAGAGGTTGCTTTGAGGATTTCACAACTGTCTGAAGTTTTCTTGGCCTGCTTGATCTTTGTCATATTGGTCATTGTCGGATTGTCATACATCTCAGTTTCCTGATCCATGTTTTCATGTTTTCCCATTTCTTCATTTTCTTCCTTAACATTGCAGCACTTGCAGCAACAGCAGCAGCGAGCGGCCACTGTGGTAACCACTCGATCCCATGGTTCAAGAGAGTGGGCCCATAGTGGAAGGAAGTCCCAAGACTGGAGAATGGAAGGAAGCCACTGAGGTTTGTGCTTCTGTAGACTGTTAACAACGATAATGAAGATCAGAACGGCCACTATGGGAACAAGAACGCCCACAAGGACCAGCCAACCAGCTAAAGACAGGCCGAAGACCACTAGAGGGAACGCGAAGAAGCAGAAGATGATGTAAAAGCCTGAAAACCAACGGTATTGAGCTGTTAGTTGACCAAGAGCCTTCGCCATTCGAATGGGGAGACGTGTGAAAGGGATTGGGTACCACAGCAAAATCCCAGAGAGGTTGAAGAAGAGATGAACCAAGGCGATCTAATGGAGAGAAGAGTAACACCATCAAATATGGACTGGGTGTGTGAGTGTGATCGTGAATATGTTTGGATATATATGTTAGTTAACCTGTAATGAATTTTCCAAGTGTTTCCCCTGGACTAGCCATGGCGGCTAATATTGCTGTAGTAGTTGTTCCAATATTGGATCCAAGGGAAAGAGGATATGCTCTTTCAATTTTTATAACACCAATACCTGAGACCAGAAGGAACACAAATTTCATTATAAAGTCAACTACCAAATGTTAGGTGTAGGAGCATTATTAAATAGTTAAATACACCCAAATGTTTTTTGACAAAAAAAAAAAAAAAAATTAC
>NW_015547662.1:430285-453133 GCF_001515605.1 Sinocyclocheilus anshuiensis | reverse complement strand
AAATACCCCCAAATGTTTTTTGAAAAAAAAAAAAAAAAAAATTACATTTTTTTTCTCCATGAATTCATAGCAAAATAAATGAAAAAAGATAACAAGCAACAGAAAAATCTAAACTACTGTCTTAAAGCCAAAACTGATGGCATTATTTACTCACTCTCGTGTTGTTCCAAACATTTTTGACATTCTTTTTAATGCAATTGCAATAAATGGTGACTTTTGGGGCTTAAAAAAAAAGGTTTCATAAAAGCAGTCCATATTATTTATTATGACAGACTAAAATTTAAGCTGTTATGCACATTCATGAGAGAAGTACATGTCCAACTCATGCTTAAATCAGGGTTATTGTAACTAAAACTTAAAATAAAACCATAAAAATCATTAAAAAAATCATAAAATCATACCAAAAAAACTAAACAAAACAAAAAGAAATTGTTACTTAAAATACAAAATGTTAAGCTTATTTAATTTCAGCTAGTTGCCAATATGTCTTATTTTCATTTGGTTTAACTTGAAGTACTAAATTAATAAAAAATAAATCAACTAAAATGAATAAATAAAAATTTATTAAAAATCTAGACATAATAATAATAATAATAATAATGGCAAAAAAAAGAAAAGAAAGAAAAAGAAAAAAAAATTAATGATTCATTCACAAATTGGACACTTTCAGTTCTCAAGTCCAACATTTCTCTTTTTGTGTTCCATATGAGGGTAAGGAAATAATGCTAAACTTTGACAACAGAAGACAATGAATAGATGGTTGTACTGACCAACAAGAGGAGTTATAGCCGAGGTAAAGACAGAACTGCTCTGGACAATAAAAGTCATTCCTGCGCCAAACACTATTGCAATGTATCCAGTCAGCCATGCAAATGGAAATGGAAAATCTGTGCATACAAAAACAATAAATACATAAAATACAAAAACAAAATATATTATAATAACATTTAAATTCCAGCTTTACTCATTTTTATTTTGCTTATTTTAAACAGGAGTTAACTTCTAAATATGCTCTCTAGTTCTAAAATATCTCAAGGATGCTGACCAGTGTTCATTATCTTCTTGATGACAACAGCAACCTGGCCCTTGAGCATTGAGTTGAGCAGTTTCACAATCAAAATGAGGCAAGTGCACAGGATGAGCAGAGAACAAGCCAGCAGAATCAGACCAACCGCCAGGTCAGAAAGGTTTGTGTTCACAAAGATGTGATTGCCTGGAATAGCGAGAGACCACAGATGAGTGAGAGTGTCTGCTTGTTTCTGTATAGTGCATTAGTCTTTGCTGGATTATCAATATCAAAACTCACATTTTTTGATGTTTATAATTTCTGTAACATTTTTCAATTCCCAACAAGGAAAGTCGCTGCAGTTCGACGTTGTCACGTTCTGGACAGTCTAGAAAAAAACATTTTGTCAGTTGTAAAATATCAGAAAATCACAGTAGTTTTGCACATGTCTACAAAATAAAATGGCATTTTTTTTCTTCCATCTGACATGAATTAGAATAATTACCGTGTTTGAGGCTGTTTGGCACCAGACCTTGATGAGAGATTTGTTTTTAGCTTCAGGGTCTCCAGTTGCAATGCCGCTTATCACAGATTCATCCAGCTAAAAAAAAACAGAAAGGAATACATTTAAAATAATTATTTTTCATAACTAATCTCTTGTTTAAGATTACTAATCTTTGTGAATAGCAACCCTTGTAACTTTGTACTGTACATAAGGGCAATATAAGTGTTTGCATGGGGTAATTCACTCTCTTTCTGTCCTGTTTTTAATGTTAGCTTCTTTCAACATACTGACACAATCATACATACCTCAATGATAGAGTGGGTGAGTGGATCAGTGATAACATTCAGAAGGGCTGGTGCATTTTCGCCACTCTGGATATTAAATGATTTGATTATGAGATCTGTGAGCTTCACCAGGTAACCTGTGGCGACTTCCAGTGGCAAAAGCACCAGGACAGAAAGCCAGTTAAAGAAATCATGCACGGTGGCTCCCGCAAATGCCCTGGACACAGAAAAGAGTCAGATCTCAAATGAATATCATCAATATCTTCAAAACTAAAATAGAATTACAATCTGTCATTATTTACACTCTAAAGTAACCTAAATAATGACAGAGTTTTAATTTTTTTGGGTGAACTGTCCCTTTAAGTGAATTTCTCTCTGAAACGTGAAATCTGTTCCAGGCTCATGTAATGTTCTGCACAGTCATGATACATTATGAAGTTAATACTGAAGCCTTGTCCTTACCTACGGAACTTGTTCCTGTCGCCAACTTGTGTCATGGCTACAACAGTATTTGTGACTGACGTGCCGATGTTGGTCCCCATAATAATAGGAACGGCAGTTGAGACCTCCAGCACTGTTGATAAGTTCAGATGCATTAAAAGTGAAATGTATTGACATGGTTTACTCTGATAATGATTTGATTATGATTCTTTACAAAATAATGTGATCCATCAAGTCTGAAATCCAGATCAGATCAATTTTGACTTTGAATTATTCAAATATTTTGCTACAAAAATTTGCTGAAGACACAAATGTAACAGTATAGTGAATCAGGTGGATTTTTACAACTGACAGTTGAAGTCACATATGAAATACCCTTTACTGTATAAATAATATAATCAATTATTAAGTTGCCATGCACTTTCATTTTTAGATGATGCATTCATTAATTTTTGCATTCCTAATCATACTCATCATTGATTCTGATAGTCAGTATTAGTTTGATTTGATACTCACATCCAGAGGAGACCATGCTGACCACAATAGATGAGGAAGTACTGGAGCTCTGGACTAGGAGCGTTACCAACATCCCGATTACCAGGCCTGCCAAAGGGTTTGATAGCACTGTATTCTCCTGGAAAATGTCCCCTGCTGTTTTACCTGAGGAAACACACGTCTGTGTTATGCATAACCAAAAACAATGAGATTGTACTCTTAGAAATTGCCCAAGTAAAACCAAAAGGCATTTGACCCTAGCCATAGGACAATAGTTCAAGGTCCACAAAGAACTTTTTATGTGTGGGATAATCCATACAGACAATTCTGTCATTATCAGATATTTCTGTCACCTGTCTGAGATAAAATAAGATATTTTGAAGGGTGTTGGGAACCAAACAGTTTCGGATCCCATTGACTTCCATTATATATTTTTTTGTCCTTAACAGTGGAAGTCAATGGTAACCAAACAGTATCTCCTTTTACATTCCACAGAAGAAAGCCATACAGGTTTGTTTGGAACAGCATAAGGGTGAGTAAATGATGACAGAATTATCATTTTTTGGGTGGACTAACAATTTAAAGCAACAAGAAACCAATGCACTGATCTGAACCTAAAATGTGATTCTTTTCACAACCTAAGAACAATTTAAAGTGTTATTAAAGTGTTTATTTCAATGTATACCTCCAACAAGCTGGAAAGCTGAGCTGAGGATTTCCAGTGAGCAAACAAACATGTACAGCAAACCAACCAGCAGAAACAGCTTTGCTGCGTTGATTAGAACTCTTAAGATCTTCCCTTTAGTGTCCAGATCTAAACAGTTAACAGACGAAAGAGAGCAAATAAGACAATAATATATATGTGTGTGTGTGTGTGTGTGTATGTAATATATGTACATATATATATACATAATGCAACAGTTTACGGAAACTTTAGACATAATATATAAAAATATATTTTTTTAAAAGTTAGCTTTTTTTGAGTATCATATTTGATACATCAGGCATTTATGGTTGATATGATATAATGCATATTGAAAATATGGAGCTCATACTTGAGGAAGAAAGAAACATGTCAGGCCCAAAGAAAATTTCAAGTCAGTTGCTGATATTTATACGAAGTATAAGTATTCTGATAGCTTGTCATCTATGAGATTTGTATAACAGTATAGCAGACTACTTACATAAAATCTAAATAAACATCAGTTGCCATCCTATATGTCCCAATAATATGTCTTAGTAAGATAATATTTAAATGTTTTTAAAAGTTTTATAATAGGCTCTGTAGTTTTAATTGTGGGGGTCAAAACATATAATGCAATGTAATATAATGATGATCGAGAGATGTACAAATAAACGTTCCTTAAAAGCCTGATGCATCATTTCTTTTTTTTTTTTTCTAAAAAATGATGTATGGATAATCAAATAAATGTAAGTTGCTTCAGTTTAATCAGTGTACATCTTGAAATATTATAAAAGTTATTCTTATGTTTATTTTGTATAATCAGTAAAGATTTCACAGCAAAAAGACATGTGTACCACAACCAAAAGGAGAATGTTTTTACAAATATACTAAAAGGCCTTTTGATGAAAAAGTATCAATCAGACGACAGAAGGCATGTAGCAGATTGTGTACAACAGGTTTTTCATGTTTTGATCAAAGTTTTGATCAAGTTCATCATTTAGAGGCCTTATACATATGTATCAGTTTTAAAAAATTGACCCTTATGACTGGTTTTGTGGTCCAGGGTCACATATGATACAGTAGCTTTATAGGGTTCAAAACAAAATATGTATAAAGTAAAGCTAGTTTTGTAAGGTCACTGCCAGCCTTATGTGCAAACATTCAGCATACCTGCCCATTTAACCCCTGTGTCCTGCAATTCAAGCATTTCCCAGGGATCCTCCTCAATCAGAGCCACTGTGGATAGAGCTGGGGCCATGGACAGAGACTTCTTTCTGGGAACTGAGAGAAGACGTGAAAGATTTTGATACACAATTTATACATAGATATTGACTGTACATACCGTCAAGTATTTCTTTTGGCTTCTCCTCAGATTCATCCTCTTGCTTTGGTCGTGGTGCCATTGTCTGTGAAATATAAATATCAATTCTGTTTTATTGGTTCTTTTTCAATGTTATAGACTCAATAGTTTGTAATTGCTTGCTGCATCTTCTGTATTGTACAAATGTAATGGTAATGCTATCTAATAATTCCATTTTCATAACTGTCAGTGATACTCCAGTCAGGTTCTATAAAATGTGGAAGTCTTTTAATGGTGTGGGAAAATAACAAGATATGATATGAAAGATAAATATGTACTATTCATTAAGACTTCTGTCATTCATATTATTTTTAATATTGTGATATTTAGATTTTGTATTTGTGTTTGTAAGTAAATGGACACAAGGCACAGAGCGTCACAATAATCAGAGCTTCCTCAATTGATCAAACTCACATGGTTTTATATTGATTTCTGTACTGTGCCAAATCATTTCCACACTGGCTTCAACACAATGCAAATGACTTTGTGGCTCATCATAGTTATTGCCAATATATACGAAAATCAAATGAATTTTAAAATATTACCAAATGATACAACAGATTACATCTTTGGATGTTGTGGTTTTATACCAGCTTTTAAAGTACAGTAAAACTATTTGGTTGCAATAGTGAGAAGCATTTAGTATTTTCCTAGAAAGAATGAAATGATGATGATGCTGTTGCACAACAGGTTATTTCAGGATGAAATTTAAGTCTGTTGACATAATCAATAATACGATCTGTATGCTACAATTTAATGACACTTATAAAGATGATTTAAATTACTACACTATTTGCATACTCAGTTTAACATTTATATTTATGTGATGTAAATATTATACAGTACATTGCATTTTTTTTACTTTACATGTAACTGCACTTGTAATCCTCACTTTTTAAAAAACATAATGCTTGCTTTTTATGCATAGGAGATGTTACAAAATCTCACTAAATTGTTTCTGTCTAAATTATAAATCTAACTAAATTATAAACTACTGGTATAAAAGTGTCGACATATTAATTAAATTAATTAAAATATACATTTTGAATATTAAGAATCTATTTTATATTTTAATTCATTAATATTTAATTAATATTTCAATTTTACTGACTTAAAAAACACTTACCTGACGTGTTGTCAGGTCCCGTGTTGGCTTCTGAAATGCTTGACTTATCAATGGTCAGATCCGTGTCCCCTCTCTACCTGTCTCAGCCCAAACCAGTGTACCCAGTGCAAGACTGTTACTTTCAGACCTCAGCTGACAAAACTACAGCCTGAACAGAAGCACTTGTCTTGAAGGAGACCACTCTATGAGACACACACAAATTCTGCTGTTCTTCAGACTGGCTCAGTTCAACCTCTGCCCGGTCAGATGCATTTATAGCCCCCCAGCAGATCATTTAGGATTCCCCTGTCCAAGGTTTATCACGTCGGTGATAAAGGGGAAAGGGGAGTGTGTCTGTGCAGGCACGTGTATATGTGTGCCCATTTATGCGCATGGTTCAAACTGTCTGAGTGTGGCATCAGATAATGACCGTGTGAAGTTGTCTGCTATTAAATGTCTGTGATATGAAAGACCTAATGTGCAATTGTGTTCTGTGATGTGCCCTGGGAATAAAAATTGTAAAAACCTCATTTTTATATGGTGAAATTTAATTATTTATGTTTGACTGTTTGAGTTTAATTAAAATAAAATCAATTTAATAAAATGAAAATTAACCATTGGTCTTCTATAGTAGCTTACATTTAGATCACGATAACCACAGTTAAAATCACTCATTTAGTACCTCAGTCCCATGATAAAAAGGTAACTATATGGGTATTTGTATGAAAAACATTAGTCTAAATACATTTAGTATAAATGCACAAACGCTACAGCTTAATCACAAAAAATACTGTAATTATATTCCATTACTCATTTAATACATTTAATACATTTAATACATGTCTGCATTAATAATATAATCAAATTCTATATGAATATTCCAAATATCTGCACTCTCAACTCTCAGAAAAAATGGTACAAAAGCTGTGACTGGGAAAGTACTTTTCAATAGGTACTAATATGTACCATGTACCATTTTTTACAAGTTACAAAATGCTATAAAATGTGACAAAATAATTCACCTAATGTTCCTCTTCCATAAAATCAACTAGGAGAGGCCATAACCCAAAAATTAGCTATCTCCAAAAAGCCCTGAACTCCTTCTTTAAGATGTGATATTTAAAGCTTACACTTATTCTAAGTTAGATCCACTATTGTATGCTGTTGCCGTATGGCAACATATCATAAAGTACCTTAAAATAATATTTTTTTCCAAACATTTTTTTACAGCACTTCAAGTTAAGCCATTCTTAGAAAAGAAAAAGATTCAAATATTTTTTTCTATAGGTCTATCATAATGCGTGCGGTAGAGGGTTTTAATATAGTAATAAAGATAATGTCCTCTGCAGAGGACAAAAATGAACTGCTGGTTCTCTTGAGAGTATGTGTGAGGACACAACTAGTGTGTGTGTGTGTGTGTGAACCCTGAATCTAGGACACTGATCAATAACATTCCTGTTGACCCTGCATTTGCACTGGATCACATGACAATCAGTTTCTGAATGAATGAGATCATTATTATGACGGTGAGGGAAACATCCATCCATCCATTTTCCAAACCATTTGTGTTTGCGAGGATGCTGGAGCCTGTTCCAGCGTCTCGGGCCGTATGCGGGGAAACACCCTAGACAGATAACCAGTCCATCGCAGGGCAATGGGGGAAATCTCCCCTAATATATTTATATATAAGATGCCATATCAGGAGTCATAGATTAGAATATAATAAAGTATTGTAAATCAAACTTCGTATAGTAATCAGCTCATGAGTTTTTCTCTCCCCACATCAAAACTCTGTATTAAAAAGAAGTTGTGACTTCAGAGTGAAACTGCAGTGCTCTCTGCTGGTTTAAAAGCACTGGTTAAGTAAGCATGACTCTCTGCTATTACGTCTTAACTTCCTTTGTGTAACTGAAAATAAACATTATTTATAGCGATATCATATAATATGAGAAACCAGGCCTAGGTGTCACACTTTTTGCATCAAAACGATACAGTTACAGTACTTACTGAATGTGAATGTTGTGACAACATGCCCCAACAGTGCATATGGATGGGAACCAGCCTGTTTTTTATTTTTATTAATTTATTTTTTTGGCTAAATTTAAGCAGTTAAACCATAATGAATAGTAAATAATTTGTGAGAGTTTTGAATTTGGCGTGTGAAAGTACCATACAAATTTGTGTAGCCTAATAGATATCAAGTTCAAACAAAGTTAGTAAGGTATACATGAAACGTCCCTTTATGACAATTACCTAATTATAAAGATGAAAGCTATAGATAGACAAAATTAATTGATTTTTAGAAATAAGATATTTTGCAGTTTATTTATTTGAAGTACAAATAGTGTATCCTTAGAACACAGTGCAGTAAAATAAGTTATAATTATGTCACGTTGTTACTTGTGTTACTTGCTGTTTCTTTGTAATTAACTGTGAAATTTACTAGCAATTAGTAAGTGATTTTTTTTTTTTGCATCAATTTTCCAGTGTACACACAAACAGACAGACCCTATGACCTTAAAAGAGACAGTAGAGAAGCAATGCAATTCTGTTTGGAGCTGATCGATCACTGAATAAATGATTTTCCCAGTTTAGACTAATGGAGCCACCAACTGTTTTCAGTTCAGTTATCTCTCCTTTTCGAAAACCACCAGTTTTATAACCATTATTTATGATTATGAGACAGAGTACACAGATATTTCTGTTATTAGCCTACTTGAAGTGACATATTTTGCTATAAATAAATAATCTAAGACTGACCTATGAAAACAGCATACACAATAATATTAAGTGCTTAACAACACAAAGACAAGACTGGGGCGCAGTAATCTACCTCAGATCAACTATTCATGCTCAGCTATGATTTGCATTAGGGAACACAAGGTGTCCAAAAGATGTAAAAGGAAAACATACTAATATTAGCAGAAAATATAAATAGCATTGATGCATTAAGATCTTTCTCACCTTTTCTCCTATGCATAGAGATTCACATGTGAAAAATAACTAATGTAACTTCTAATCAGTGCTATTTTAGTAGATTTACATGTACATTATTATATTATTTATTAATATTTTGAGTTCGATTTTATTTTTATATTTTCAGTTTTCATACGTTTCATGTTTGTCATGTTTTTACTATTTCTAGCTTTAATTGATTTTATTTCAGATTTAGTTTGTCATTTAATACTTCAAATTAAACTTCAAACGTTATTTCAGTTAGTTGCCAACTAATCTTCTTAATCTTTTAATGAGTTTTTTGTTTGTTTTAAATCTAATTTTTATATTTTATTTTATTTCAGCTTTATTTCAATTACCAAAAACTATTTTTTAACTAAGTAATGTGCTTATATTTTCTGCATCACAATATGTCAACTCAATCACCCAAATAAAAAATAAAATAGCTACTCACTTAAATAAGGGATATGCAAAATGGTTTCGTCAACACTGTATAAGTTTCAATAATAGACAAATCAACACATAGGGCTGGAAATCAACTTGAAACGATCCTGTAATAATTAATTAATTCATAATCAAATATTTGATCATGGTAGAGTAACAGACTGTCAGAAAGTAAATGAGCTGGGTCTATCTCATGTGTTCTTATAGTTACATTTAATGTAAATGTGGTTTTGATAAGTACTTTCACTTAAAAATGTATGCTTATGAATTTGTTAGTATATAGTTTAGGACTTCAACATGTTTATTTATGTTTTATGACCATTTTGAGAAATAACAACGAAGTTGTAGTGTCAGTGTTGCTATTTCATGTCAAACCGCATGGTGGCGCTGAAAGCTGGTCACCCATGAACTCTTACAGCACAGTCGAGGAAGAAGGTTCCAGTGGATTTGACATAAGCATGACTGGGGCTGGAGACTAAGACTAAGTCTTAAGTCTAAGTCTTGAGACTAAGAGCAGCGGTATCCGTCCCAGCAGTCTCCAGCCGACCCTGAACGGCCAGGAAATACAGTCTTGGTGTGTTTGGTAACAAACATCACCTAAAAAGGCAGAAAATGAGTGATGTTGACAGGTTATGCACTGTAATGCTGATTGTAGTTGGCCTCTATAGTCTCACATATACAGTAGTCCTGCTTGTGCATGAATGCATGCTAGATCTGGTCTTACTACTGTAATACCACGTTTTTGGACATTTGTCGTGTTGATATTTTGTGGGGTTTAAAATGAAATGTTTATGTGGTGTTTAGCCTAAGTGCTCTAATAATAATAATAATAATGTTTATGTGTATATGTAGGGTCCCACAGGAATTGACCACATCCCCACAGAGGAGGAGAGGAGGGTGTTCAGGGAGTGCAACCAGGAAAGCTTCTGGTACAGATGTGAGTGGAAATCCAGTGTTTTTAATCATTATTATGCTTGTGGTTTTATTGATATCATAAGTGAATTATGCTTCTGTCTTTACGTACATACAGCTCTTCCTATATCTGTCATCAGCATGGGCTTCACTCAGTTCCTTATCTCTAGAGGTGGGTTTATATTTCATGCATAGGATAACATGTGATGTTAGATTGTGATATGCTGATGTCAACTATTAGTTATGTACTGATATAATATAATATTCTACATTTTTGCTCATTTAGTTTGTTTTTTTTTTTAAGTTGAAATGAATACTTTTAATTACCATGGGTGCATTAAAGTGATCAAAAGTGAAATAAAAAATGGACAAAATAAATGCTGTTCTTTGGAACATTCTATTCAACAAATATCCTGAAAAAAATATTTTCACAAAAATATTCTACAGCACAAATGCTGTTTCTCGAGCATTAAATCAGTATATTATAATGATTTCTGAAGAATCATGTGACACTGAAGGCAAAATTAAAATACAATAACAGTTATTTTAAATTGTGATGATATATTTCACAATATTACTGTTTTTCTATATAACTGATCAAATAAATGCAGCCTTAGTGAGCATAATGGACTTCTTCAAAAGCATTAAAAAAATCTTTTTAACTTTTAAACAGTAGTATAACTGTATTTGTTTCAGGTGCTCTTACAGCCTCCGGTAGATTTGGATCTTTGCCCAAAGTAGCTTGTGAGTAAAATTTACTTTATAAAACAGATAGTTCCAGTCCTTGATTCTGATTGGTTGAGCCGCGTTCGAAGCTGTTGTAAATTACACTACAAACATACACCTTTGTTTACTTTTGTGTGTTGCTCGGCAACCACTGTGTTGGAACCACAAGTGGTTCTGAGGAACTACATTGTTTGGTGGAAGAATACTGTTTTTATTTATATCATTACAATTTATTTGCTCCGTTTTATTCTGTGAAGTCCGAGACAGCGCCACCAACCACCAGTGTGAGCAACAACATGCACAGACATGCCACCTACATTTAAAGGGGTGGCATGCGATTTCTGTGCCACTAGCATCACCAAATTCTCAAAGGATTCCTAAACACTCCTACTACATTCTTTCTGTCTTCTGTGGAACATAAAAGAAGATATTTTGAGAAATTGTGATTTTTTTTTCCCCAAACAATGGTCTATTGGTCTATAGTTGGTCTATAGTTTATTTTAACGTATTTCAGGTTTACCCATAAGCACCCGGAACCGAGTGATCCAAACAAAGCCGACTTTGAGCCGGCCTTTCAACTTGATGATCAGAGGAATCAGTCCTTCTCCTATTCGAGTGATTTCACTTACATGTCCTCAGCAACTCACTCTGACACCCAAATTACAGGTAGGTTATAGTGCCTCCATCTGTTTGCATTAAAAACTGCCGGAGAGGGCAGCACGATAATGGTGAAACTGATCATCACAATTATTTTTGCTCAAAAATGATCATGATTTAAAGGGTTAGTTCACCCAAAAATGAAAATTCTGTCATTAATTACTCACCCTCGTGTTGTTCGAGACCCATACATAAGACCTGCGTTCATCTTCGGAACACAATTTAAGATATTTTTGATGAAATCTGAGGGCTCTCTGACCCTCCCATAGACAGCAAGGTAACTACCACGTTCAAGGTCCAGAAAAGTACAAAGATGATCGACAAAGTAGTCCGTGTGACATCAGTGGTTAAGCTGTAAAGTTACGAAGCTACGAGAATACATTTTAGCGCAAAGAAAACAAAAATAATCATTTTATTCCACATTTTCGTCTCTACTGCGTCACTTGTGGACGCGCATTCACGACAGTATCATGACGCGAGCGTGTGGTGGCGCCGGCGCTGACCCAGATCCGGTGTGATGTTGGTTTATTTGACCTCATCTAGTTTTCTAATTTACCATATTTAATAAAAACATTAATGCACTATCTATTATAAACTGGTAAAACCCTAAGAAGCTTCTCTCAAAAGCTGCCAGTGAAATTCCTAACATTAATTCTAAACTAATATTAATTACTAAATTAAATTTTTTTTTCCACCATTAAAGCAGCGAACAGACTTTGTAGCACAGAGCCACAATCCCAAATATGGTTCGAGATTCATGTTTGGTCTTATAACCCTCCTAACATTTGCTGCAGATCTAATTTCTTAGAATATTAAGAGTAGTTCACCCCAAAATTAAACTGATGTCATTTTTACGTCATAGAGTGAAATTTAAAAACATCCCTCTAATCCAGCAGAACCAATTTACATTGAGGAGGATGTACAGAAGAAACACATTCTGTACGAGGAGCTGCGGAGTAAGAACAGGGAAAACTATGAAGTTACGACTCCGAAACCAGAGACACTGTTGAAGCCTTCGGCCGAGACCAACCCAGCCAAGAGAGGTGAGATATGACAATAACCATGCAACGTCCTAAACTAAAAAAAAACAAATGTACATGGAGAAATAAAAAGTTACTACTTTTGACATGTGTCAGGTTGAGACACAGGTCAAGTATACTAAATAAATACTTAATAACTGAGATCTGTCAATTGAATTTGTTTGATACTCTATTATGCCACAGCCAAACAGAGTATATTTCTTATGCTGACCAATTATTTAATCGTAAATACACAAAAAAAATGACAATATTTTTAAATATTATTACAATTTAATATAACTTCATACACTTTTAAAAATGTAATTTATTCCTGTGAATATTCAGCAGTAAATACTCCAGTCTTCAGTGTCACATGATCCTTCAGAAATCATTCTGATAGGCTGTTTTGGTGCTCATGAAACATTTCTTATTATCAGTGTTGAAACCAGTTAATATTTTTGTGGAATCAGGAATAAATTTTTATTCAGGATGATATAAACGATGAATAGAAAGTTCAAAAGAACAGCATTTATTTGAACTAGACATCTTTTGTATCATTATAAATGTTTTTACAGTTACTTTTGATCAATTATTTGATCAAATTATTTCAAATCTATACTGACCCTAAAGTTTTTTTCTGTATTAAGTAAGAGTAGTGTTTTGTACATATACTAGTAAAAATGTTTTTACCTACTTCATATATATTCTAATAATTTTTTTTTTTTGGTGTCTGAGAGATTGGCTTTGTACCCATTTAATTGAGGTTAAGACACAGTTTTTGTTTTTAAATTGTGTACAGCTTAATACAATAATAATAGCAGCAAGATTTTTTAATTTGTAAGGATACACTTAGGTTTTTACATTCCCGGAAGACAATTCTAATGGTGCTTTCCCACTCAAAAACTGGTCCCACAGTTCCCTTAGTATTGTGGTCCAGTTGCTACTGTACTTTGAGAGTTTGTAGCACCATGAAATATTAAGGTCAGCAGGACATTTGATTCAGGGACGAGTTACATGTCATTGTTTAATATATGAGATTCATAAACCTCTTATCTGAAGTATGAGCAATTATTAGCAGATACAGTTTTAAGACAGACTAAACCACAATAACTGTGCTTAATTCAATATTAAACTCTTTGAATTCAAACAGACTTCACAATATAGGCTTATATTCAGCATTAAATGGAAAAATGAAACAAAAATCAAGTTGGGCATATTTTATTTCTGTACACACATTGTACATAAATACGCTGGAATTATTTTTGAAAAATAAAGACGATGTCCCTGGGATTTGGGATGACATCAGACGCGAGATAGGAAATTGTAATTTCAGTAATAATATTGGTAATCGCACACACATACACACTTCATAAATTTTAAGTTTTAAGATCTAATAACCAATTGTTTTATTGAGTATTGGGACATAACCGTTTTATTAACCTACAACTGGATACATTTACACAAATATAGCTCACTACGAGAAAATGTCTGCATAGGACTCCTGATCCAGGATTGAAACAATGATGAAAAAACAAACAAATTAAGTGAAAAATATTAAATTAAAAAAAGCATTTCCGCCCTGGAGAAACTCCGATATTTGGGGGTTCATAAAAAAAAATTCAGAACTTTTTATTTTGTTTGACCACCAATAAATTGTTAAAATGAATTAACTTTTTCAGTGACCCAACAAACCTATAAATGTTTTGTCTCTCACTTGTGAACAAAATTACAAACAAAATATCTCAGGGACAGACAGAAATAATCACCCACCCACACACACACACACACACACAACCACACACACACACACAAATCAAGAGACAAATATTTGCTGCACGTCTTTTTAAACTGAGCAAGTAAACAAGGATAAAAAAATAAAACCCGCAAACAAATCTAATCTGTGCTGCATCACTACCCATAGGTGCACCTGGACCGCATCAGGTCAGTGACTTCAACTAGACTCAAAAGTCCTGTCAGAGTCTAGATGCTGCGTGGCACAGTCAGTGTTTGATTGTCTGTGTATATGGATGATCATTTTTGAAAAAGAGAGATGGGGAACTATGTATTGTGCATTGACCGTGTCCATTTGGCTCTCAGCTAACTGAAAATCCATATGAATCGTTCCTAACATCCATATTTTGAATTAATACAGTAAAAGAGTTTAATTCTACAGTTGCCACTTCCTCAAGCCATTCTTCACTGATCAGTTCCACAGTGATGGTTGTTGTCGGCAAAAGAAAGTCACTTAGCTAGTACGCAGACTGTGTGATTTAGTTAAGGTATAGTAGACGTTCCAGTTAGGACTTTCCGTGGCCTCCTCGCAGGCTCTGTGTAGCCATGTGTCTGTAAAGGTCACTCTGTGTGTATTCATGCACTCGCAAAACCAGAACGGCACAGACGTGTGCCTCAGTCTGTGCGTATGTGTGTATGTGGGTTGTAAACAGTGCTTTCTCAGTGAGGAGTGCTGTGAGTGGCGCTCGGACGTGAGGTGAGTCGCTTGCTCAGTGTGGAGGGAAAAGGGACGAGGCCACATGATAAAACCAAGACAGTACCGGAGAAAGGCACCTCAGGAAGACCACGCCGGAGGGACGAGCTCTGGCCCGCCACTGCTAATCCGGCCTGAAGATGGGAATCTTGGGTAGAAACTCTATCAGGATGACCTATAAATAGGACAGAGAGACATGAGGAATGTGAAGTTAACACATTTTACTAGTTATTTTATTTGAAACGGTCACTGTGCAATTAGATTTGAGTGTGTTCGTTGTTGGCTTACATATTCCATCATGTTGTTGGTTTCACACTTCCTTTTGCTGAGTCTCCAATGCAAACATAGCTAAATGAACAGAGGGCACGTAGTAAAATTAGCACCAGACAGGAAAATGCAAACAAGCAAGAAACCTTAAGCATACCTTGTGATACAATCTGTTGTTTTCCCACTCCAGTAACTTCTCTATGGATCTGCGTGTCTATAGGTGAAAAGAGACATATTATTCAGCATTCGAAAGGTATAATAACTTTAAAAGAGCTTGTTGTTTATGTCCTATAATGTACATTACTCTTCAAAAGTTTGGAGTCTGTAAGTCTCTTATGCTCACCAAGGCTGCATTAATTTGATTTAAAAATTCAATAAATATGGTGAAATGTTATTACAATTTAAAATAACAGCTTTCTATTTAAAAAATATCATTTACTCCTGTGATGGCAAAACTGAATTTCTAGCAGCCATTTCTACATTTCAGTGTCACATAATTAAAAAAAAAATCATTCTAATGCACTGATTTGTTGCTCAAGAAACAAACAGTTGAAAACAGTTGTGCTGCTTAATATTTTTGAAATATTTAAAGTTTAAAGTTCAAACCATCAGCATTTTTTTAAATAAATAAATCTGTTGTAACATTATACATGATCAATTTAATGTATCCTAGTTGAATAAAGCATTCATTTAATCGTTTGACAGCACTAAAAAAAAAACCTGACCAGGTCTACTGTTGTCAGTTATCCAAGACAATTTTGTCCCTCATTCTGTCAAAAAAAGGAAAAAACATGCCACAAATGCTTTTGATAAAGCTAAACTTCCATTAAGCGAGTGACTCTGAACACACTCACCCTCTTGCTCAGACAGATGACCGGCCACAGACTAAAGCCCAGAGTACAGCAACAGCACAGACAGCCGCACAGCAGCCAGCGCACATTCACCGGGAGAGCCTTCCTCAGACAGCTGTTCACACGGTTTATGCTGGCTTTGAACTCTTCTGGTGCGACCTGTAAATCAACAAATTAAGCAAGAACCCATGTCAGACCTCAGGATTACGTGGGACACTTGCCAAATTGTAAAATATACACTTGACAATCAGTTACTATTGAAAAGTGCAACTGTGCAAGTGAACATTCTGCTAAACTTATTTGGTGTCCCACAATGGTCTCTGATCTCTTGTCAGGTGCTCTCTAACCTCATCAGGCATTATAGGAGAAAACTCAGAGCTGTTATTATGCCAAATGGAGGTTTCAAAAAGCATTGAATAAAAGGGTGCCATTAATTGTGTCCAATGTGTATAAGAGAAAGCATTTATGTCATAATATTTCCTCCATTTTAAATTCTTATTCTCCAATGAAAAGTTCGATTTATGTGAATTTTTAAAATAAAAGATCAAAATGATTAACATTGCAGATTTATTTTCACAGCCTTCTTTGATCATATTTACCAAGGGTGCCAATAATTCTGACCACGACTGTATATCTACTGTAATACTCTATACACTGAAGTATATTGTTAATTTTTTACACTAGACCAAGGGTTTTCATCCTGGGCATGCTAGGGGGTCCGTTGAAAGGTTTAGAGAAAAACAGTGTAAAAAATGTAAAAAAATAAATAATACAATTATATAAAATAAAATAATAATTAAAATAAATGAAAATTATATTAAAAAAATAAATCAAAACAAGTAAATAAATGACTATGAATGTATTAATTTTTCACAGTATAGATTGGGTCTTTATACAAGAAACTACAGATGCCTTTTTAATTTTAGCATGGAGGTCCCCAGCATGAAGATTTGTATTTGTACCAGGCATGGTTCGCAAAAAATGAGTTTCACCATTTTACTCACTCTTGTGATATTCCCATATATTTTAATAACTTTAACAAAAAAAATTAATACAATTTGACAACCTCAGTCACCATTTCCTTTCATAGTATGGAAAAACGATGTAAACGATGACTGAGGCTGTGAGAAAGAAAGTCACACAGGTTTGTAACAATTAGAGGGTGATCACAAATGACCACAGGACTTTAGTTTTTGAGTGAACTATGCCTTTAAATGTGCAATATATATAAATTAGCTACTCTGAATTTTGTGCTTGGCTTCTTAAACAGCATTTAGAGCATTGTATGCGCATCCGAACATTTCAAATGCTTTCTAGGCAGTTAAACTAGGTTTTCAGACTAGTCTTAAACTGCTGTAGTGATACTTAGCGTGTCTCTAAATGAGTACCGTGCTCCTAATGGCTTTGGTTTGCTCACTGGTGATTGATAATCTATATACGAATAGATCCAGCTGCCGGGTGTCTTACACAGTGACGTGTCCTGATCCGCGCACTGCCACCGGGTCCGGAGCGTATTTGAGCAGCTGCTCCTCCGCGGCCCTGTCCTCGTCCTCTTCTTCCTCTTCCTCCTCCTCGTAAATCTCATCAAAGTCCTCCATCATCTCCCCCCGCCTCGGCCTCTATGCTTCCCGAAAGAAGCGCCGAGAAAGACCGTGTCTCGCACACGTTACGCAAATATTTGCAGTAACGCGGATCGCACGGCCGAGAAGAGAAACGACGGTCCCGAAATCCGGATCAAAATATCAACATCCGCCGAAAATCTCGTGCGGGTTGATCTCGGGATACATCGCGAGAGTATTTAAACCACATTCCGACTGTTTGAGGTTCTTTCAATTTATCGGTGTGCGACCTGCATTCTTTATAACTAGTCAAATCAAGCGCTTTTTGACATACTCCTCCCTCAGCACGTTGAAAGAATAAAAGTTAATACAAGAGTTAGTATCATAATTCAAAACATGTTTCCCTATTAGTTTGCGTTTGCTATTTTACGAGGTACATTAAAACATTTTATTATATAGAGTATAAATATAAAATAATCTACCAAGCTTTTTATTTAAATTATATTAATATAATTTTATTAAACAAATGAAGAGCAGAATAAATATTGCACATTGTATCCTAGAGTTTCCAAATATTTGCAATTTTTAATATTTAGTATATAACTAGCCAAAGAATTAAGACTTTTATTTAGCAAGATTTTTTTTTTCTTTCTTTTTTTGAAAATGATAACAGTTTCTTCAGCACCAAATCAGCATATTAGAGTGATTTCTGAAGGATCATGTGACCCTGAAGACTGGAGTAATGATGCTGAAAATTCAGCTTTGCAATCACAGGAATAAATTACATATTAAAATAGAAAACAGTTATTTTAAATTGCAGTAATACTTCACAATATTTCTGTTTTTACTTTATTTTTGATCAAATAAATGCAGCTTTGGTGAGCATAAGAGACTTCTTGCAAAAACATTAGAAAAATCTGTGTACATATATTTTTCACAATATGTAAAAAAAAAAAAAAAGGCTAATACACAATATATGAAAGACACAACAAACATTACCAAATGCTCTTTTTTTTAATCCAACAAATCAACATCTACATGGTACAACTGCACTGGAATAAACAACAAAACAAAAAAAGGGAAACATGAAAACAAAGGAAGGTAAACTGGATTATAGTTTCATTTAGCATGATTTGGTTGACAACCAGCTCTCTGATGACAAGAAGGAAGGAGAGCGGAGAAGAGAGACAGGAGTTACTCCATGGCCTCCTGGTTCTCCTGGTCAGCAGAACGCTCCTCGCTGGGCTCCTTGCCCTCTTTGCTCCTCTTGGACTTCTTGTGCTTATGGCGCCGGTGACTGTCACCCTCCTCGCTGTCATGTCTCCGTCTGCTACTGCTGTAATAGAAACACAACAAACAGGTTCTTAAAGAGAACAGAGAACTTCAGATTGTGTATGCATGTGTGTGTTTGCGCGCATGACGGAAATTAACTTTCCTATTACGGGGCCATACTTACCTCTTTAAACTGATTTCCAGAGGCATTTTTATTTTTATAAGGACTTTTTTTGCAACCTTATTAAATGTATGAGTCATTACATTGCAATTACAATTGCATAAATAATAAGATTAATGTTTTAAATATAACAAGTTTCATATAGAAGTGTGAAATTATGGGGGGGGAGAAATGAAATGATAACGATACGAATGATATGATTAAATATGAAACTAAAACTGCCAGTAGGTGGCGGCAAGTCAATGGCTGCATCCGAAATTGCATACATCCCTACTATATATAGTAGGTAAAAAAAAAAAATATGTAAAAAGAGTAGTATGTCCAAATTTATAGCATTTATAAAACAGAGGGCTCCCGGATGACCAACTACTTCCAGCGAGATTCTGAAGTGCGCATCGGATAGTTCACATAAAAATTAAGATTCTGTCATCATTTACTCACTTTTGCTCTTCCAAACCTTTATGAATTTCGTTCTTCTGCTGAACACAAAAGTAGATACTTTGAATATGTGTAACCAAACAGCCATTGACTTCCATAGTTTCATTTTTGGGTGAACTATCCCTTTAATTCAGTAACAAAACACTGCTGTGCCTCCGGAGATGTGCAACAGTCTTTCTTGTGTGATATTGCTATCTCATGTGTTATAAGTACATCTCAAAATTTGGGTGGGGGGGATTTTTATTCATTTTGGTGGCGTTTTTGCCCCAAGCCTTCGTTAATTTCTGACATTTGTACGTTACCTCCGTGATGACTTGTGCCTCCCTTCCTCTTTCTCTCTGTGCCTCCTTTCCCTGTGACGCTCCTCCTTCTCACGGCTCGATCGCTCCCGATGCCTCTCATACCCTCTGTCTCCGTAGTCACGGTAAGAACGATACCGTTCTTCATCACTGCAAAAGAGCAAGTTTAATCAATTAAAAGCTTAAAAATAGAACCAGAGAAACTAGGACAAATAATTTAAACTTTGAGAGAGTTAAAAAGTCAAAGATTACTTTTTTTTCCCCCTTTGGAATAACATTTAATGATGAATCATGCACAATAAGAATGCAACTTAACATCTAAATTTGTCAGTTTATCAACAATTCTACACTTTCAAACTAAAAAAAAATAAAAGTACATCTGTGTAGTGAATGAGTGGGTTGGCATCTTTCACCTGTTAAAAGCCACAGAGGAGGGACTATGGTCTCTCTCATGGCCACGTTCCCTCGGCCTGTCCCTCTCTCGCTCTTTTTCCCTCTCTTTGTCTCGCCGAGAGTAGTAGTCCCACTGCTTCGGGTTGTCCATCAAACCAGGCCAGGGGTTAACAGCTCCTTGCATGGGTGGAGGAAACCCACCTGAAAACAAAACCATAAGAACAATCCCCAATGCGCATGATTCTTAATTGAGGTTAATAAAGCCTGGAATAGATTTAAGTACTTGTGACCTGTACTGAGATATAAATTAAATTAGTTTTTCAGATAAGTAGAATAGACTGGGGAGATAGTCCCACACTTACCTGTAGGAAAAGGGTATGGAGCAACAGGACGTCCATCATATCCTCCCGGGTGCCCACTGCTAAATACAGCACACAGGGAATTAATGAAGTGTTAAAGTGCAAACACTGAAAATTACACTTCAAAAATGGCATGCATTTAAATCTAAATACAGAACCATAAAAATAAATAATTATGTTATTATATAAACATATATATTATTAAATAATGATTCATTTAAAATAACTTTAATCTCTAATAATATTGAATTTCTATTTTAATATATTTGAATTAAAAATGTAATTTGTTCCTGAGTCAGCAAAGCTGAATTTTCAGCAGCCATTACTCATTTTGTCAGCCATTGTTTTGTCACTTTTGATCAATTTAATGCATCCTTGATGAATAAAAGAATTCATTTCTTTTCTTTAATACCCATCCATGTACACTAATGTTAATAAAAGTATCAGTTGTGTACAGAAGCTACACCTACTTGTCTATATTAATAAGTGAAGGAGGAGGTCCTCCAGTGGGAGGGGGGAAATCTACAACACAAACAGAAACATAGTAAAAATACAGGAATTGTTCATAATTTATTCACAATCAGTCATAAAGTTTGAAATTTCAGTAGACAGGTGCTTTGGAAACATTTAAGAGCTTTATCATAAGTTACTTTTGCTATGTTTGTTATTTTATTGTGCACTCGACTTACTGGGTGGAGGAACAGTGATGGGAATCCCTGTTAAAAAAATTAAATATATGAAAAATTATTTCCATAACTGCACAGAATATGACAAATACATAAAAATTTTACCAAACAACAAGTAAAAAATGCTATGAGAACCCAGTGTCAGTGGTGTTGCAAGTGATTCTTTCATACGTTCTTAATGGATTTAAAATGTGTGTGTGTGTGTGTGTGTGTGTGTACACACACACACCCACACACACACACACAAAGAGTGGAGATCAAAATTAGAGAACAACATATAATTTACTAAATTTCGAGGTCACTGCTTAGTCCTATTTGAAGTTATCCTAACAGGAGTAGAGTTTTTTTAAAGCATATTTCATAAATTAATTGTATTCTGAAGCACAGTATAAAAAAAACTTATATTTGAAAAAGAACTCAAAATTAGAGAACACTTACAGATACCTCCAAGTTAATAATATTAATCTGGCACCTGGTGCTAATTTCCTTAATTACAGTGGCATGTGAAAGTTTGGGAACCCCTTGCAGAATCTGTGAAAATGTGAATAATTTTAACAAAATAAGAGACATCATGCAAAATGCCTGTTATTTTTTATTTAGTACTGTCCTGAGTAAGATATTTTACATAAAAGATGTTTACATTTAGTCCACAAGACAAAAAAATAGCTGGAATTATTAAAATAACCCCCTTCAAAAGTTTGGGAACCCTTGGTTCTTAATACTGTGTGGTTACCTGGATGATCTACGACTGTTTTTTGTTTTGTGAGGGTTGTTCATGAGTCCCTTGTTTGTTCTGAACAGTTAAACTGAGCACTGTTCCTCAGAAAAATCCTCTGTGTCCTGCAGATTCTTCAGTTTTCCAGCATCTTTTGCATATTTGAACCCTTTCCAGCAGTGACTGTATGATTTTGAGATCCATCTTTTCACACTGAGGACAATTGAGGGACTCAAACACAAATATTAAACAAGGTTCAAACATTCCACTGATGCTCCTGAAGGAAACACGATGCATTAAGAGCCTTTTGAACAGGATGAAGATGTCCCGATTTTCCAATGTTTGAACCTTTTTTAATAGTTGTGTTTGAGTCCCTCAATTGAAATTATTGGGAAATAGAGTTACCAAACTATATCCTGTGCTGAAGTTATTCAAAGCAAGGGCCTCTACACTTCCTACTAATTTCTGACAACTGTAACCCTCCCGTGCTACAGTGGTTACTGTTCTCCAATTTTGATCACTGATTTCTTCACAAAATATTTTTTTAATTTTTTTATGCTTTGGATATTTTGTAAAACATATTAGTAAATCAGTGATATACCTACAGCTAATATTCCTTCAAATTCTGAGTGAAGATTAACAACATTTCAGAAAGAAATTTCTGAAGTTTTCTAATTTTGATCTCCACTGTATGTATGTATAGATATATATATATATATATATATATATATATATATGTATATGTATAT
>NW_015547662.1:400494-430076 GCF_001515605.1 Sinocyclocheilus anshuiensis | reverse complement strand
TATATGTATATATATATATATATATATATATATATATATATATATATATATATATATATACAAAATAAATGTAAAAAATAAAATACAATTCCACAGTTGTCAGACTTACGTGGAGGCGGGATTAGAGGTGGAGCCTGACTGACTGGAGGAGGGAGGAATGGAGGAGGTGGGATGTTTGGAGGCAGTGGTCCTGGGGGAAAGAAAGGAGGCGGCATCTTGGCAGGTTCAGCCTCAGAGCTGGGATGTTCCGAGATCACCTACAAGTGTTAAAGTCAAATGATTCAGTTCCCAGACATGATGCCGGCATGTTAGTTTACAGTGGAGAGTGAGGAGAGAGTGAGAGCATGTCACGTTTGTAACCTGGATGTTATTCCCCTCCAGATTGTGGCGACGTCGTCCTTCCACCCTGCTAATGGTGGCAGTCTGTCTGCCAATCACATCTATGGTCCCGGGTGTCTTCCTGCAACAAATACAAACATACACATACAGCTTTACAGGAGCATACATGCATTTCCATGTTTTTCACTCTGGTCTTCCAGATGCACAACAAACACACAGCTCAGAGTAGGGCTGGGCGATATGACTGTATACCACAGACGATATATTTGTGCATCAAAACTGCTTTGTCATTTACTCGACAGGGCAATGAAGAAACATGTTTGAACTCAGAAATACAGTGCAGGACGTGTCACAAGTCCAAATGAGGAAAAACAGGTTAGTAAGGGGTGTAACGTGAGTTTATTGGTTACAGTTGCCATGCAACCAGTGTTATTTTAGTATTATTTATATACTATGATAGTATTTATTCATATTTTGAATTAGCATTTATTTTTATGCTTTCTGTATTAATTTTAATTTAGGTTTTAGTAATTTAGTTATGTGCTTGGCAAATATTTTTATTTCGTTTTAATTTAAATTTCAGTTTTCTGTTTTTGTTTTAACGCTTTAGCTCACTAACATCACTGCAGTAAACTTTGTGACTTGCAACATTTTTTTAGAATTCAACTGATGTATGGTTATTTTTGAGTTTGAATGTGATGTATGGTTATTTTTGATTTTGAGTTTTTTTTACTTAGTTTTGTCATTTTTAAATCCAAGGTGAGGTGTGTTTGTGCAACTCCACTGTGTTGTGCATTTACTACAAATGGTGTGGTTTGCATCCATCAAGTTCCAAACCAACAGAGAAAATCGATCAAATTAAATATTTAATTCCTGCTTTGGCTTTGCTTAAAACCATTTTCATGGGCGAAGCAAAAATAGACTGGCAATATTGCTTCTAAAATGTAAGTTAAATGTAAGCAATATCACACAAATTATGCTGTCATTCCAAATATCAGCACATTTTATGATTCTGGAAAGCACTTTTGCTATATTGTTTAATTAAAGCAAGGTTATTTAAATTATAAACCAGCTAAAATAATTGTTAAACAAAATTACTATACCATGATATAAAATATTGGTCATATCGCCTACCCCTACCGGAATGTCATGCCCAACTAGGTAAAAACACACACATAAAAATCCAATATAAATTACTCTTCTAATGACTATACAGTTCTGCAAAGAAAAACGGTCCAGATTGCTGAGTCCGTTGTCATAGCAGCAGATTTTTTCATAGTCTTTTGTAGATTAAAACATCACCAACAAAAATGAACTGTGGTCATCAATAAAAAAAAAAAGAAAGACAATAAATGAAGCCCATTTCATATTTAATTGTCTACTCAGGCCTTGTAAAACAAATCACGCCCATGTCACCTCCCACTTACGTATAATAGGACATTTCTTGAGTGGCAGGCCCTGCCCACTGTGGAGGGGATATCCTATGAGGGCATGAGTAAGGGGAGACAGGCAAAAATGAGTTACTAATCCCCTCTCCCACATGACAGATGCGGGACAAACACTGTACATGCATTTCCAAAACATGAAGACTGTGAAACTGGAGTGTGGAAACTGAAATGAATGAACTCCCCCCAGTGGATGTGTGAGAGAACATGTTTACCTCACTGGGTTGAGACCTGCTTTATACAGGTTAGATGGAGAGGAAAAGTCTGCTTTAGCTGCATGAGCTGCAACTGTGATCTCCTTCTCACTGTTACCTGTGCGACCCTGCTGAACCTGAAAGAAAGAAGGAGAGAAAGAGGTGGAAAGGGTAAAATGTTAATTATTCATACATCAACATTCACATGTTACTAATAATTACTAATTTAATTACTACAAACATGACATTATCAGACTGGAATGTAACAGTTCGGGTTGGGAATCAAAAACTGGTTCCATTTTTGCAGACAGTTTGGGATACTTCCACTACTGTGGATGGTATAAAAATGTACAAATAATATACACTTGCCATTCAAAAGTGGGGATCAGTACATTTAAAATTTTTATTTTTTTTTTATTTTTTCAGCAAGGATGAAATAAATTGTTCAAAAGTGACAGTATGTAACAAACAATTTATATTAAAAAAAAAAAAATTTCATCAAAGACTCTTGAAAAAAATTTACCAGTTTCCACAAAAATATTAAGCAGCACAACTATTTTCAACACTGATAAGAAAAAAATGCTTCCTGAGCACCAAATTAGTATATTAGTATGATTTCTGGGATCATGTGACACTGAAGACTGGAGTAATGGCTGCTGAAAAGTCAGCTTTGCCATCACAGGAATAATTTACATTTTAAATTATTAAACTATAAAAAGTTATGAAATTATCTCAGAGAAATTCATGCAAAAGAATTGTTTTCCAAACATTAGAAATCAAATCAAAGGAACCAAAATAGTGGAATCATAAGTAGTATTGCTCAATTTTTAATCATTTCCATCTCTAGTAACAGCTGATTATGCTTACTGAGATCTTGCTGGTGGTGGATCCAATGTTGTGAATGTCGAGGCCCATGCGTAACCTCTTCTGCTTTTCACAGTACGCTTTCCACGTGTCCTCATTAAAACCATAGTTAAAATAGTCAGACAAGTCCGCACCTGTAAACACACACATATGCTAAACAATATGCAGATGCCACAAAAAGGGCCATCACGCTGGTTCCTAAATTAATACACACCTGGCTTCCTCCATGGTTTCTCCTCAAAGGACTCCATGTCCACTTCCAAGACTGGAACTCCATTGATGCTGCCTGGAGCTTCGAGGTCTATGCCTTTCACTTTGCTACCTATTGAATACACACTTAAATTATGTCAGGAGCTGACAAATGTTGCTTTGTATGAAAATGCATCTGCAAGCAAACTGATATATTTTGTGAGACACATGGATTCACTCACCTGCTCCATATGCTCTGCTGCCAGCTGACTTTATGTTCAGATTCACTGGAGTTCCCCCATATGCCCTGCACAATAAAACATCATACATATACCAGTTCTACAGTCCATTTCAGTTATAGACTATTACAGACAGTTATAGATAGGTATCAAAATAACAACGAAGTAAAAAAAAAAAAAAAACAGAATAAGGCCCCATACTACATCACAAATGACTGTGTCTTGAAGTGCAATTATTTAAAATGTGTTTTTTATTCATTCATTTTCTCTCCAAATCACTCATTAAGTACACTTGGAGGATGCCATAATTCCAGTACTGCCCATGATATTTAGAGAGTAAACGCATAAAAGGGATCAAAATAAAACTCATCCCTCATCTGGTTACAAACCCATAAGGCTTTGGTTAATTTTCAAAAAACAAATTAATATATTTATTTTTAATGAAACCTTCTAGGTTCTAAAGCTCCAAAAGAATATCCCAAAAGGTCATACAGGCCATTATAAAATTAATCCATATGAATCGAGCAGTTTAATCTTGTGAAGAGATTGGATTACTTTATGATGGGATGAACAGGTTGAATCTAGGCTTTTCTTTACATATAAACATTGATCGACATACATAAAGCATATCACATATGGTAAATACGGACACTGAAATGCACAAGCTTCCATGTTTACCATATATGATTCGCTCTGTGTGTGTTTATATGTAAATAAAAACCTAAATTAAAATCGGTTCCTGATTATGGAGGGACAGAAACATCTCAGCTTTCATTACAAATATCTTATTTTGTGTTTCGAAGATTACCCAGGGTTTTATGGATTTGGAACAAAATAGGAGTGAGTAAATGACTGCATTTTCATTTTTGGGTGAACTATCTCTTTAAAGTACATGATACAAGTGAGTTAAACCAGAACAATCCGCTGTTTTGTTTTTTGTCCATCATCAACAAGTAAAGTCCACTTCTACCACCTTGAATTGCAGGCAGTGTCAGATTATCTATCAACCACCCAGTGTGAACTAGGGGTTGCACAGACTAATCGACTAGTCCACTACAATGCTCTGCCATGACGCTTTAAGCTTGACGTCGACTAGTCGCTGGTCCAATAGAGGGCGCAACAGGATAAGAAATCTTTGAAGGACTTCCACATTTACACTCATTTCCAAACAGTTCAAATGACAAATAAATGCATACTCTGAAAGCGCTCCACAAGACATGTGTGATTATATTACTGGATGCTCGAAATTGAACGGGAGAATGCACGTTTTAAACAGTTTATTGTACAGGTACGTTAATCGCCATTCTAATCTAATGCGCTGCTGCATTGTAACGCACACACATAGGCTACAGACAGTATAGCGCGTACATCGCACGCACAGAATCATTCAGCGCAGAAATGTATTGTCAACACTGTTCTGTGATTTCTCAATAAAATAGCTTAGAAACTGAAAAGTTCAAGCATAGTTTTCTTAATAACTAAATTCCACAGCTTCACTACTAGTAGAGAGACGCTGCCAGGTATAATTAATTCACACACGCAATCGCTCTCACTAATGCATTCATATGAATGTAATCTTTACTGTGCTACTTTATCTGTATCTGATTTAGAATGAGCAGAAATCTGTGAGAAATATAACGACCCAAAGACAAAAGAACTGATAAAAAAGCTGTTATAGGAGCAACAGCCATGTGGGCAGTGCTGTGTCATATGCCATAGCTGTGCACAAGGTGTTTGTCACAGCTCCAGACTTATTTGTTCATTAATGACGTCATCAAACCCCTAGTGTGAACCTTGCAATCTCCAGGATGGGAGCACAGTCACTGGCCGCTTACGTGTACTGTGGTGCTCCTGTTTTGATATCTCCAATGGTGACGCGGACATCATCATCGTCATCATCGCTATCGCTCTCACTGTCTTCATCTTCTCCAGGTGCTTCCTCCTAAGACAAACAAAAAGAGTATCTTTAATTAATCAACATACATGTAACAGATGGGCAACTTGAGCTAAAATTTACCTATGTTTAATTACAAGAAGCATAGAGAAAAAAAAAGAACAGAAAAACACTCAACTAAGCCATTAAAAACTCAAAGAAATGAATCTGCAGCTTTTGCCACGCAAAACTGACACACATCATTGCAGTGTAATGTACAGGTGTAATATTGATATTTACATTAAGCAGAACAGCAATCGAAGCTGACCTTACATCAACTCCATCCAAACTGAATGTGGCTGCAACAGTGGTTTTGTTTGTTACCTGACTGGCCACACCATTTCCAGTAGTGGTGGTGGTGGTGTTGTTGTTGGTGGTCGCGGTGTCCTCCTCTGTATCAGGAGGAGCAGAGGTCGCACTGTAGCCACAGATGGATCAGCATAAGAATGATGAAAACAAATGCAGATGAACTCCTTAGTCAACTTAAAGAGGCAAACCTTAGTATTGGCAGGTTTACAGGACATGCTATAAAAATACTATGTAATGTTCCTTAAGTAAATGTGGTTTTTGCAATCTAACAGTCTATGTCATAAAATCAACTACAAAATATTATTCAGTGAAAACATTAGGAAGCAACATAGCAGCGTATGTGGTCATTCGGTAATCTTTTATTTTGGAACTTTTATTCATTACTTCACATTAAATGTTTAGAGAAAAATAAATAAATATGTTTAATCTTCATAAATAAAATCTGAATTAAATAAAAAGATAAATAAAAAATACAATTTGATTAAAATAAGTAAATGAGTGAATAAATAAATACATCTGCGGTACAGTATGATAACTAACAGAAAAAAATTGAAACTAAGCATCTTCAAAATAATATTTTAACATTGTGGTGTTTATACAAGAAACTATATAGATGCCTTTTAAATTTTAAGCTTCAGGTCCGTTGTACAAGTTTCATCATATCTGGGGGTCCGTAGCGTCTAAAAATTTGATAACTCCTGGTCTACACCACTAACAGTAAAAACTTCACTTCCCACCTGATGGCTGCCGTCAGTTTGGCCTCTTCTTCTTCAGTTTCTTTACTTTCACCTTCACCTTCATCTGTAACAAATACATTATGCATTGGTGACAAACAGATTAATTTCTATTGTTAAGAAATCTGTTAAAAGGAGCTGCTCGCAAAATACTGCTGATGACAAAATATTGTTATTTTATATTTGCATTACAGAACCATGAATAGATTTGAAAAGTATTCTTGAAAAGAATCACAAATTCATTCCACAATATAATCTATTTGAGATTTTATTGAATTAATTCTCTTTTAACCCCTTCTTTCTGATATTTCTCAGAGTAGCGAATAAACACAACAAAATAGAATTAAGAATGAGTGAATAGATTCTGCCATATTCTCAAAGCAGTGAAGATCACAATATCATACAGAATTCGCAGAGAACCTTAAATTCTATTTATAGATGAACATTTATCAGGCAGCGAAGAATCGGGTCTCAATTTGAATCACAATACAATCTCGAAAACTAGCAACAACAAAAAAAAAGAGAAAAAAAGAGACAGATTTGAAATTCAGAATTTTGAACGCAATCTAACGTTACCTCATCTCCCTCCTGAACGAGATTTCTCATAGAAGAATAAAATCTATTATAGAATCGAATAAATTCTCTGATAGATTCTATATCAATTCCCACGTAAAGAGAAACATTTTTTAAATCACGGACATGAAGTTTAAACATTTGGTGAAGTGACAGGAATCTCCTAACGCTGCAGGATAAAGGCCCATTCATTATTCATTACACCGATATATAGTGCTGTACATTAATAAGCGCATTTCTTCTGAGCTGTTAGTGTTTATTAGCAAAATAAAGTAAAGCAAAATAGATTTGGCGCTAACTACCCCCGTACAGCCATTCCTCCTCCTCGTCTCCTGCACTCGCATCAGCGGCGGTGGATTTATCCGTCTCCTCCGCAGACATCTTCTCCTCTGGGCTCTACAAGGCGCTCCAGAAGCCAAAGACACGGTCAGATTAAAACCCACCAATCCCGAAAGAGCGCACAGATATTTCGGTGGGAAAAAACACAAACGCACATACGAATATAGAAAACAAACTTATTGAATGATGTTTACGGAGCAATCCAAACTTCCTACAACCTCCGTAGGATGTTCTTGCAGACTTGAGGACATCAGTTCCGGTTCATGGGTGTACAAATTAAAAGTCTTTCACTTGTCGGACATATGGTTTGAAAACAGTTTACAGTTTTAACTTCTTCTTCTTCTTCTTCTTCTTCTTCATTATTATTATTATTATGATTATGATGATGATGATGATGATGATGATTATGATGATTATTATTATTATTATTATTATTTTCTTCTTATACTCAAATGCCTGGAATTAAAACCGAATCTTCGAAATGTGTGCAGAACTGGAATCTAGACAAAGGGTGATTGTTTTAATCTGTAATAATAATAATAATAATAATAATAATAATAATATATTGATTATTGTGTCCAGACGTTAACTGATCAAATAAATTAATCATTATGTATGAATTATTGATATTCATCCAATTTTGGTCTGGCACCTTGGTCCAAGTACAAAGTTATTGAATAGAAGTCATTGCATATGCATATATCTCCCATAAACACATGCTAAAGGTACACGAAAATAGTCTAATATAGGTTTTTTGTGCACGTCAGCCACTAGATGTTTCTAAGCAATAGGTCGCTTACACAGTGTGATTCTTTAACCTGCCATTATACCATGTTAATAATCCTGATGTACAGATTCCTGAAACAACATTTTCAGATCAAATGCATTTTCAGCAATAGTTTTATTTCAACAAACACCTTGTACAGTTTAGGTCATGTGTATGTGTGTTTTCCATAAACAACAATGAAATGTGCAAATTTCTCACACTCGCTCACACACATGCATTCTAACTGGCAAATTAGAAAACATTTAACTAGTCTTCTTTTACACACTCTCTTGCCTTGAAATGAGCATTTGACTATAAATATAAAAATTAAAATAAAATAAAATGTTACACACTGATGACACCTATTTGCAATTTGTGCAAATAGACAATCTATTTTAATTAAACTATTTGTGTTATTTCTGATTCGCAAATTATTACAACGCAAAACTAATATTTATTTACTTGCCTCTAGTCTTAACTGACTGTATGATTGATTAATATTACTCTTACTTCATTTCAATTATATATATATATATATATATATATATATATAATTATTTAACATAAACAATGCACACTTCATTAATTCCTGGGTTGTTTGTTTCGTCCCTCAGTGACTGCTCTCCTAACACTATGTGTGCACATTAACCTCTTTGACCAGTTACAGGAAACTCTGTGTGCAGGCTAGCATTACTGTGAGTGTTTGATGACCAAGCACACGGACAGAAAGATACTCTTTCTTATTCATTAAGTAAGCATATGCAATGGCCTCAAGAAGTATTTGGATACTTAGGCCACACTTGCTTATAAAATCAAGCGACCTCTGCAAGCAAATAATGCTAGAGTTTTTCTCAGAACCACTTTTCTTAGCCATTTTTGCAATTACATTAACAAGTTGTTCCAGGGTGATTTATAGCGATATATGAAGTCAGTTCTCCTCAAGTTCACACAGGTGTCCTAGCAGAGAAACCACAGGTGTAGCTCACCACATTAACTATGAACATGATCCACTAATGTTTGATAACCAGAAAGTGTCCAAATATTTTTGTCTTAATTTTGATTAGGATCTGTTGTTTCCTTATTTAAACATATCAAAATTCTTTATGCAAAATATTTTACTTGGAAAATTGTGGTTGTGCCAGCTTTCTTTCTAATATTCTTTATTACGTCCTCTTTTTCCTGGACAGGTCCTGGCTGGAATTTCTAACTTGTCTAAAATTTTTGGGTTTAGGTGTTGTTTTTCTATTGTTTTCATAATATGCTGAATGTAATGACTGAAAGGTAGTTCAACCAATAGTGTGCAGACATTATACATAATTGACCAATCGTAGTGTGCGAAAAGGTGGGACGTATAGAGAACGGTCAAAGCAATGCAAATACGCATACATAATGTATGAGGACTGTACTGTAGAGAGCATGACAAAGCCAAATCTTATAGGACATTTTAGGCAGTTTAGAAATCCTGCTCAGGACATTTGTCTGGGGGAAAAAAGAGGACATATACTCACCCTATCTATTTCAATGACATTTATGCATTTCAAGTGTGACTTAAGTGTCCACATATTTGAGAACTCTGTGAATGTGGGATATATACAGTTACTCAAATCAGGATTTTAAATGGTACACCTACTGGCACATTTACCCATCAGACTCCCCAGCCACAGAAAGAAATTAAGAAGATCTGAGTTAAGGTAAAAAGAGGCATGTACTTGTTCTTAGTAGCTCTATCATGGCTCTTTTTAACAATTTCAATAGACAAACATCCCTGTGGATTCCAAAATTAAAGCAAGCCTCAGGGGCTGGATGTGCTTCAAGAATGAAGACATCAAGGACAGTGAAGTATTTTTAGTTACAAGGGCCATCAATTTTAAACACCTCTTCATTCAGCGATAAATCTGAGCAGTGATTTTAACCACAAATAATATTTTACACTAGTTTGCATCAGCTTATAAATATTAGTAATTCAGCATTTGCCATTTATATCAATAAAAAATACAACTGTAAAAATACTTTTTTTTTTTTGTAGTTTGTTTAAGGTTATTAAGGGATTAGGGATTGCCTTCCCATGTTTTATTCATTGCTGTGAGCCAACTGAAACCCCTCATTGTGAATTAATTACATACGTAACGCCTGTTGTGAATACAATCTAGCCCAATGTGTCCTTAAAAGACTCCCAACGGTCAGTAAATGTTGCTGTGTGCACGTTTTACTAGAAAAACCAATGTTAAATGACTTTTGGTGCTTACAATTTGCTGCTTGTAATTAATAATTTAATTGAATATAAATAAAGAAGAATCATGAGTAGTATGTTTCATAGGAGGAAAAAGACATCCAACCTAATTTAACAAAGTCAAGATGATCAACCTAGCATACCTGATTGTTACGCACTGTTAAAAATTCCATATTCTTTAATAACTACCAGACCCTGATGAAGGTGACATGAATCAACATGCAAAACCATATGCATCAAGTAGCATGCCATACATAATCTATAGTCCAAAAGCCCTTGCATACTGAAATGTAACATTCTTTGAGTGGAGATTGCAGCCTACTAATTATTTATGAGAGGAAGTAACCATGTGCACTCGTGCCTAATGGAAAACGATACGTGGACTCGTCAAGCTCTTTGGCATCCGGTCTATTAAAACCTCAGACCTCATTCTGTGGCTGTGATAACCTGACCTTTGTGGCCATCTTCAAATGTATGCAAATCAGTAAACAAAACTGTAGGCTGTGAGGAGACATGGGAAGTTGTCACAAGGTTTATAGCTAAGGAGCTTGAAGGTTTTGATGTTGAAATCCCATTGGTTTCAGGCAGCTAACATTTATAATTTAGGATATGTATGTGTATTCTATCCTCCAAACTATAGCTATTGGGTAAAAAGTGAACACAATAAAATCATACTGGATACATTATGCCAAGTCAACTATAGTTTGAAGCAGATATTAACTCAACTGTTTTTCAAGATTTTTTTTAAAATAAATTTAAGTTGGTGAAATGTAATTTCAAGAGGTTATTCTGGTGTAAGTTCACTAACACACAAGGTACAAGCCACCCTTTTTTGCTTCTTTTCTTTTAACAATGTCAGAAAGCATTGATATGCATACATCTTAAAGGGGTAGTTCACCCAAAAATGAGTATTTTGTCATCATTAACTCAACTTCTTTTCTTTATGTCTACTTCAGAACACAAAAGAAGATATTTTAAAGAATATTGGTTACCAAACAGTTGGTTACCACTGACTTCCAGTGATGGGAGAAACAGAGACATTTCTCAAAATAGAGACATTTAGCTGTCTTTTATGCTCCACAGAAGAAAGTTAGTCCTACAGGTTTGGAACAACATGGGAGTAAGTAAATCATGATTTTTGGGTGAACTATCCATTTAAGTTTTTCATTCATTGCTGCTGGATTATGTTCCAAAGAAGGTTGGGGCAAGTTGTCCCATGTGTTTTATAAATGTTACTTTCATACAATCAATATATGTGAATGCCTGTTAGCCAAAAATAATCTTCAGATAATTTGACATGTTACAAGAGTGTTGGATTGTTTTAATGTTTACAAATTGCTAAACAAACAAAGTCCTTTTAGTTTAAATATATGTTGAAAAATTGACATTTTAAGACACTAAGACTTTTCCCTCAAATCAGTCAATAAACAGTAGGTTCATATTGTCACAACATGCCTCCATAGAAACTGGAACTGTATCTTGTTCCCCGGACCTTTTAAAGCTTGATAAAACATTAAGGTATACAGAAATTGACATTAAAAAGTAAAACCTTAGCGAAATATTCATTGTGATAACTATCCCGGTCTCCTTAAGCCTTACACTAAAGTCATTTATTCTGACATGCGTCTTCTGAGTTAGTATGCTGAACCATGCTCTCATCTCCAAACATATGTATCTCCACCAGTGGACGTTGCATTTCGTTGTCCACCCTTTCCAAACTGACATAACCGATCTCCATAGTGTTAACAGAGCTGCCCTGATTATTGGTGGACACTGGGTCCTTGCACTGAATTTCAAGAGGTGTTTTGGCGCACAGGTCATGGCAGCGCAGAAGTCGAGCAAAAGCATCTCTGAAATCAGAGTTAAAAGCATATATGATCGGGTTGAGCGATGAATTGCACCAGCCGAACCACACGAACACGTTAAAAGTTGCTTCACTGACACAATTTGGCTTGTGGCAGAAAGGAACCGCGCAGTTCAGGACGAAGAACGGAAACCAGCAGCACACAAACACCCCCATAATCACGGACAGAGTTTTGAACAGTTTGGTTTCTCTTATCGCGCGGTGTTGGAGAGGACAGGTGTGCGCACCTGCTCTGCAGTTCTGTGCGCGCTGAGCTGCGCGCTCCAACGAAGAGATGCTCTTGATTTGAACCTGAGCAATGCGGTAGATGCGCGAGTATGTGACCAGCATCACTGCTACGGGAATGTAAAAGCTTATTAGAGAGGATGAAACGGCATACGTTCTGCTCAGGCTCGAGTCACACATTTCCCTGGTGGTCCAGTTATTTGTGGTTACCGTGCCCAGGTCGGCCCGGTGCCAGTTCAGCTGCACGGGCACGAATGATATAGCCACCGATACGATCCACGTTACGCTGACCATAACGAGGGCGAGTCTACGGTTCATCTTCCTCTCGTATTGAAACGGGTTGGAAATAGCCCAGTATCGATCCAAGCTGATTACGCACAGGTTGAGGATGGAAGCTGTGGAGCACATAATGTCAAAAGCCACCCAGCACTCGCAGAAAGAGCCAAACGCCCAGTGGCCGGTCACCTCCGTGGCCGCTTTCCACGGCATTACGAGAACAGCCACCAGCAAGTCCGACATCGCCAGAGACACGATAAAGATATTGGTGACTTTTCCTCTCAGGTGACGGAAGCGCAAAACCGCTGCGCAAACTGTGAAATTGCCCAATAGCGTCCACAGCACGAGGAGAGAAAGAGCGAAACCCAGGAAAATGCGACCCGCTGGCTCTCCATGAGCGCTCAGGGATGTCAAGTTGTACATGTCTTTAAGTGTCACAAAAAAAACAAAAACATACCAAAATATTTTCCGTCCATACTTCCTCCCAAAGCAATCCCATCTACTTGAGCGTCTTGACCGGATCTTATAGTTGACCTCATTGTTTCTTAAGACCCTCGCTGAGATGTTCACATGATTGAACGACAATCTGAACCGTCTCGTGTCAGGTTCCTTTGCAGGTCGCATTCATACTGCTGTAGAACGCCCTCTTTTGCCCATTTTACTCAATAGACATACAGTGTATCCAAAACGTATTTTGACACTTAATCCACACTTAAAAATGCATTGAATTACAACAATATATAGACAATAAAGTTAGACAATAAATGTTTTGGTTGTCAAATGTTAGTGGAACATGCTTTCAATTAAAGCCATAATTCACCCCCAAAATAAAAATTTGCTGAGAATCTACTCTAAGATGTAGATGAGTTTGTTTCTTCGGAACACATTTGGAGAAATTTAGCATTACATCACTTGCTCACCATTGGATCCTCTGCAGTGAATGGGTGCCGTCAGAATGATAGGCCAAACAGCTGAGTAATAATCCACAAGTAACAGTCCAAAGCGAAAACAGTCCAAAACAGTCTCAAGTAAGTTTTTCATTCATTGCTGCTGGATTGCGTTCAAAAGAAGGTTGGGGCAAGTTGTCCCATGTGCTTTATAAATTTTACATTCATACAATCAATATATGTGAATGCCTGTTAGCTAAAAATAATCTTCTGATAATTGTACATGTTACAAGAGTGTTGGATTGTTTTAATGTTTGCAAACTGCTAAACAAATAAATTCCTTTTTTAGTTTAAATGTATGTTGAAAAATTGAAAATAGCATTATTATTAAGACATTTTAAACTAAGACTTTTCCTTAATCCACACTTAAAAATGCATTGAATTACAACAATATATAGACAATAAAGTTAGACAATAAATGTTTTGGTTGTCAAATGTTAGTGGAACATGCTTTCAATTAAAGCCATAATTCACCCCCAAAATAAAAATTTGCTGAGAATCTACTCTAAGATGTAGATGAGTTTGTTTCTTCGGAACACATTTGGAGAAATTTAGCATTACATCACTTGCTCACCATTGGATCCTCTGCAGTGAATGGGTGCCGTCAGAATGATAGGCCAAACAGCTGAGTAATAATCCACAAGTAACAGTCCAAAGCGAAAACAGTCCAAAACAGTCTCAAGTAAGTTTTTCATTCATTGCTGCTGGATTGCGTTCAAAAGAAGGTTGGGGCAAGTTGTCCCATGTGCTTTATAAATTTTACATTCATACAATCAATATATGTGAATGCCTGTTAGCTAAAAATAATCTTCTGATAATTGTACATGTTACAAGAGTGTTGGATTGTTTTAATGTTTGCAAACTGCTAAACAAATAAATTTAAATAAATTTTTAGTTTAAATGTATGTTGAAAAATTGAAAATAGCATTATTATTAAGACATTTTAAACTAAGACTTTTCCCTCAAATCGGTCAATAAACAGTATTGTCACAACATGCCTCGATAGAAACTGGAACTTTATCTTGTTTCATGGACTTTTTAAAGCTTGATAAAACATTAAGCTATACAGAAATTGACTTTCGAAATAAAACCTGGGAAATATTCATTGTGATAACTATCCCAGTCTCCCCTACACTTAAGCCAAAACAGTTTCAAACAAACATGTCGGTGGACAACAGGCAGTGCTGGGTTGCTTGTATTGTAGTCTGTTATTGATTACAAATTACGTGAAAATTGTAGTCAGGAATGTAATTTAGATTACTCATTTTAGGTAATGTATTCTGACTATTTTGGATTACTTTTAGATTACTTATGACCTTAATTAAATGACCTTAAAATTTATGACCTAAATGTTTGCATTTGAAATATTTTGTTTACCTGCATGCCAATGTGACCATTAAACGACATCAGAAAAACTGTAAACAAGCAAATGTGCTGTTAAATGATTGAAATATTAACTTTAAATTTCAGGGGGACTTCAAGTAAATATTTTAGGTCAAAGGGTTTGACTGACAAAAAAGTTTGTGAATCCCGGCATCATAATATCAAATATGTAATCATGTAATCCATAAAAAAAGTAACTGTAATCTGATTATGAACATTTAATATAATCTAATTACAAGTATAAAAATGTTGGAATCTGATTACGTAACATTGCATTATATGTAATCAGTTACTACCCAGCACTGACAACAGGGGATGGATTTTATCACTGGTAGAATGGATAATGGACTAATATTTTGGCCAGAAGCAACAGTTTAAAGTTAAAAAGCCTTAATGATGTATTTGTTTCTTACAAACAAGGCACCCATTCACAAGATCCACTGGTGAGAAAGTGATGTAATGCAAAATTTCTCCAAGTCTGGTCTGAACAAAAAATGAGTGATATTTCAGCAACATTTTGCATGCAAAAAAAGTCCACTGTCCATTTTCAATAGCATAGCGATGTATGAAGCACTGATCCCACAGAAGTCACTTTCAGACCAAGCAGCTTTTTGTTGATCAGCATGGCGAATTTGTGACCAATCTGAACATGAGCGAATCTGCCGGGGGAAATGTGTGGGGAACTGGATTTCGCTCCATGAAATTTCGTCAAGCAATGGTAAATGTGACTGCCCCTGTTACTCTGTTAGGAGAGCTGTCAGAACTTGAGAGGAACAGACTTCGAATCTACTAAAATTACCTTTTTTGCCATGTGCAGTGACTTATGCCACTCAGACCTGTGTAGGGCCAGAAGGATTAAAAGGGGACAAAATTAATTAACATGAATAGTACTTAACAGTATTTGTAGTATTTGATATTTTAAACCATTTTATATAATATAAACCACAATATTATTATTTAAACAACATCTGTGTAGAGCAGTGGTTCTTATCTTTTTGGCCCATACAAGATATTTCCACCAATATTTTTGCCATAATTATAGCAATAAATATACATTTTTTCATTTTTTCTTTTCTTTTTTACCATTTTAATTAACTTTTATCATTTTATTAATAATGATATTATTATTAATTGTATTAATAATAATAATATATTCATTAGAATAATCATTAGTCATCCTGCAAAACCTGAATCAATGCATTTATGTGGACTTTTTCACACTGCAAAATAGTTTCTTCCAACAACAAAGTGAATGTTTTAGTGAAGAGTGGGGTGGCCAATGGCCAGTATAATATAGGCCTACAAATAAAATTGCTTAGGGATGAAGGAAATAACCAGTATTGTATTGAATGTAATATTGATTGCATTGAATGTAATATTAAGACTAAATAACTATAATAGTTACTAGTACTACGTAGGACATCTAGTGGTGAACACATGAAGCTACAGGTGAAAAAAGTCAAGTGAAAATTTTACAGATGAAAGTTAGTCTGTCTGTCTTTTGGGCCGTTTTTGGGAAGGAACAAGAAAGGTCCCTTTCCAGCTGACTAACAGAGGACTGCAGACTGATTTTGTCGCTGCATGCGGGCTCCGTTACATCCATTCTTTTTCACTCTGCAGGTGGTGGAGTAATGTTTGCTTATTTTCTGTATCTTGTATCTTCATTAGAATCTCACTTGCTTGTCTTTAGTCTTTCTCTTTTTTCATCTTTTATCCATTTTTTTTTTCAGATGTGACTTTTGCTCTGTCTGTCTCCATCCAAGCAAGCTTTGTTTTTGCAGGTGGTGAAGTTGCATTTTTTTTTTTTTTCTGGACAGTACTGGTGGAATTTTCAATATTTATTTGTTGGCAAGACGTGTCTACAGGAACTGACTAAAATACAAAATATTGTGACAAATAAAACAACCCCAGGTTTCTTTGTTCATGTCTGTCAGATATGGTTAATTCAGAAAAAGGCAATCTCACACAAATGAAACAAACAGCGACATCTATTTATGAACTTTATTTCACCATAACAAAGTGAATATCATTTTCAACAGTCAATAAGTGCATTAGAGGATATCATCCTACAAAAACAAAAATGGCATCGTTCATAAACACTATATATACCACAGGCAATCACAATGGGGTATGGAAAATCACAATGGGGTATGGAAAATAATACAGCAGGCTTGGAATTGCCCTTGTATTGGTCCAAAACAAGAGCGAATACCATTTATCCAGTGGATGTTTAGTATTAAGACTTTTAGCATACACAGTGACTAGGCTAGTACCGTTAGGCTAGTGTGGAGCAATACTGTAAAAATCTCACAATAGAAGGGAAAAAAAACAGGCAGATGAAATGAAAGCATTTTCAGCTCTTTCTGAACGCATGTGTGACTTGCTCTTCCAGATGTCATAATTTGTATCGCAGATGAGGGTCTTGCAGACAAATAAAAAAATCTTGCAGCTTGCATATAGTTGCATTCTTCTTTGATTTTGCATTTGTGATACTGAGGTAATATGAATAATTCTCTAGTCAACATCTAATTTTATAATAAGCAAAATCCTCGCAGTCAAGAGCTTGGAGGAGCTAAAATGGCATGCAGCTGTTTTACTGAATACAGAATTAAAATAAAAAGTGATCTAACAAAGTTTTCTTGTAAAACCAACAATTCAAATTAGATAAGACAACTGATCAAATTTTCCTTCAAAGTATAAAGAGAGAGTAAGAATCGAAAGGTCAGATGTGAATAATACCAACATCTAAAAGTGAGATCATGCAATCCATCGCCATTTTTAACCACAAAGAGACTGCTAACACAGAATTAAAAACATTTCAGTGCACAGAGAACATGAGAGTGCTTGTAAGAGCAGATCGTCACTCAGCATTACAATGTACTTATTAGCACTACATCTATACCAAAACTGATCTCAGACCTGCATTCTAGCACTTGTCCCTTATCATCACTAACACAAGTGATCTTCAGTTCTGTAAATTGTCCAGCAGGAAGAGCACCATTTTTTTTGGGATGACCAGTGACTGGTTTCACAGGGCTTCAAAGCAGGACATTTTCAACACTGTCGCAAACACTGGGGTCACATCAGCAGAATTAGGGTATAATAACTCAAAAATGTGAGTAGTTATATTAGCATTGCTTAAATGCTGCATTTTCTAAAATTTGTTACAGATATAAAGTATTTTCTAGTGATTGTCTAGCTATCTATAGATATTTATATAGGTATGTTTTAGCAGTGAGACTATTGTGCACAATGCACACAGTAATATTCACTGTGGATGGGACATTTACTGCACAGGTAAGGTACAGTGATATTTTGACATGCATGCATTGCACAAAAATCTGTTAATAGCATGGCCCTGTGAGAGGAGAATACTGATGATTTGTCAACATCCAAGGCTGGTGATGTTGGAACGACCACCAGGGGGTGCTACAATGCGGTGGCCAGAGCGCCGAGGAATGTTGTCGTCGATTTGAGCCCCTAATAGTAAAATAATCATAAAAATATACTTGCTGTAAAATACTGATAAAATGATACATTATTCAAAGGAATTTCTGAATATTATGTTCTTAGGGAATATATTGGAAAAGGTAATGTTCTCTATAGTCTGATCCCATCTTACCTGATAGGCTGAAGTTAGACTGATGCAGGTTTCTGATTGGTGGAGGCTGGTGTGTAGTGGGCGAGGTCTTGGCGGAGGGTGCTGGGGTTATGTATTTGGGTGTTGCTGGGACATCATATACTGGACCATCATACATCCCACGAGAAACTCCCTGCTTACTCATCATCTGGCAAAAACAGTTAAAGGACGGGTGCTTTTCTTAACAGTCTGCACCATATCACAACACATCTAGTTCATTATGACATTATTATTTATCAAATGAATGCTAAGCAAATACTGAGCCAATATGCTATTACACTTCTGATTTTTCTTTTAAAGAAATTAATACTTTTATTCAGCAAGAATGCATTAAATTGACTAAAAATCCATAAAGACATTTATAATGTGATTTCTTTTCAAATAAATGCTGTTCTTTCGAACTTTCTATTTAGCAAAAATCCTGAAAATAAAATGTATCACTGTTTCCACAAAAATATAAAGCAGCACAATGGTTTTCAAAATGTATAATAGTAATAAAAAATGTTTCTTCAGCAGCAAATCAGCATATCATAATGATTTCTGAAGGATCATGTGACATTGAAGACTGGAGTAATGATGCTGAAAATTCAGCTTTGATTTGAATGAATTACATAAAAAAAATATTAAAATAGAAATCAATTATTTTAAGTTGTAATAATATTTCACAATATTCCTGTTTTCCTGTATTTTTTGATAGAAGATATATTTGTAGGCATGACCTACTAAATTAGCAAAGTATTGTCATATTCATCCCTCAGGTCTTTTAAGTGTAATATCTATGAAGCCTGCAATGAAACTGAAAGTGAGCAGAGTTTTTTTTCAGAGAACAATTTTTCAAAAAGAAATTAATGCTTTTTTTCCAGCAAGGATGCATTAAATTGATCAAAAGTGTCAGTAAAGACATTTACAACGTTACAAAATATTTCTATTTCAAATAAATGCTGTTCTATTTGAAATATACTGTATATTCATCAAAGAATCCTGAAGAAAAAAATGTATCACTGTTTTGACAAAAATAAATGTTTCTTAAGGAACAAAATCCCACTGAAGACTGGCATAATGATGCTGAAAATTCAGCTTTGCCATCACAGACTAAATTACATTTTAAAGTATATTAAAATAGAAAACAGATATTTAATTTTACAATTTTTACTGTATTTTTGATCAAATAAATGCAGCCTTGGTGAGCATGAGACTTATTTCAAAAACATAAAAAATCATACCGAACCTAAACTTTTTAATGGTAGTTTATGGTAGTTTATATATACAGCATAGCTAACTAAGACTAAGTGAAGGTCAGTGAAATAATCAATGGATTAAGAGTCATACCTTGTTGCGGTACTTAATGCGCAGGTAGGCAACGTCAGGGAAGGGCTTGCGGGAGATGAAACGGCCAGTCCCCTGCTGAACCTGGAGCTTCCCTTCCTCAAACACAATCCTACCCTGACTGACCACATACACTGGACCACCATGACACTCCATCCCCTCAAAAATATTATACTCCAAAGCCTAGAAATAGAAGAAGAGTGATGCACTAGAAGAAAACCCATTTTCCAGTGTTTTTCAAAGTATAAACAAAATCACCATTCAAATTTTGAAAGCTTTTAAGATTTAGGAAAAATTTAGTTTTGCAAATGTATTATTTTTTTATAAAAAGATTGGAAAAATTAAACAACCCCAATTCAGTATTAAATAACTAAATAACAGCCATCCAGAGTATGGTTCAATATTCCAGCATCTTGCAGAGCTTTGTAGTCCTCACCGACTGCTGTGCTTTGGCTGTGATGGTCTTGATCTTGTCAGGGTCCCAGATAACAATGTCAGCATCTGAACCCACTGCTATCCGACCCTTACGAGGGTACAGGTTGAAGATTTTGGCTGCATTAGTGCTTGTAACTGCAACAAACTGGTTTTCATCCATCTTCCCCATAGCCTGTAGGGAACAAATTGAGTGGTTACTGATAAATGCAACCTGTACCTCAGTCCATATAAACATACATGCAGATGCACTTACCACAGCTTTGTCCCAAACGAAACCCATTCTCTCCTCCACTCCATTGGTTCCCTCTGGTATAAGAGTAAAGTTGTCCTTCCCTATGGCCTTTTGAGAGGTGCTGTAAGCACAATGTCCACTACCCACGACCTGCAGATCCCCACTGAAGATAGAAGTTTAAGAGAAATGTAACTACAGGGGTAGCAGCTCCAAACAGAACATGATCTGCCCTTTAGAGCTAGTTGTGATGTTCTTTGTGACCTTATTTTTCTTTATAGGTTGCATAATGTGGCATAGAACTGTACACTACTGTTCAAAAGTCTGAGGTTGGTAAGATTTTTAAATGTTTTTGAAAGAAGTCTCTTATGCTCACCAAGGCTGCATTTATTTGCTAAAATACAGTAAAAACAGTAATACTGTGAAATATTACTACAATTTAAAATACCTGTGTTAAAATGTAATTTATTCCTGTGATAAAGTCTCAGTATCATTGCTCCAGTCCTCAGTGTCACATGATCTTTCAGAAATCATTCTAATATGCTGATTTGGTTCCTTAAGAAACATTTCTTATTATCAATGATGAAAACAGCTGCTGCTGCATATTTTTGAGAAAACAAATCTTTGGTGAATAGATATTTCAAATAGAACAGTATTTATTTGAAACCTTTTAAATCTTTTGTAACATTATAAAGTTTACTTTACTGACACTTTTGATCAATTGAATGCATCTTTGCTAAATAAAAGTATTAATTTCTTTAAAAAAAAATGAAAAGCTCAGTGCTCACTTTCAAATTCATTGCAAACTTCATAGATATTACACTTCAAAAACCTGAGGGATAAATATGACAACTCTTTGCATTTTTAATAGATCATGTCCCTAGATATCTTTTCTATCTTTTGACCAACCAGCTTAGTTACTATTCGAGATAGCAGATTGAGCAGAAAGTATTAGACATTTCCACTAAACTGACAAAAGATTTGCTTATTGAGCAACTAGCATCAGGAAAATTACACTGTAAAAAATGATCATGATTTTAATGGTAAGAGACTGTAGCAAAAACCTGTTAACTGGTTAACAGTAAGTTTATGTACTATATATACGGTGAATAGCTGTAATAGATCTAACCTTTTTATAATATATATAATACCTTATAACTTTTATAATACCTTATTTAATGTAATTTTACAGTAAAATGCTATCAAATTTATGGTTTTTGGAAGTGAAATGAACTACTTTTATTGTATAATTTAGAGTGAAAAACCATTTAAAAATTGACATTCCCAGAATTCCCTGTGTGACACCTCACATTTGATGTTTTTTTTTTGTTGAAATAACTGTTTCTTCATTTTTTTTCTTATTACTTATGTATATTAGGGTTTTTATCTTACATCAAATGTCGTTAAATTAATGTTTATTGCATTATTTTAGTGTCATACATGTTACCATGATGGTGTTTAGTATTTGTGTGAATGACACTGTGCACGTTTTACATATTAGTATTTACCTCCTCAGCTGTAGACATGTAGGTGCAACGTTACTTATAGTCAACAGAATGTGTTAAAGGGACCATCAAAATAAAGTGAAACCGCAAGTTCCCTACGGTGAAAAACTGTATTGGACATTATGTAATTTTACAGCAATATACAGGTTTTGGAAGTGAAAAGGAATGTATAATTTACAGTGAAAAACTGTGAATTGACATTCCCAGAATTCCATTTCACATTTGATGTTTTTTCGTTAAAACAACTATGTTTCTTAGTTATTTCTTATCAGTTGTGTACATTAGGGGTCATCTAATGTTGTTACATTAATGTTACCATGATGGTGTTTAGTATTTGTGTGAATGACACTGTGCACGTTTTACATATTAGTATTTACCTCCTCAGCTTTGGAAAAGCTGCTTGTCATGAGCTTTGATTCATCATGTGACTTTCATCAGTGTACAGTGGTTTCTGTGAAACTGAAATGGTTTCTTCATGTGGGCTAACCATACAACCAGGCCCAACTGAATTTGTCAGCTTCAATTAAATATGTAGAATCCAAATGGATGTATGCATCCATAAACCTTATGGATATGTGTGACTGTTGTTTGTCTTCAGATCATACATATAATCTAATACTTGATCTTTGATCTTTTTCTAGAATTTCCTCTCATCCTTTGGACCCGTCTAATGTATCTAAGCTAAAAATAAATGTCCTCTGTCCAGCTGTGTCAGTCTGCCTCTGTGTGATAGTGTGTGTGTGTGAATCCCTGTGCCTGTGCCTGTGAGTGTGTGTGTGTGTGCGTGTGTGTGTGTGTGTGTGTGTGTGTGTGTGTGTGTGTGTGTGTGTGTGTGTGTGTGTGTGTGTGTGTGTGTGTGTGTGTGTGTGTGTGTGTGTGTGTGTGTGTGTGTGTGTGTGTGTGTGTGTGTGTGTGTGCATATCGTATGTGTGGCTGGCTGTGGCTGTCAACATAATGACATCTCTCTCATAGTCTAACAGCCTGCAAGTCTACAAGTTATGTGTGTGTGTGTGTATATGGGGAGAGAGGATGATGGTGCTCTGTAACCATGGTAACAGGAGATGAAAGCCTGATCTATTTTTAGAAATGGGGCCAGGAAAAGGTGTGTCTGCGGTCTGGGTGTAGCAAAGAGCCAAAGTAATCGAGAGAGTAGATAAAAAATTTGTAGATAGTGCCACTTGCCCAAAGTCTCCACTGTTTCACTGCATCTACACTAATGATGCAAATGTCACAGATGTCTTAAAATGTAGAAATAACTCTACATTTCTTACCAGGACAGTAGAGAGTGAAGGTGGTCAGGTGTCGTCGGGTCAGGGCTGAGGGGTGGAGAGGTCACATAGGCTGCTGCTTTTGCCCAGTTTTTGCTCCAATAGTGTGATCCATCTGTTGCCAAGCTGGCTGTGATTGGCTCACCAAAAACAACAGAGCCTAAAGCCAGTGCAATGAAAAGAATACATACAAATTTATGGATTCATTTAAAAAAATGTATGCCATTCATACCATTCAAAAGTTTAAGGACAGTAAGATTTTTTTTTTTTTTTTTTTGAAAGAAGTTAACTGTTTTTCAGCAAGGATGCATTAAATTGACTAAAAGTAACAGTAAAGCCTTTTAATTAGAAAAAAAAGGAAAATTAAATAAAATAAATTCTGTTATTTTCAACTTTCTAGAATGCTAAAAAAAGATCATTAATAATATAAGAACATACATTGATAATTATAAAAAAATTATTCTTGAGCTGCAAATCATATTAGAATGATTTCTGATCATGTGAGACTGAAGACTGAAGTAATGATGCTGAAAATTCAGCTTTACCATCGCAGGAATAAATTATATATTAATAATATATTAAAATAGAAAACATAATAATAATAATAATAATAATAATATTTCACAATTTTACCATTTTTACTATATTTTTGATGAAGTAATGCAGCCTGGATGAACATACGAGGCTTCTTTCAAAAATATTAAAATATGAATTCAGCATGCAACAATATTTCACAATTTGCAATCACCTTTCTTCCGTGCAGTGGCCACAGTATCAGCTGCACTTTTACTCATCACTTTGGTGATGTAGACAGGGCAGTTGACTCGGTTGCCAAGGGTGATGGCACGGAAAACAGCCTCTGCCTCCAGCTGTGAAACAGACAACATCAGGACGCTTCACACCACTGAAAGTGGCTGGATAAACAGTTACTCAGTTAAACTTATAATTCATTCGCCAATTTGTTTATTGATCCCACCTCTTCTGGACGGCTCAGTGGGTGGCCCTCTGGACCGGTGATGCCCATTCCCAAGATTTTGCTTTGTTCCTTGAACACAAATGTTGTAAACATTAAAAAACAGTAAATGGCACCTAAATATTTTGGAATACTGTATGGCATTTGCTCATTAGTCAACCTGTGCTATCAGGTCTCCATTCTCTGCATGAACCAGAACCACTGCCCCCAGCTCCTTAAGGAATGAGAACGCTTCATACAACTATAGGGGAGAAAGAGAGATCAGATCTGATTATATTACAGTGCAGAACGTTCTACAGATGGAAGCATACAGTAGATGGCAATGTTGCAAACGGCAGCATCAACTAACCTGAGAGTCAGGCATTTGAAATAACCCTTTGTAAGCCATGTACACTTGGAAAGAGTTGATTCCTGCCAAAAGAAGAGAACATTAACATGTATTTCCAAAGATATACAGTACCATTCAAAAGTTTGGGATTGGTAAGATTTTCAATGTTTTTGAAAGAAGTCAAATTTATTTTACCAAAAATACAGTAAAACTGTAATATTGTGACATACAAATTAAATTCAGTTATCCATTTTCAATATATTTTAAAATGCAATTTATTTCTGTGATGGCAAAGCTGAATTTTCAGCATCATTTCTCCAGTCTTCAGTGTCACATGATCCTTCAGAAATCATTCTAATATGCTGATTTGGTGCTCAAGAAACATTATTATCAATGTTGAAAACAGTTCTGCTCAATATTTTTCTAGAAACAACTCATACATTTTTCAGGATTCTTTGATAAATAGAAAGTTCAAAAGAACATTTATCTTAAATGATTTTTATAACATTATAAATGGCTTTACTGACACTTTAACCAGTTTAATGTGTCCTTACTGAATACAAGTATTCATACTTTTTTTTTTACAATTTACTGACCCCAAACATTTGAGCAATAAGTGTATTTACAATCATTAGCACTTCAAGTTGTTGAAATTCAAAATTCAAATATGTGATTACAAATTTAAATATGTGTTCACCTTTTTCCTGTACCAGCTGTTCCAGCTCCTCCTTCACACCTTCATGCCAATGTGGGATATCCACATGAAGTGAATAATCACAGCAGGACTTCTTATCAGCCACTTCCTGCCACTTCTCAAAGGCCTCCAATAGACTCTCACCAGGCTGTGGAGTCACATGGTCAACTGAAAGAGAAGATGACGGATTCTGCTCAAACTGGTCTTGAGCTTTTTGGTTGGTTTTTGTAGACTCTATTGAGTCATTTCTATTATTTTCTATTGAAGATGCTGTTAGTTTGCTGCTTTAGTCTTTGATTACTCCATTAATCTCTGTATGTTCCTCAAATACTTTTTTCACGTGCACAAAAACTCCTTTCACTCTTTGTGGCTGGAAATGATGTCACTCACAACAGCTAATAGTTCTGATTCATTGTTTAAGTAAGGAATAATTGATGACGGGCCGTTGAATTATTAGAAAAATAATGCACACCCAAGGTCACACCCTCAATGCCGTTACACCTCGGGTGTGCATTATTTTTCTGATAATTCAATGGCCCGGAGTCAATTATTCCGCTTATACTACGGTTACCACACCTTAAGACATCGATCAGATGATATATTTAAAGGGATTCGTCCAGTTTTTCTACTTAAATCGCTATTGTAGGATTATTTCTTCTGCATCTCATCCAACGCCTCTTTTGCTAGTTCCAAAACGTAATTTTAAAGCTGGTAATGGAGGCTTGAGCCGTTGATAGCATTCTAATGCAGTTATTAATGAAGTTATTAGAAAGAGAGCGAGAGAGACAGAGACACACAGAGAAAGAGAAAGAAAGAGAGAGCTTGTGTGAATTAGGCTACCTCTGTACGTCCCTCAACAGTGTTCTGCAGCAGCGTCTCTAAACAGCGCTGTTATTACCTCGCTAGTGAGAAATGTCATGTGTAGCCTTTAAGTTGCTACACTATATAGGCTAACTGATAAAATCGTCAGGGCAGCGCTGACAACACCTTTTTGTGCAAACTGCGTGACCGTAGTGTGCGTGTGCGAGCACGTGTGATTGCAGTAATTCCTGTGTGCTGTATAGGTACTGTATGCTAATTTCCGTTATTACAGTTAACTATGCGAAGTGATATGGAACTGTAATGTGGTCAAGACAGCTGCCTGGAACTACGTTCGCCGTACGTTTCCCTGAAAATAATTGCACACCTCAGAACATTCGTCAGCCAATCACATTCAAGCATTCAACGGCCCCGTAGTATAAAGAAAATTAACTACTGTAACCATAAAAACCTCTTGGCTCAAGAGACAAAATCTGACTGGCTGTAGCTGACATGCAGGAGATGCATTCCTAGGGCATGTCCTTGTAGCAACAACAGACATATTTGGGACGCTGCTTTGCTCTCGAAGGGAGATGCAAGTGAGTCCTAGTCCAGCCTATTTGTCCTCCTTGCTAGGGAAGTTGGCACTGCATCCTAAATATTCAACATACTTGAACCTTTGCCCAAATGAGACAATCTTGAGATCAAATGTCATTTTAAGTCCCTTTTTTTTTTTAAGATAAACTTCCTAAACTTTTCTTTCTTTGAATAACAATTCCTCCAGACTTACTGATCATAGTGGTTCCTCCTGCCAGAGCAGCTTTGGTGCCCTGGTAGAAGTCATCTACAGGTGGAGTGCCTAGGTAAGGCTTATGCAGGCAGGTGTTCACATCAATACCTCCAGGAATCACCAAACACCCATTAGCCTCAATCACCTTCACGCCCCCTGGCACAATCAGGTTCTCCCCAACCTGTCTGTAGGAGAGATAGAGGGTTTAATAAAGCGCAGAGAGGGCCAAGGAAGGAAAAAATATTCATGGGACCAAATACATACTACAAATGTACTACATTACACGAAAGATTCAAATGTAGGTTTTTAATTAAAACATCAAGGTTATAAAGAGATTTTTAAGGCCTGATGCCACAGGAGAATGTCATATTATGCCAAATAAAATGTTATGAAATACAATGCAATTACACATTATTACATTCTATTGACAGCCACAGTTTTTTTAATTTTATTTTTGTTAACAGATTTTATTTTATTTTTTACTTCAAACTAATTATCTAATCAGTATTAATGGGTCTTTGTGCAAGAAAACATATAGCTGCATTTATAAAAGGGTCCCTGGCAATCATTATATTTGGGGGTCCTTGGAATCAAAAAGTCTCAAACCCCAACCATAAGGTATATACATATACCTTACATTTCATAATATGCACCATTTTTCATGTATCATTGATATTCATATTAATTATATGCAATTGCTAGTGAAAAATTGCACTGCGATTTGGAAATAAAGTGTTCATTTGCTTGTGCATGACATTAAGTCAATCTTCAACATATGTCAACATATATATATATATATATATATATATACATACACACACACACACAATTTCTGATTTCTAAATATGAATGAATTCTTTGGAAATAATGTTCCTTTCACATTAAGCAAACTGGACATTTTTACATTATTGGAATATCTCATATTAACATTTCTAGGATGGTGAGTTGTTAATAAAATTAAGTTTCAGAAACATTGTGCTAACCTTAAAATAACATTCCACTACCATTAAGATAAATTAATATATTTTATAAGATGCTGCATAGAGCCATTTAAGAACTTTTTTGCATGTGACTGTGATCGATGAGCAGGTTTCATGCATGCATCATTCATATTTATATTAAAGGGGTCATATGATGCTTTTTTAAAGATCATTATTTTGTGTATTTGGTGTAACAGAATATGTTGACATGCTTTAATGTTCAAAAAACACATTATTTTTCAAATACTGTCCAAAGAGAAAGGAAAACTTGAAATCGCATCATATGACCCCTTTAATGTTAATGAAAAATTGCATTGTGCTTTGGAAAAAGTGTGCATTTGCTTGTGCATGATGTCTTACTTAATAATTCCATCTTCAACATAAACGTCAGCATATTGCGACTGATCATCATTAACCACTCTTCCACCTTTAATCAGCAGCCGCTCACTCTGAGGAAGAGAGAGAGAGAGAGAGAGAGCAAGAGAATAAGTAATTCCAACACCAGTTTAAACCTTATTTTACCTGCTATATTTGCAATTCAGTGAAGTGCTCTTACAACCACTGATAAAAGAGCCTTCTGCACAGTTTCAGCCTCACACTCTGTGAATGGGTGGGGTTCTATGAACAGAGAAGAGCAAATGTGGTAATGTGGAAAGATGTTAGGTTGCCATGGTAACCTCACATCATCCAGTTGTCAGGAAGGCACATACCATGGCGCTTTCCTCAGCTGATTTAGGCTGCATATTCAGATAAAAAACCTCAATATATGCGCTATTCCTAGATGTCAACCAGGCACAGATCGCAAAGATTGCTTTAGTCAAGGATTAGGATCGTTGTAATCCATTACTCATAACTACACGCAAAAATACAGCACATATGGCTCATATTCCTCCAGTTCTTTGTCTTAATGTGTACACTGGCATTTAAAAAGGCTCTTTATTTCAAATTTCTGCTCTTGGCGACAGACGCTGTTGCGTCTTGTCCGCCGCAAATTCACTCGCCATTTGTCAAATGAAACGCGCCCAACAAAGCTACTGTATTCCTGCATTGATTCATTATTTATTCCCGCATCTATTTTCAATGCAATCGGAGCATTCGTCGCTTCATGCACGGCAGGGATGTGTGCCTGGCTTTGCCACATTGTAGCAGTAATGGTCACCCTTCCGTTGGCTGATTTCAGTGCTCTTCTATGCGGCCTCTGCGTTGTTGGCTTGCTAAGAATTTAATCCCTTCTCGTTTCCCTCATGCGCAGGATTTACCGGGGAGCAGCAGGGTCGTCTCGCAGCCGGTATCTTACCGTCAAATGCGGGATGTTCTTCTTCCCTTGGTAGCCCGTCCCAGACATCTCTCCTTTATGATTTGAGGAGATGAACAATGAGCAGTCACCCGCTTCTTTGTGCCACCAACCAACTTGACGAGCTAGCGCTCCGTTAGTGCTGCACAAGCGAGCGTCTCTCCCGAGGAGTGTGTGTTTGAGTGTTTGTGAGTACTGAGTGTGTATCTGCTCGCCTGTTCGGAGACGTGTTTTGTTTATGTTGGAGCGCCCCCCTCACATGAAACAAAAAGAGGGAGAACTGGGCGAAATGAGAATTGTGAGAATGTCGGGGTTTTGGGTCGTTTTTTGTTAAATTAGCTTTTTTTTTTTTTTTTAGCTTTTTTGTCTCAATGGTCGTTTCAAAATTCAAAATTCCAATTTCTAAATTCTAAATAATTTATAAATAACGTTCTATTAACATTAAGTAGACGTTTTTTTTTTTTTTGGGCATT
>NW_015547662.1:393440-400370 GCF_001515605.1 Sinocyclocheilus anshuiensis | reverse complement strand
ACATTAAGTAGACGTTTTTTTTTTTTTTTGGGCATTCTTGGAATGTTACCAATAATGTTGTCAATATAAAAAAAAAAAGTTGAAAGAACGTTGCAACATCACGCTAAGCTTAACATAATGTTCCACTAAAACAGGACATGTTCACGCTTTTAGAACATTTCAACAAAACCCATTACTACCACAACAGAATACCTGGAAAACGTTTTTCCTTCTTTTATTTTCTTTTTCTTTTTTTCAACCTATCTGAGTGAGCTGATAATAATGAACTGATAATAATAAAGATCACATTATAACCTAAAGCTAATAAAAACTGGCCAAAATATATTGAAAGAGACAAACGTGAAAATAATGTCAAATATAGTAAAATAATGCAATAGTCATTAACTACATATCAGAAAATGCAATTTATGCGTGAGAAAGCCTATAAAATAATTTGTAACTTTTTATTTAGAAAAACATTAATGTAACAACATTTTCTCTGTACATTATATAATTCGAAATTATTACTAGCTAAACCTAAAGTTTTTTGTTTGTTTTCTTATTATAGTAAAACAGTAGCTATTGGAGGCCTATATATATATATATATATATATATATTTATTTTTTTTACGATATAAAGGCAACTTTAACTATAAGGTTTTTGCTTTCACATTTTATAATACGCTAAAATAGGCTATACGTTTTATTTGTTTTGTATGTTTGGTTTCTTATTATAGTACAATTAGGGCTACAGTATTTGATTGCAAATGTTATTTTTTCCATATAGTAAGGTAACTTACTTTACTAGGCTATATTTTACTACATTTTACCATATATAGTAACGTTTTTAATTTCGTATTTTATAGCCTATCAAACTAGTAACAATAGCCTATATGCAGTGTGTTTATTTTATGCTTAACATAAAATATGTTGTTAATATTTTATAAGCAAACCTTGTGCTTGCATGTTCAAATGCGCCATAAAATTACTGTATTGTCACGCATAAAACGTAAGCCCACCTTCCCGTTGTTGTGCTCGTAACCACATTCCTTTTCAGTCTGATCCGTGATTTTGACACCCGGACGCCCGTCGTCTCTCTCACCCGGGGAGCTGGTGAAGGTCCCGCCGCTGATCTCATAGGCTTCAAAATCCTCATCCACGATGCGTTCCCTGCTACTGCTGCGTGAGCTCCTGTTCTCCTTCCTCCCTACGGCGTACTGGTCAAAAGCGATAGTCTTGCTATCATACGCGCCCTCGACGGAGCTGAACATTCCGTGAGACTTGTGACGCTGGCTGGGTCCAGTCGAGATGGGTTTAGCCAGGTACACAGGGAGCTCATCCTCCCGGTTCCACTGTCGCCTACAGTCCGACATCACTCACAGGACGGAAACGATGCTCTAATAGCCTACAATGATGAAGCGAGATGCCAGTGCAGAATCCAGGTCAGCCTTGTTTGCCTGGGGATGCGAAGGTCGCAGCTTGCAGACTGATAATACGAATGATGATGCTGCGATCTACTTTCCAGACAGGAGGGCAGTGATATAATAACGCGCTTTATTATGAGCTAGTCCGAATAATATTGCATCCTCAAATCCAGTAAACTCTGAATACTGGTAAAAGCAAATTTAGTCACTTGTTTTAATTTAGGCCTATATCAAATGTTTTTTTTCTGTTTACTTTGTCGAGTTGTAGATTTGGGCAATGCAGTGACTGCCATCCTCCATCTGAAAGTGCGTGCAAGATGCGCAAAAACACTGCAGTCATCTGCACCGACTCGCATAAAACTATCGGTCTGGGTAAACGCATGGAACTTAGTGGTGTGTTTGAGTCGTGAACGAATCAGTATTTTGAACAAATCTTTCAAATGAAGGAATCGTTCTAATTCATTTACACGCACTGACTTACAGTATGGGAAAGAACAGAATCATCTCATTTGTGAACGAAATGAACGAATCATCTTGGGGCGACAGATTTTATTTGTCTATAAATACTGTATCACAGTTAATAGATAGATAGATAGATAGATAGAAATACATAAATGAATGAATGAATAAAGTTGAAATTTGTGAGATGCTTTTTAAGCACTCTTTTCGAGTCTCGTACAAAGATTTGTTTCGATATGAACAACTGTTTTTAACGACAAGCTCGAGCATTTAAAGCGGCAGACAACATAACTATGAAGTTATCATTCCGTTGGCATGGAGATTAATATAGTTATCGTTATAATGATCGTTTTTGATGTTAACGGGTCTTGGAGGCAGAAACGGCCACTTATGGGATCAGATTCCCGCCAAATGTATTGCAGTCACGGATAAAAAAAATAACAAGTGTGAAACCAAAATGTAAAAACGCAAGTAAAATTATATTGCACAAAATTAAAAAATGAAAGCAACGTTTTCAGAATAGCAAACAATGGTCACGGATCAAAAAATAATAAGTGTAAATAAAAAATGTAATAACTTATTAAAAAAATAATAAGCATGAATCGAAACTTTAAACACATTTAAAATCATATTGCACAAAACTGAAATATTAATGCAAAATTATCCGAATTGCACACAAAATCATGCTTTCCTTGGTTATATTTCTCAGTTTTTTTGTGCTCTCAGACATTTTCTGCACATATTTTTATTTTTTGTATGCTTATGCTGTTTTTCCCTTCACTCTTGTTTTCACGTTCTGCGCTTCTTCTTCCAAACGTTGCGGTTAGAGTTTCATGTAAATCAGGGTGGGCTTAAGCCATAACAAGGTCCATCATTGGTCCACTAGTTCTAGATTGACAGCTCCTCCTCTAGCCAATCAGACGAAGAGGGGCGGTGACGTCACTCCAATGCACCTCATTACTGCCAATGTTCAGTGTTCTGTTCACTTTTAAAGTTGAAAATGGATAACTGTCAGCTGGGAAACATCTTTCCATACAGGACACCGTTATATGTGATTGTCTGTCACTGCTGTACGCCTACCTGGTGATCCGTTAATGTTAAATGAGCCGTCCCAGCGACCTGTCAAGGTTATATTCACCTGTATTTATTTGCCTACGGTCACATCTCGAAAGGGAGCAGCCACTATATGCACCGGCATCGCAAAGTCACTGATGTGCCTGGCTCACCTTTACCTGGCTGATTATAAGTCTTGTTATGGTTATTACTGTTAGGAGAGGATAATATGAGTAAGAGCAGGGGTTTTCAAACTGGGGTTCGTGTCGTGACCAGTCATTGTAAAACAATTTGCTATACTGTATTTTCCGGACTACACGTTGCGTTTTTTATCTTCTGAACATGCTATGATTTATATTCCAAAGTGACTTATATAATGCATTTAATGTCAAATAAGCAAAACGTAAACAGGTAAAAGCGGGCATTTCAAGGTTTCTATAAATATATTTCTCATTCTGTGTGTCAAGTAGTGTTAGACAGTATCGCTGAGTTTTTCTTCATTTCAGTCTTCTTTCAGGAAGAGGTTCACATGGACGGCAAGTGCATTTTGTATGTTTTCTTTATTTTACAAAAGTACGTTTCACTGTTATTTTGAAGGTACACATATAAAAAATAGATCGTTTTGAATGATGTCTTGCTCTTATCTATCACATCTTTCCGTTGATGTGAAGAACCCAAGTGTTTGCGCCGGCGCCTCCCGTGCGCACACAACATAAACAACAACAACATTGCAATCTTTACATCACAGCCTCTTCATCATCAAAGTAAATGAGACAACTAAACATACAAAAGGTATTGGTGACTCAATTTAGCTTGTCTTTTGTACAATATGTAGGTTTTGCCGGTCAGCACAAGCATCGCCATGCCGTGGTGTTTTCCAAACACATTTTTTGCAAATGTGAAGTATGTTGATTAAGTATTCAGATACAAGAGAAATACAAAGCCTTCTTTACAAAAATAAATAGGCTAATAGTTTATCAACCAAATGTTACACTGCGTCTAATGATTCACTCATGGAAATGAGAGGTATGTGAGCCCAGCAGGAGGTACAGTTTTTAGTTTCGTTTTAAATATGTTATAGGCTTAGCATTTAAAATAAATGTTGTTTGTAAAGAATGGCACTATAATTTATTTTATGACATACAGTTAAGCAAAACATGAGGAAGAGTCTTTTTCCTAATATCAGGACCATTGCAAATGTTTATTGAACTGAATCAATATAACAGGAAATATATTTTTGAGTGAGTTTACTATTAATAGTAACTATTAATTGTAACTATTTTCTCATTTTGTTCTATTTCGACAAAGAGTCCAAACAAAGCCACAGCAGAACAGTGTCCTCTACAAGCAAAACAGCAGCCTTTCGTATTGAATGACTCACTTTATTCCTCACTGAATGAATCAGCCATTTGAATGAATGATTTAATGTCTTACTCTAAAGATAGTAACTTACCGCCACCTACTGGCTGTTTTACTTTCATATTGTTGTTATGTTCAAACTTTATATATTTGAAACATTAATATGATAGTGTTAGGCAATTATATATGTAGCTATGTAAATAAACACAATATGCAAATAAATCATTGTGTATATCCGAATTGCACACAAAATCATGCTTTCCTTGGTTATATTTCTGTTTTTTTGTGCTCTCAGACATTTTCTGCACATATTTTTATTTTTTGTATGCTAATCTCTTGAGTCTGTCAAAACATATTGTTTATATTGTGTACACACATTTATTTGGTATATGTAGTAGGTCATTAAAATGTATACAAAAATACAGTTAACATGTCAAAACCATGTTATGAATTTGATTATTTATATAGGTTAATTAAATGTGTAAGAAATGTCTACAGGGAGCACCAGTTTTTCTTCACTTATTCTCATTTATGTGTTCTTTTTGTGATCTAATTATGTGTTCTTTCAAAATTGGTTAACCTATCAACTTCATAACATGGTTTTGACATCTAAACTGTACTACATACACCACGCAAATTTATAGAGTATAGCCTACAGTGCATATATACCTTACAGTGAAAAACGTTATTTCTAACGTAAACACTTACTCTCATTATACATATTTATGCTTATGTCTATGCACTTTATGTTTGTTATCTTTTAGGTGAGATGAACGCTAGTACCAACCCACCACCATCTCCTGAGACTCTCAAGGAGAATAGTGCAGCTCACAAACGTCTCAACCCTCCTGTTCCATTAACCAAATCCAATCCAGGCACTGAGACGGCTGGTCCGCCTCTCTCCAGTTCTGGCAGCCCAGACCTACCACCTAAATCCACCCCTTCTACAACTCAAGATACTAAATTAAAACAAACTAATGTTAAAACCTCACACTTTCCAGCCAGACCAACACCTACCTGAAAACCCAGCAACATCGAAACCTACACCTACATCATCACATATCTCTAAAACTACTCCAACTATGCCAGCTACATCATCGTCATCATGATTTATGATTTTATGAATATTATTTATGATTATACATTTCACACATTTTTTCAAAATGTTTTTTTGTACAAAGAAACATTTCCAAAATTGTACTATAGTTAAACAAGAAATTTAATTTACACTTTTTAACAAAACATTACTGACTGATTAGTAATTTTCAAACCATTAGTAATTAGGTATTTTTCAAATTCTTGCTTATGCTATCAAGACTATGACAATTAATTCTTGCAATTTCGACAAAACCAAGAGATGGTTATTCATTCATCTATGCTAGCCAGCTAGATAATGTTATCTAGCAGAAGCCAACATCACAACCAAATGTCACAGAAAACCAGTTTGCAAAGCATAAAAATGTATGTGCATGATCAAAACTTAACAAGTTTCCTCAACTAAATCATAAAGTTAGTATTATATATTTTGATACTGGTGTTTTAATGACTAACCAGACCTCTTTTTTGAAATTTCTAGTATGGCACACGTGAGGGGATTTAAAGGGACGTACTGCTTCCTGGTGCCGTACCTGGTCTGCTTTGTGTGGTGCGAGTTCTCTATGGTTCTGCTGCGGAACTCCACCACCATTGGCCTTATCCGCACTTGTGTGGCTTATTTCCTCTTCCTGTTCACCTTACCTGTCTTGGCTATGGGTCTGATAGCGATGCTGCCGATTCAGATGGTTAAGTGGTTTCTGGAGTTGGAACTGACTAAAATGCTGGTGATGTTGGCAGTGTGCGCCGTCCCTGTTGATCCTGCGGCTTTGGACTCGATTCAGCCTTTCCATTCTTAATGTCTTCCGTTCCATAACCCAGAGGTCCAGTGAAACTGATCCTCCTGTGCATCACTACAGTGATTTTACTCTGCGGTGTCTATGTCTATAATGCTGAAGGTCTACTGATTAGTAATTTTCAAACCATTAGTAATTAGGTATTTTTCAAATTCTTGCTTATGCTATCAAGACTATGACAATTAATTCTTGCAATTTCGACAAAACCAAGAGATGGTTATTCATCTATGCTAGCCAGCTAGATAATGTTATCTAGCAGAAGCCAACATCACAACCAAATGTCACAGAAAACCAGTTTGCAAAGCATAAAAATGTATGTGCATGATCAAAACTTAAGTTTCCTCAACTAAATCATAAAGTTAGTATTATATATTTTGATACTGGTGTTTTAATCGTATTCATGTAGCTGAGAAGGAAAACGGAGCTCAGTCTGTTATAAACTTGCTACCGGTGTTTATGGGAGACTGGTTGCGGTGTCTCTACGGTGAGGTTTATCCAATGTGTGAACCGCAGAATAATATGTCTCCAGTTGTGAATGGCACAGGAGTCGTGCCTGTCAACGCCACAATGCTGTTCCTCCAGCAGGAAGAGGAGGAGCTCTGTCGGATAAAGGCCTTTGCTAAACACAAATGCCACGTTAAACGCTTCGACAGTTACCGCTTTGAGGTGACGGTCGGCATGCCGGTGGATGGGGTCACGCAACTTGACGATCCGGCAGGTGACATCCTCCTAATGGCGAGTCACGAGTTTAGACAGGTGCTGCTGAA
>NW_015547662.1:392323-393220 GCF_001515605.1 Sinocyclocheilus anshuiensis | reverse complement strand
ATGACTAACCAGACCTCTTTTTTGAAATTTCTAGTATGGCACACGTGAGGGGATTTAAAGGGACGTACTGCTTCCTGGTGCCGTACCTGGTCTGCTTTGTGTGGTGCGAGTTCTCTATGGTTCTGCTGCGGAACTCCACCACCATTGGCCTTATCCGCACTTGTGTGGCTTATTTCCTCTTCCTGTTCACCTTACCTGTCTTGGCTATGGGTCTGATAGCGATGCTGCCGATTCAGATGGTTAAGTGGTTTCTGGAGTTGGAACTGACTAAAATGCTGGTGATGTTGGCAGTGTGCGCCGTCCCTGTTGATCCTGCGGCTTTGGACTCGATTCAGCCTTTCCATTCTTAATGTCTTCCGTTCCATAACCCAGAGCTCCAGTGAAACTGATCCTCCTGTGCATCACTACAGTGATTTTACTCTGCGGTGTCCATGTCTATAATGCTGAAGGTCTGAAGGTTTATAACTCCACACTCACCTGGCAGGAATATGGTACACTGTGCGGCCCACGTGCCTGGCAGGATCGCGGTATGGCTCAAACACAGCTCTTTTGCAGCCATCTGGAAGGCCATCGTGTCACCTGGACAGGAATATTCTGTCGTGTTCGTGTAGCTGAGAAGGAAAACGGAGCTCAGTCTGTTATAAACTTGCTACCGGTGTTTATGGGAGACTGGTTGCGGTGTCTCTACGGTGAGGTTTATCCAAAGTGTGAACCGCAGAATAATATGTCTCCAGTTGTGAATGGCACAGGAGTCGTGCCTGTCAACGCCACAATGCTGTTCCTCCAGCAGGAAGAGGAGGAGCTCTGTCGGATAAAGGCCTTTGCTAAACACAAATGCCACATTAAACGCTTCGACAGTTACCGCTTTGAGGTGACGGTCGGCATGCCGGTGGATGG
>NW_015547662.1:374825-392250 GCF_001515605.1 Sinocyclocheilus anshuiensis | reverse complement strand
TGGCGGATAAAGGCCTTTGCGAAACACCAATGCCACGTTAAACGCTTTGACAGTTACCGCTTTGAGGTGACGGTCGGCATGCCGGTGGATGGAGTCACACAAGTTGACGATCCGGCAGGTGACATCCTCCTAATGGCGAGTCACGAGTTTAGACAGGTGCTGCTGAACCTCGATCCAGGCAGCATGGTAGAGTTCAGCACAAAGCTGGAAAGGAAGTTGGGTACCAAACTACCCGCATTTGAACTGAAAGCCATACACTGTCTGGACTGCAGCTCATCATTGGGGCCTGAGGGACGACAGGTTAAGATTGAACGGAACTGGAGGAAAACCATGCTTAAAGCCATTCAATTTGCATTTGACTTATTCTTTGCTCCCTTTCTCTGTGCTAGGATCAATGTGTAAGGAAGAAGTGGAAGGAAAGGTCACAGATATAGAAATATAAATTACAGTTAAAGTGTTTGGAGTTCCTCTTCAGGAGCTTGAGCTGCTTCGGAAAACGCTAGGGGGAACGCCTTCTGTGACCACGCTCTGAATAACATGTGAAATCAGTCCAATAGCTGAGCGGGACGTCACGGGCGGGTGACGTCATGACCAGGAAGCTATAAAAGCACATGCGGCGGAGCCAGCGTCAGCTTTCTGTCATTCAGCGAAGCGCTCTGTGTGTGTCAGTCATATTTATTGTTGTCTGTCAATTGTGAAAGTCTATAAGCTCCAGCTATGTCTAAGCTCATGCAAAGACAAAGCATTTCAAGGGCGAGAGCAAGCCACGTTGTAGGTTGTGTGTTCCTTCCCCTAGCGTTTTCCGACGCAGCGTCTCGTTCCCTCGAGGAACCAGGGTTACATACGTAACCTGAGACGTTTTTTCCTATTCAAAAAAAGGGATGAATTTGAAAGAGCTGTCAAACTCCAAACACAGTTTGCATATTTTCCTGTCAACATTTAAAATAAATACTTAATTTTTAATGTTATATTAGAAATCATGTATTTTTGTTGTGGAAAATGATGGAAATGTATGTTTGATCATGTATTATATTATTACATGTATGATTCTTTTCTGCAGCTATTATAAAATTGTTAATGCTTTGATATTTGTACACTCAAATATGAGTATTCTTAGAATCATTGAGTTACATTATTGCTCAAAAGTTTGGAACACACATTTTTAAATGTTTTTTTTTTTTAAGTCTCTAATGCTGCTCACCTATGCTGCATTTGTTAGATTAAAAATAGAGTATAAACAGTTATATTGTCAAATATTATTACAATTTACAATTACTATTTTCTATTTCAGTATATTATAAATAATTTTTAAACCTTATTCCCGTGATGGCAAAAGAATTTTCAGCATCATTACTCCAGTCTTCAGTCACATGATCCTTCAGAAATCAGTCTAATATGCTGATTTGATGGTCAGTTATTATCACGTGACACTGAAGAATGGAGTTATGGCTCCTGAAAATTCAGCTTCACAGGAATAAATTATGTCTTCAAATATATTAAAATAAAAACAGTTATTTTAAATTGGAAGAAAACCTGCAAAAAAAAAAAAAAACATGGTTAAACTATGGAATGAGAGCAATTAAAAAGCAGCACAGTGGAAAAAAAATGTGCTCTGTGTGAACTGGCCTTTTGTCCTGTGCCCAAGATTGTTAAGGTTTCGTTTCACATTTTTAGTTAAATGATATGCAGCATCTTCCTTGCTTTTTATCCTAAACCACCAGATCCTATGTAACCACCAGATCTGACCTAAGACGTTTCTGACCTTCACAACTCATTTATGATTACCATCCATGTGCAATTGATCTTTATTCACATTTTTGTTTCAAACATTTATTTATTTTTGTCATGAATAAGAAAGCATGGAATACTTGTTTAGTATTCAAAATATTTATCAAATGAAGTGTTTCTGTGAACATGAGCCTCTATCTTTTATTGGTTAGTTGAAATAACCTTTTTTTTTTGCACTCTGATGATGGTCACTGTTTGTTATATGGAAAAAACCATCTCTCCACAGATGTTTTCCTGAGAGGTTTTATGACAAGTTGATGTAAAACCTGTTTACAGTGCTTTTGTGAAAATGTTAAAATGGATTAAAGTGCCTTTCACAATTATTGTCCTTCTAAGGTCTGATGCTGCATAGTTGCATGCATTTAGTTCACTATAAGCATATCAGATGTGTGTGTGTGTGTGTGTGTGTGTTAAATACCCAGAAGCAGACAGAGAGACTGAGAAACAGCACTATGGAAAAAAAAAATCTGTATAATATACAGTAAGTACAGATGTCATATTAATTTAATCACATTCCTCCATTTGCCTCTTTTATTTTTCCATTAAGTGTCAATAGAATATGTTTAGGCATCATAGATATACACATTAGTAACACTGGATAATGATAAACATGCGTTTTTGTCGAAAAAGCATTAAGATGTGACCCAACAACCAAAGACGTCTATCTCGCATGTTTACACACAAAAATGATTAAAAAGCAGCACAGTGGAAAAAAAATGTGCTCTGTGTGAACTGGCCCTTTTTGTCCTGTGCCCAAGATTGTTAGGGTTTCGTTTCACATTTTTAGTTAAGTGATATGCAGCATCTTCCTTGCTTTTTATCCTAAACCACCAGATCCTATGTAACCACCAGATCTGACCTAAGACGTTTCTGACCTTCACAACTCATTTATGATTACCATCCATGTGCAATTGATCTTTATTCACATTTTTGTTTCAAACATTTATTTATTTTTGTCATGAATAAGAAAGCATGGAATACTTGTTTAGTATTCAAAATATTTATCAAATGAAGTGTTTCTGTGAACATGAGCCTCTATCTTTTATTGGTTAGTTGAAATAACCTTTTTTTTTTGCACTCTGATGATGGTCACTGTTTGTTATATGGAAAAAACCATCTCTCCACAGATGTTTTCCTGAGAGGTTTTATGACAAGTTGATGTAAAACCTGTTTACAGTGCTTTTGTGAAAATGTTAAAATGGATTAAAGTGCCTTTCACAATTATTGTCCTTCTAAGGTCTGATGCTGCATAGTTGCATGCATTTAGTTCACTATAAGCATATCAGATGTGTGTGTGTGTGTGTGTGTGTGTTAAATACCCAGAAGCAGACAGAGACTGAGAAACAACACTATGACAAAAAAAACCTATAATCTAAGCGGGTATACAGAGGTCATATGAATTTAATCACATTCCTCCATTTGCCTCTTTTATTTTTCCATTAAGTGTCAATAGAATATGTTTAGGCATCATAGATATACACATTAGTAACACTGGATAATGATAAACATGCGTTTTTGTGTGTATGCTTGCATGTATAGGCCTGTTTGTGTGTGCGTGTGTGTGTGAGAGAGTGTGTGTGCCCTGAAAAACTCAATCTATTATTCCCTGGTTGCATTGTGAATGTGAGAGTGTGTTTCACTGCATGTCTGAGAGAGGAAAGCATGAGAGAATGTATAATGGCAGAAGGCCTATCACCATGGTAACAGGACCAGAGAACGTAAGAGAACGAAAGAGTGAGAGAGAAAGAGGAACAGAGTGGAAAAAAAGCAGTCATTGTCTCAGGGTACAAAAATGATGTGAATGAACTACAAATGTAAAAATAAGAGTGGAGGAACTGATTGTAAGAGGCACAGCCTCAGTATATGTAGAGCAAAGAGTACTAGAAAAATGGGACAGGGAAACACGTGAACACCGGAAAAGACAGAAGAGGGACAAAAATGAGAAAAGCAAGCAAGCAAGCTCGCTCGTCAGTTTGAGAGCACCCTGTTAACATCATAACACTTTAAAAATGTATTAATTAAAAACATGTGTTTGACAGTTACATTCATTCAGCCTTGTTCATATAGCAAAAACAATCACTGTCCTTTGTGTCACAGTCTACACAGACACCCAACAATTCATTACCACATCTACACCAAACAAACAGTCACTCAGAAGGTGAATGGCACCTTAAATGAAAAATAACTCGCCATGTTCTTTCTACAGTGGATAGAGAGATACATGTACACCTGTGTGGTCACAGAAAACAGTGTAGAAATGATTTATCCACTGGTACATATTGGAATGATGGTTCCAAATTCAATACAAGATAAGCTATTTGTCATGTTGCCACAAAACGCAATTTTGACACATCCTCAACTATGTTCATGCACTTACAATGGAAGCCCAGGGAGCAAGGCATTAGCAAAGCAAGAAAAACAACAACAACGAATAGCCACAAAACAAGCATTAAAATGAGCCAAAACTAAAATGAGCACAAGTAAAACTCGATATTTTTGTTCTAATTCAACTGTATTTAAAGAACCAGCATTCCTACAATTTTGTCAAATCTGAATATATGAGGAAGCCTAATTTAAAAGTGTGACTTCTAGACCTGCATAAGTCATGTAACTTGATAAAATCCTAAAACGATGATGAATATACATTGTTTTCTAGCCATGCCAAGCTCTAAAATATTGGGTATAAATTGTGAGTTAAAAATATTTTTTCCAGTTAAACACGAACACCTGGAAAAGTCATGGGGTTTTTGGATATTCTTGTGGAAAATGAGGGGCCTTGGAGTCAAACATTGAGAACCACTCATATAAGCACTTTAACAAACATACAAGCTGCAAAAGTTTGCTTTTAAACCCTCCGAATGTCCCACAGACTTCCACTGAAAGTACTTTTTTCTAAGATTTTTTACAATTAAACAAATAGAAGAATGTGTCAGAATTATTGTTTGTGGTAAATCATTGATGCCAAAATATCCTTTAAATTAACCAACTGATTTCCATGTCTTTCTGCACTGTTTTGTAGCCTGTGTCACTAAATTGTTCATCTATACTTCCTACATGACTGTTTAAATTTCCTTTTGAGGGATCAGTATAGTAGCTACAATCATAAATAAAAAGGCAGTGCTTCACTGTGAGAGCCCAGAACTCTGCATAACCAGAAACCAGATCAGAGTTTGATCCTGAGTTCCCGACTCATGTCAGTTTCCTTACACAAGACTACAGAAGGATTTTTTGAAAGAATGTTAGCAGTGATATACCCTCATTCTTCTTTCTTTCTTTTTTTTTAGAGACAAACCAATGCTTTTCTACCATACAGGTGTAAATATAACCCATCATGAGGTGTAACCAGGTTAAGACAGTGTTTTGATGAAGTAGTGGTTCAATCCTTCTGATAGAATACACCAGACAAGTACTGGAATTTAAACCTTCTCCAAGTGCGAGATATAGTGATTTGGTCGTATAGGCAATCAAGTCTCCACAAACGGTCGATTCAATGTGAAGTAAAATGAGTGCTCGTGTAGCAGATGCATTGTGGGATAGGTTTTTGGGAAGCACGTGATAGGAAGACTGCTCAGAGCACTCTTGTTACCATGGCAACCGAGTAACCTGTCTCCATGGCAGCCTGGCACAGAGGAGTGGAGTGGTCTCATTCCTGGTCTTCAGCCCAAAGGCACTGCCCTTTATCCAAACAGCTGTCAATCACAGATCAGCGCAGTCAGGGATTGGCCGGCAACACCATCCATCACATATCAAAGCAGTCCGGGATTGGCTGGTCAATCATAAATTCCACATACCGTAGCTCATTGGCAACATTCTTGGCGGTGTAACTAACCAAACAAGTTATCAGTTAAAGTCACTAGCTATACATAACTGCTCTCCTGGAACGGCTTAACTGCAAAGTCCATCTGTTTACTTTTGGGGTCTGGCAACTACGTCCATCTTCACAGGACCAATAATATTTGTTTTAAAGGATAAATTTAATGCATGTGCATGATTTGAATGCATGTTGGTGTGTGTGGCCCTGTGAAGAGCATTACTGCATTACCCCGTTACATGTCTCTTGTCACTGGTTTTCCACACTGACCCTGTCCTGAAAGATATAGAGGTTGTTAGTGGCTGCGATGGCGATGATGTTTTCAGCCGGGTGCCAAGCCATGTGCAGAATTTTTTTAGTGAAGTCCAGACTGTCCACGCCCACGTCACCCCGGCGACGCCGGCCCCCGGTGTAAACACGGCGAGTCCGCAGCACGGCGCGCGGTTTACTGTTCTCACGCCATGCCTCGAGGGTTACACCGCGACCGGTCTCACGATCAAACATCCGGAAAAAACTGTTATACGCTCCTGTCATGATTACACTTGAAGGGGGTACGGTAAGCATGATGGGTATAAACCAGAATGGGTATGCGGAGTGAAAAAGAGTTTGGAAGAGGAACAAATCAGCAAATCAATAGGATAAAAACCATAATGGAAATACGAGAGAGAAAGTAGAAAGGGAGAGAAAGAGGGTATGAGTATAAAACAGGAAATAAGCCTATATTGCATAAAATATGATTATTCAAGGCCTCAGAAATGCTTACCTGTCTGTGCTGTTCCAGACGCACTCAAACTTGTCAAAGATGCAGTCGTTTTCATACAAAGAGCAGAGCTTGCTTCTTAGGTACTCATGCACCTGACACATAAAGAAATGTTCATATATATTTATACTAAAAACAAGAATACACCCTAATTTAAATAACAGAGTTAAAAACAGTGATGCACAGCAGAATATGACTAAATATTTTGCTATAAAAATAAAGAAGATGGAAAATGGAGCACAGGGACTCAAATCAGTTAATTATTAATTGAATCTGTTCATTTACATAAATTGTCCATGAGAATCTACTTCGATCAGTGTTGGTATTGCTAAGTAAAATTACAAATATTAAAAAATGTTTTTGTTAATCGAAATAAAGATGAAATAAAATCACATTTAAATATCAGATTAGAAATGTTGCCTTGGCAACTAACAGAAATAAAATAAGTTTAAGCTGAAGTGTTAAAATTGCTAAAAAATAAGACTGAAATAAAAATAAAGCTAAATACAAATAGTAAAGAAATACAATAAAAATGACAAAATCTTATAACAAAAGTACTAAACGTTAATTTAATAAATACTATAATAGTATATAAATAACACTAACTTTCCAACACCTCACAGGAGAGGACCATTTAGGTTGAACTGATTCACTAGAATATAAGTATAAAAAGTGTCTTACTGCACAAGGGAAAAAAAATTAAAATCAGCCAGAAATAGTTTAGCCTAGCATATATGTTGTAAATATCATATGTTTATGGTATTGTTTACGAAGACCTGCAAGTTGCCCACCTGGTAGGTCTCCACTGGGCCCTTCTCCATGTTGAGGTCCCATACTTTGACAGTCAAGTAGTCTCTGGTGAGCAGATAGCGTCCACTATGGCTGAACTTAACGTCAGAAACCGACGAGACGATCTCAGAGAAGAAAGATCGATTGCCTGGGTCCTCTGGCTCCTCAAAGACTAAAAGTGGAGAAAAGATACGTCAGATGCACTTGAAAGTCTGAGTGTGCTGGGAAACCGTTTCAATGGTTTTACACTTAATGACAGCAATGAAACATCTTTAACACTGTGGTCTGCTTGTCTTTTAATGCAGCTGTAAGTGTAAATCTCACTACATCTGCTACAGTGCTAATTTCCCCAGCAGCTAGCACAGCTGTTCTTCTGTGTCCCGCTGTCTTTTTTAACTAAACTACTTACAACAGGTTCTAGCTAAGTAAAGAAGGGCATAAAGAAACTCAAGAGGTTAAATGCAAGATTTGGAAATAGTTTGGGAATAGATTCATCTGTCACAAGAGGCATTGTCTTTTCTTCTAATTATTACAAAACATTATTACAAGACAAAATTAAGTGTATATATTGATTTCATGTTTACTGTAAAAGTGTGCAAAGTAAACTTAAAATGGTATACACTACTGTTCAAAAATTTAAGGTTGGTAAGATTTTTATATTTTCTCTGAGTCTCTTATGCTCACTAAGGCTGCATTTATTTGATAAAAAATACAGTAAAACAGTAATATTATGAAATATCATTACAATTAAAACTGTCTTTTAAAATGTATTTTTTTCCCTGTTATGGCAAAGCTGAATTTTCAGCAGACATTACTCCAGTCTTCAGTGTCACTTCAGTGATCCTTCAGAATCATTTTAATATGCTGATTTGGTGCTAAAGAATCATTTCTCATTAATATTTTGTGAACACTGTGATGCATAATTTTTAAGATTCTTTTGATGAACAGAAAGTAAAAAAAAAAACCTGCATAAATATATATCTTTTGTAAACTTGTATAATATATGTCTTTACTGTAACTTTGGATCAATTTATGCATCCTTGTCGACTAAAAGCATTAATTTGTTTAAAAAAAAATAATAAAAAAAAACTTTTGAAAGGTAATGTAGGTAATGCAGTCTATGCGTTTAAAAAGCATATACTTACTTTTGGAGTGCTTGTCACAGAGTGCCGACTCTCTCATGTCACAGAGGCGTAACGTGCCTTTACTGCTGCTGTATACAAACAGGTGGCAGTGCTGTGGGTGGAACTCTGCAGCTGTTATTACCTCCGTCAGGTCCTCCATATTAGCTGGCTTAATGTCCACAATGTCTGAAAGGGGGAGGGGTCAAGGAGAATTTCTGATTTACAGCTCTGAAAGCTCTCTTCTCTGTTTGAGACTCCTAATTCTTTCAGGAACTCATGCAGATGTCAAGATTTTTAGTGAATAACAGCTTAAATTTTGGTCTGTTTCTCACACAAATATTGTATGGTATCAGAAGACTTGAAATATAGCCCATGAGTCATATTGACCACTTTTATATTTTTTTGGTATTTTAGTTCCCCTTTTAAGAAACAGAGATCGCATAAGGCCTAAAACTAAAAGCACATTCTGATAGTGGGGGCTTATAAACTATGTATCATCAGCTCCCTGATTGGTGTAAAGCTGTAGTTATATGATTATCATTCTGAGCACTCACACGCACACATACATGTTCATCCACACACATCTACTCAGTAAGCACTACGCATCACATGCACACAACCTACAATTTTCCTGAAGGCAGCTATTATGTGTTTTAGAGGAGAGTGTTTCCTTGGTGAATTATTTAAATGTTTCCATAGATATTTTATTTCTAGGTCAGAGCCCTGCTCAAAAGAAGAGCAGCTGTGCAATCTGGAACACAAAACCTTCTGCCTTCAGTCCAGTCACAAGAACACAAAGAAACGAAAGCAACCAGTTTTATACTGCATGCAACGTTTATGCCTCTGTCCCAATTATTTGATTTTATATAAGCCAGTTTAAAGAGTCACGATGGTTGCATTTTGTTTTATCTTATATTTTGTCTGTGAGTGAATAGGCAGAAGGATAGACATAAAGGATACTGAAGCTTCGATCTGTGATATCCAGGTGCCACATGTTGATCCTGAGATCATCAGCAGACAGATATGTCTCGCCATCACTATTGACTGATATGGAGTTGACGTGGTAGGTGTGGCCGTTGGCAAAGATTCTCCTCGGCCGCACCTCAACCATCAGGTCAGTGGGCTTCAGGACCGGCACCTTGAAGGAAATGACATTTTTGCATCAGAAGTCTTCTTTTATTTTAGATCACCTACTCAAAATTAGGGTAACAATCTAAATGTTAAAAACAGTGCATATTGGTTTCATTCATTCATTTAATTTCTGTTTTAACTGTATTTTTTTTTAGGTTATCGTATTATCACAGTGATCAGGACCCTGATCACATCTCATATTACCCTAAAAAAACTATATTTTGAGATAATGACCAACTAATTGTAAATTATCTGGCTTATTACACCACTACTTACCGAAAAAAAAAAAAAATGGACTTGAAATATTGATTTGAGCTATCATCATGTGCGAAGAAATAACCCAGGGAGTTATATGAGAAACTAGCACAGATACTTTATGCAGGAAATAGATACTGCAAGCAGGTTGATAATGTCAGCTGTCAAATATACAATTTAGCAGTCATTATACAAAAATATTTAACCACAGAATGCATTGACTGACCAATCAGAAATGTATTCCAGAGAGCTGTGTATGTTAATTTTTTTAGAGCATGACAAAATCAGTGACTAAAACAAATGATAAATAACTAAATAAATCAAACCCTCCATCTGCACTGGATTGAATATGCCAGCTGTGAAAATACCCGTAATGACGTCACGGTGGAGATGTCCTTTATTCGCCCTTCTTCGTCCTTCAGATTGTAGCCCTCTGGCCGCTTGTCTCTCTCGCTCACCTTCCATAACTTTATAGTTTTATCTGTTGGAACATGTCTTAGAAATTACCAGCTATTCATGCTAAAACATCAATACATATTTCTGTGGCTTTGAAAGGCATATTTAATGCAAGTGGTCTTGATAAGCATTGTTCATGCTTATGTTACTATTAAAAATGTCTTATGATTCATTGGTACTTACAGATAGTAGCAATGTGAAATGCAATTCAGTCCAACTATTTCAACTATTTTATTTCTTGCACAAAATAAATACAATGCCTTTTAATATTCGGCCTAAAATTATGACCCTCTTGTAATGAATGGCTCATCGTGTAATTAGGAGGATTACATTGACAAATATGAGGCTAGTTTAACTCCTGATGGACAGGAAGTGGTTGCATTTATATATATATATATGCATTAGTCTTTGAAAAATAACCATTTAACCCTACCATTTTACTTTTCTATATTGGAAGATTACAGATTTTAGGGATGTGAATAACTGCAGGTGGAAACACAGTATTTATTTTAAATTTCATAGACAATATGTACAAATTTATACAGAATTGGAATACATGGTTGGAGAATTTCTGCATAACTGGAGCTAAATGCTAATACTTTTACGTAATAGTCTTGCATGAAACTCCCAGCCGAAAAAAAAAAAAGCCTTTTACGGTACAAATTACCTAAAGTAATAGAAGTTCATGGCCATGTGCTAGCACAGCACAACTGTGGTTTTGACAGAATAAACACTTTTATTCAAGAGCTTCGTCTGGGCATATGGCTTCACATTGTACACCCTAATAGTTGATAAACAGCATGTCATGCTGTTGCTTCTGTTAGTACAATGATGATGACACTAAATAAAACAGCCTGGCCTGCTCCCGACGAATCATTCTGCTCTGTAACGTGATTATGGAAAGGCCTGCAAAAGACACAAACAACTCCTAGACAATTTTAGGGAATAATATGCAAATGCTTGTATGAAAAATTAAAATACATGCTTCAAAATCAAACAAATATGATTTTAATTCTATTCAAATGCATTAAATGTAAGACTGTCTTGGTTCTGTTTGCACATGCATTATTCTGGCTCGCTCACAACGCCCAATAATTGAATGAAAACAGTCTCACTAATGCATGCTGTAACCCAATAATAGGTGTGTGGTGGGATCAAAGTCTGAGTCAGCTGAATTAGAAGACCTTACCGCTCAGCTGCTGAGATGAAGGTTATTTTCAGGACTTCAGAGAGGTGAACAGGATCAAATTATGGTTGAGTATGTGAGTGTGTATAATGGGAAAGGACGTGCTTTTCTCTTCTAAGCAAAGAGGGAGTGTTCATGCAGGTGTGTGCACATACCTTCTGTGACATAGTCTCGGAGGAAGCTGTGATTGATTTTGGGGCTCTCGCTGTCCTCACCCATCGGAAGCGGCGGAGTGCGTAAGCGCGCCCGTCCGGAGCAGAGCCGTCCAATCCGTGCTGTCCCACCCCCCCGGCGCTTTGCCCATGCTGCTGCGGCCTAGCAGAGTGGCCTGCTGCACGGCATCCTGGGATACGGTCCGGCTTTGTCAGGAGGACGATGAGCGCCGAGGACAGGGAAAAGGGAGGAAAAAACGGGATGAATAAACCACAGTTCAGTCAGCTCTAGAAAAGCACCTTGTCATACGCACACATGCTCGAGCGCATGTCCTGACGCTCAGCCAACACTGCCTGGCAACAAGAAACCTAGAGGGAAAAAAAGAGGATCTAGGTGTGCGAATGATCTGTAGATCCGTCGTGCTGCAGTAAGTCCTTTTCCAGGCGTGAGTGCGGTAGTCCTTGAAGGAGAGCAAGGAGAGCTGAGGAGAGAGAGACAGGTTGTCTTTCACAGGAGGGATGAGGAGGGAGAGGCCTGGTCGTACCTCACAGCTTCACGGTGTGTCCTCTCCCTTGTGCTGCAGTGTGACGGAGTGCGCGTGTGTGTATGCGTGCTTCTGCGTGAAGGGAAAGGAAAGATGAAAAAGAGGGGGGAGGGAGAGAAAGAAGGAGAGAGAGATAGAGAGGATACCGCCAGCCTGTCTTTCTCGACTACCACTGCCGCTGAGCATCTGCACAGCATCACGATATCACAGAAGCCTCCTCCCTGCTCGGCCAATCAGAGCCCGGCTATCCTCAGCCGCACCTCCCACTGCAGGTGACAAGAGGAATGAGCCTGGAGAGGAGAGTAGACGAGGAAATCAGAGAGATGGAGGCAAGAGAATCTGGAATGCGGCGGAGCCAGAAATTTCACTGGAGTGAGTACTGTGACATGATGATGAGACTGATGGGAAATGGAGCAAATGACATCCAAAACGGCAAGGATGGAAGAGGAAATGCAGATAAGGAGGCAAATAATGGAAGGTTCACTTTGGAGGTAAGCAAAAAGAGATGTACATGAATGTGAAAAGAGGTCTGACTGAATTTAAAGAAATAATGTGAGAATATTGGGAAGACGGGAAAGATGCTATGAAACCTTGTTAAATTGCTCCACCTGGTGTTTGTAGATATTATTGCACAGGACAATGGGAAAGTTTAGGATTTCACAACAACTACAATCTAAACTGACGACAGTAAATCTGTGCTGCTGGTTTGATTTTGGTATGAAAGGAAACAATGAAATGCAATGAAAAAAGAGGTAACTAAAGCTAAGATAATTTAGCAATACAGATAAATACACGTATAATGTTTTTTTTTTGAGTATGATAAACAAAATATGCACTTTCAAATGTCATTCATAAATGCAAATAAATAAATAATAAATTAAAACACAACAAATAAGTTGAGAAAGAAAGTTAAAAAAATGTAGGATTCAAATGAATAAAAGAAATTAAAGTAAATTAATTAAGCACTTAAGGTCTCTCCTTTTAGGATCTTTTTAGAATGGTGGTTTTCGTTTAATGAGGAAAATAAGGTTTGTAACTGCAACTCTTTTTTTTGCCTCACACGGAAAACCCCGGTCAAGCAGATTCAATTTCACCCGCGAAATTTCGCCAAGCAGTTGTAAATGTGACAATACCTTTAAGGTTATAAAAAAAAGCACAGGGTCTTCAAAAATCGCATTTGAGAGGCACGAGTCTTTGTAATTTATGATGCGGTATTATGAACCTAAAACTTGTTGTAATCAGTCTTTATTTTTGCAATTTTATTTGGTGCCGCTACTGGCACAAAAAAAACGTTTAAAAGCAGTAAAAATCTGTTATAAAACCGTACGGTGAACGCTTTTCAAAAGTTAATGTACTATAATGTACATTCTTACCACTTGTACTTATGAAGGCCGATGAATCGCATGCAAAATTCAACTTCATCGGTACAGCTGACAGAAAATGAGTCATGTCTTTCAGGTAAGGTATGCCTCCCGTTTTTAAGAAGACCAGTAGAGGGCGCTAATATCAAATATAAACTTATAAAGAGATGTTTAGGCAGGTCTGTTGCAGCAACAGCAATAAATAAATAAACAAACAGCAAGACATTGTTATTATTCTTGTAAGTATTATGCTGTACATAATTATATTATACTTTATATGTTATACATTGGAAGTATTGTACTTTAGTGGACTTTAGAAGTATTGCATCACGTTAACTTATGGTTTCAAACGAGTTATAAGCAGTAGTGAAACTTTCATGTGGGAAGGGGAAGTGCTTTCTAGAAAAGGAACGTGATTTTCTGCACTGATTTGTGTTTTTTATTTTATTTTTTAAGGGGGTTTGTTGTAACAGACACCACCTATTTGGAAATTCCTGCTCTTCAGTCAGGATGTTTTTTTTTTTTTGGATGATGTTATAGTCATAATCTGTTTATAATGAAGAAAACAAAATATTACGCAGATAATATACAGAATATTATAATATAAGGCTTAAAAATGTTATAGCATTTTTTCTAAAATAAATATTTTCATTATCAGCACTTATTGTCTCTACAATAATCTTAGTGTTACTTTTTATTTATTTGTTTATTTATTTACTTGTAAGGTTATTTCACAAAATGCCATAAAATACATTTAAATGTGTTTTCTACCTTATTAAATATACTCTGACATGTTCAGTAATCATTATGTCCTCATGCTCTGTTCCAGTCTTTAATCAGTTTGCTTATTTATTTGGGTCTGGATCATGTGAGGTTTGTCTATTTATGTCCACTTGACATTTTCTAATAGCTATTTGTCAGGTAGAGTGAGTTAAAGACAAGAGTGCAAAGTCATTAATAGTTCTCCGGGACACTAATCCTGTTGCCTGAATGGGCACATCAGAACCTCTTGGTGTTATTTCACAGATTCGTTTTATGTAACAGATTAGCCTCCAACTCCACTGTGCAGAGTTGAGATGTTAGTGTAGCTGGTGACAGCAAAGCTTAATCCTCTGACCTGCCTTGGACACCAGCTGTGATTTTCATCTCTTTTTATCGCTCCTTCAGGAAGGTCCAGCAGCTTGCATATCTGCATCTTCTTTTGGAGAGAAGATAGGCGAGAGAAAACATGCCATGTCTGCAAACGGAGTCCCTGCCCTCTTTGCCTGCTGAAGGGAGGTATGCAGTTTCCTCAGGCCGCAGGGGGTCTCAAGGGTCCAGATCTAAGTCAGGTAAAAAGGGGAAGAATGGAGAGAAGGGTTCACAGTGTGTCATCACCAGTGCTGGATGGCTCTTCTCCCCTCTCTGGACCCCAGGGGCCAAAACCCAGAGACTGGGATTCAGGATGGGAAAGGAAAGTGAGAAAGTGAAGGCATGGCTGGATGATCATTCGGATTCTGCCAGGTCTTACTTTAGCAGATCCTCAAGGTGAGCAGTGTAGCCGTCTTTGTTCTGAGAGAGTGTGAAAAAATTATGTGATATATGATGCATTTTTTCAGTCAAAATGCAACAGGATAGGGTTCTGTGTAGTGCTGGATAGAACAAGAGAATAAGAAATTGTTGCAATGCTTTACTATTTTCAGTTGTGACATATATATATATATATATATATATTAATGTTTTAAAAGAAGTCTCTTGGCTCACCAAGGCAGCATTTATTTGATAAAAAATACAGTTGGAACAGTAGTATTGTGAAATATTAAGACAATTTCAGACAACTGTTTTCTGTTTCAGCATGGTTTAAATTAAGGGCAGGAGGTGAGGGTCTTGGGTGTGGCCCCGTTAATATATGCAGCAATGAAAGGGTAAAGTTTTAATGTGCCACACAAATCAATAAACCAACATAAATAGCATTTTTAAAGTGTATTACATATTAGAAAATAGTTGAAAATTAAGTTGTTTCATTTGTTTTAGCCAAATAAATGCTTGGGTGCGAGTCATCAGGCTTTGAAGGACATAAAAAGTGATCAATATACAGCTTAAACATAAAAAAGTTACAGTTTAATATTAATAGCATAACTTTACACAAATTTAATAGTGAACAGATATTATAATATATATATATATATATATTAATGTTTTAAAAGAAGTCTCTTGGCTCACCAAGGCAGCATTTATTTGATAAAAAATACAGTTGAAACAGTAGTATTGTGAAATATTAAGACAATTTCAGACAACTGTTTTCTGTTTCAGCATGGTTTAAATTATAGTTTATTTCTGTGATGGCAAAGCTGAATTTTCAGCAGTCATTACTCCAGTCTTCAGTGTCACATGATCCTTCAAAAATCATTATAATATGCTGATTTTCTACTCAAGAAACATACAGTGTTATTAGCAATGTAAAAAAAAAAGTGCTGCTTAATATTTTTGTGAAAACAGTGATACAGTAATTTCTTTAAAAATATTTGTTTATTGACACATTTCATTGTTTATTTGTTTACATCATAAATGATCTCACAGACGGTGTTTGATGAAAAGACCTGCTTAATCCAGTATGAATTTCTATTTTAATTTGGTCTGGTGGATCAACAACCTAAGATATACAGGCTATTCCCAAATTGCTAGTAGTGCAATCTAACCTGCTATTATGTCTTTTCTTAGACATTGGGTGCATGGCTGTGTAGAAAGAACCCAAGATGCCCAAACCCTAAAAACTGAGCCAAGGTCTAGGTTGAATATTCTTGGCAGACGTAGAGTGTCCCATCCTGTCTGTGGGCCCTCTCGAGGGCATGTGTACCCTGCCACAATGGAAGGACCACGCTCTTGCCTTTCCGTCCATCAGACTGATGATCCTGTGTGTCTGGATCAGGCCGGGGGTCATTCTCCTCGGTCACTACAGTCTACATGCTTTCCATTTTCACCTTGTATGTCAAGGTAGAAGTGTTTGCCACATTCTCTGAGCTCCCCAAGACCAGCGGGACAGTGTAAAAGAGGTGAGGCCTGTAACTTCATGATGTGGTTCTTTGGTGGTCCGATTAGACCTCTACAAAACAAACACATCTGTCTTCAGATCCTACAGCAACTCTATGAGATCACTCAGGCTCACTCTCTCCATGACAACAGTGGACAAAACAGGTAAAGTGTTTGAGTCCTATCTTCCAATCAGATGAGGAGTCTGTCTACAGCTACACACAGGCAGAGTGCGACAAGTGCATTATGGGATACGTGGTCAGCACTGAGAGGCCACTTAACATCAGGAATGCTTGTGAGGTAATAAATGAGGGGTGTTCCATGTCAAGTCTAATCTGGCTTTTACACAGTCAGTTTAGGTCACTGCTGGACTCTGGTCCAGGATTCCCCTTGTAACAGAAACCCTTTTCAGATTGAGTTTTAATCCAAGGTGCTTTAAATTTGCCATAATGTACCGAGTTATTCAGAGCTAGATCTAGAGCTTTTAACAGTTTACAGACTATAAATCTGGGGTGGCTTCAAAGATCTTACTGCACTATTCAATAATGAAAAATGTGTAAACAAATAAATATTTATAATAATGTAATTCCAATAATGAAAATGGAAACCAGTGTGTTAGTTGAATGTGTCTGAAAATGAAGATGAGGATGATTTTCTTGGAATTGGATAAAGGGGTTGAATATCTTATTACATTTTTAAAGATAGTGTGTTTCATTTAGATTTCATTATTGTATTTTTGCATAGATATTAATATTTATGCACAGATATTAATAAACACCCAATACTGTTATATAGATAAACTGATAACCAGTAAATGGCAGATATTACATTTCTATACTAATTGGTCTAAATAAAAAAAAATAAAATAAATAAATGCTAAAATAAATCATTTTAAACACTACAAGTGAATTTATGCATCACAAAATAATACAGTACGTATGAAGTAGTAAGCAATGCGCAGATAAACTGATAACAAATGTATGTCAAATATTAAAATGTTATACTTTTTTGTCTAAATAAATTAATAGTAAAACACTAAAAACTCATTTTAAATGCTA
>NW_015547662.1:369700-374406 GCF_001515605.1 Sinocyclocheilus anshuiensis | reverse complement strand
TCCCCAAGACCAGCGGGACAGTGTAAAAGAGGTGAGGCCTGTAACTTCATGATGTGGTTCTTTGGTGGTCCGATTAGACCTCTACAAAACAAACACATCTGTCTTCAGATCCTACAGCAACTCTATGAGATCACTCAGGCTCACTCTCTCCATGACAACAGTGGACAAAACAGGTAAAGTGTTTGAGTCCTATCTTCCAATCAGATGAGGAGTCTGTCTACAGCTACACACAGGCAGAGTGCGACAAGTGCATTATGGGATACGTGGTCAGCACTGAGAGGCCACTTAACATCAGGAATGCTTGTGAGGTAATAAATGAGGGGTGTTCCATGTCAAGTCTAATCTGGCTTTTACACAGTCAGTTTAGGTCACTGCTGGACTCTGGTCCAGGATTCCCCTTGTAACAGAAACCCTTTTCAGATTGAGTTTTAATCCAAGGTGCTTTAAATTTGCCATAATGTACCGAGTTATTCAGAGCTAGATCTAGAGCTTTTAACAGTTTACAGACTATAAATCTGGGGTGGCTTCAAAGATCTTACTGCACTATTCAATAATGAAAAATGTGTAAACAAATAAATATTTATAATAATGTAATTCCAATAATGAAAATGGAAACCAGTGTGTTAGTTGAATGTGTCTGAAAATGAAGATGAGGATGATTTTCTTGGAATTGGATAAAGGGGTTGAATATCTTATTACATTTTTAAAGATAGTGTGTTTCATTTAGATTTCATTATTGTATTTTTGCATAGATATTAATATTTATGCACAGATATTAATAAACAGCCAATACTGTTATATAGATAAACTGATAACCAGTAAATGGCAGATATTACATTTCTATACTAATTGGTCTAAATAAAAAAAAATAAAATAAATAAATGCTAAAATAAATCATTTTAAACACTACAAGTGAATTTATGCATCACAAAATAATACAGTTTGTATGAAGTAGTAAGCAATGCGCAGATAAACTGATAACAAATGTATGTCAAATATTAAAATGTTATACTTTTTTGTCTAAATAAATTAATAGTAAAACACTAAAAACTCATTTTAAATGCTAGACTGAAATTTTTTTTTTTGATGTTAGAAACAGTTTTCAATTACAAATTGCTAGTAAATTTCACAAATAATTAAAGGAACACATTGAATTAAATATGAAATTTTAAAGTAGACAGACTGAAATAGTATTTTCTTGTAAAAATGTACTCCAATAATCTTTGTTTTATTTACAGCTTTGAATTTTTTTACTAGAATAATAATATAATTATATAAAGTTATAATTTCTTTAATAATTTAATTACATTTTTAAAATTGAATTTAGACCTTTCAACATATTACAGAGCAATATGAATATGGAAATTCATTTTAAGGTTTGATAAAGATTACATTTAACCGTGTTATTTAATTAAGTGTTAATAAATATTACATTTAAGTGAGCATTAGATGATGGCAAAGGTAAGGTTCCATTGTAAAAATAGGGGAAATGGGCGTGTACAGTTGAATATGTAATGTTGACTGATACCAATAAATAAAAAAAACAGTAACATATATATACTGTACTTATATGATAGCAATATATCATGTGTCTTTAGCTTTACTGGTCATGAGTATGTGTGGGAACGAGGGGTGAGATTGTGTGTGCTTGTGAGTCTTTATACGCTCTGGGACATGTGCGTGGCAGTGTGGAAAGGGAAATCCTTCCCTGCTCTAAGCTTTAAACCCAGATTTGGCACTGTGACAGCTGACAGAATGTAAGCAGAGAAGAGAGATACAGAATGAATAGCAGAGATAGTAATCTGTACTTTACCAGTATCTCTCTTTTATAAACATGCCACTTAACTCTTATTGTTAGCCTTCTCTAGGGTTCCAACCCTGTTACACCTCTGAAATTTCTCACCTTTGCCTGTTGGCGTTTTTTTTGTTTGTTTTTTTGTATTGCAGGGGCCTTCTAAAAGATGGTCCATATAGAGCATAAAGAAACCAATTGCTCTTTCCAATGTTCTACAAGGTAAATAAATGTACATTTATAATTTGACCATGATATACACAAAATAACAGGTCGTTTTTTAAACCCATAATATTGAAAGTCACATAAGTGTTCAGTATTGCTCTTTAATACTTTAGCAAACAAAAAAGTTATAAAACGTTATGTATTCATATGTATACAATGAGTTTAGCATAGTTAAATGTAAAATCACATGTGTAACTATAATCTTTAGGAATTATGACAGCAATGACATCATCTACATGGATGCTGTGCATGTGCAAAACTCGATGGAGACGCTGAACATTGACCTGTAAGTTTATCTGATTGATTCACTGGTCACTTTGCTATTCATATAATATTATTAATAACACCTGGAGTGCTGGTATAAATAATTTTGCTAATGGACAGATTGGGATCATATGTCTACATGGAAATCAATGACATATTTTCATAGTTTTTCTTCCTTTTTATATATATTTATTGTCACTTTAGGGAAAACCATATCATCATGTGACCAAAAAGTACCTCTTATCTGGGATTTTCCATGTCTATTTCAGTCACACTTTAGTTTGGGGACCAGTTCTCTCTATTAAATAACTATTAACTTGCCTCAATAAACTCCTAATTTACTGCTTATTAATAGTTAGTAAGGTAGTTGTTAAGTTTAGGCATGGGGTCGGGTTAAGGGATCTAGAATATGATCATGTAGAATAAAGCCTTAATATGTGCTTTATAAGAACTAAAAAACAGCCAATATGCTAATAATATGCATGCTAATAAGCAACTAGTTAATAGTGAGAATTGGTTTCTAAACTAAAGTGCTACCTCTGTTTCTGACATGAACTGTTTTTGTGTGTTCTCTCTCAGATCAGGAGTTTGATCAGCACACCTCTGAGAGGCAAACAGGGAAATAACATCAAATATCCACAGTCTCTAGTATTGATCCAACAAACCAAAGCTCTCAGTCATCACGCTTTCCCAGAGGATTTTTTTTTTCAGACTTTTCTCTTTTGCACATATATGCACGTATTATAATATATTGCATACAGTAAGAGAACTATATATTTAACATGGAACAACATAGTTCAGATCATTTGGTTTAGAAAGACTTTTGATCTTGGAAAATCTGTCTCCATTTGCTCTTTTTTCAGTCTCACTGATGCAATTAAAAAGATCTCACTTGTTGTTTTTCTCAGTTTAGATACAAATAGTACAGCCCATTCTGTGAATCTCCACAGGAATTTAGAGGGTTGACAATGATATTGGTATGAAAATAGTCTGTTTAGACTAGACACATTATTTTTTATGCTTTCTTCGTATAGGTGTGTGCCAGCTAGTCAATAAAATGGCTCTCACTGAGACCGAAGTTTTTAGTTGAGCTGATGAGCACCTCCTGGAGGACTTTGCGGTTTACTGTGCTCTGGGATTACAAAAATTCAACACGCAGCAGACGGCAGATAAAACCAGAGCCAAGCTGGCTGTGACTAAAGAGGTATGAAATGCCATGATGACATTCCTTTTGAGTCACTGGAAATCACTTCATATTGTCAGAATAATGAGCAAGTGATCTGAATGCTGACTAGTGGGTCGTTCTTGAACGATTCGTTCATTTTGAACGAATCTTTAATGTGACTCGGGAGGAACGAGTCGTCTCGGGGAGTGATTCGTTCAGTCGCGCATGCGCAACATGCCATAGGTTCTGTACTGGAATTAGTCAAGTAGTTCACCTGTTTCGAGTCTTCGGGTTTTTCCGAGTCATTCGTTCATCACGTGACAGCCCCATACGCTTACCCTATGCAGTCTGAGCCGGAAAGAGAATTGATTAGTTCATCTCTCGAGTCTTCGGGTTTTTCCGAGTCATTCGTTCATCACGTGACAGCCCCATACGCTTACCCTATGCAGTCTGAGCCGGAAAGAGAATTGATTAGTTCATCTCTCGAGTCTTCGGGTTTTTCCGAGTCATTCGTTCATCACGTGACAGCCCCATACGCTTACCCTATGCAGTCTGAGCCGGAAAGAGAATTGATTAGTTCATCTCTCGAGTCTTCGGGTTTTTCCGAGTCATTCGTTCATCACGTGACAGCCCCATACGCTTACCCTATGCAGTCTGAGCCGGAAAGAGAATTGATTAGTTCATCTCTCGAGTCTTCGGGTTTTTCGAGTCACTGGTTCATCACGTGACAGCTCCATAAGCTTAACCAATGCAGTCTGAGCCGGAAAGAGACTTAATAATAATAACCAACTCTTTATTACCTTTGTTACAACATTCAGTGTTATGGAAAATAACCATCATGACAGAAATTCAAACATTTAGAAACTGTAAATCCTAAAGCATTTTATAAGTGGAAAATAAATGACCCTTTTCTTTCTACTCTTAAAATATGGGCCGGTATTAACAAGTTTATGTTACCTAACAAGATGAAAGAACTTTACTATAAGATTCTTCATATGTACTATCCCTGTAATTCTTTACTCTCAAAATTTAAGTTGGACATCTCTTCACAATGCACATTCTGTAATTCTAATTTGGAAACAATATCACACTTATTTTTTGAATGTGAGTATGCAAACATGCATGAGTATGCAAGCGACAGCTGAAAACTCATCTCTTTCGAAGCTACTTGACTTCATCATCTTAAAAAAAAAAGATCTCTCTTTATTTATTCCTTCTCTTTCTAGCTTGTACTTATTTGAACAATGTCTAAGAACTTGG
>NW_015547662.1:359408-369136 GCF_001515605.1 Sinocyclocheilus anshuiensis | reverse complement strand
AAAAGATTCGTTCATTTTGCTGAACGAGACTCAAAGGTCCGAGTCGGTAAAATTATCCGAACTTCCCATCACTAATGCTGACTCAACAATCACACAATACCAGGATTGATTTACACAGGAAAATCTAAAATTCTTTTAGATTCTTTTCCTATTCACACTGTGCTTGTATGTGTGTGTGTGTGTGTGTATACTTACACCTACAGGTCTTATCAAATCTCTGCTTCACAAAAAGAAATTGATACCCTAGAGGTACTGAAACTCTCCTTTTAGTACTTCCTTTTATTTTTCTTTAAAAAAGTACCTACTGTCCTTCTACATCTGCACAAGACTCAGTCAACTTTTTTGAATTGTTGTGCAACAGCATTAAGGACTGTAAATGTTGATGTGATAGAGAGAACTTGCAACTTCCTGTGGTTAGAGTTGCTTAGATCAGAGTGGCAAAGAGGAATTATTAAGAGGAATTATTCTGAAAAAATAAGGATTATGGCGTCACTGGTTGGAGGGGGCCAAACTTCCCTTTGTTGTTCTGACTTATCATCGCAACCTCGAGTACCTCAGATCGGCCAAACGACTCAATCCACGGCAGGCAAGATGGTCCATATTCTTCACATGTTTCAATTTCAAGGTAACCTATCGTCCTGGATCAAGGAATTCTAAAGCTGATGCGCTCTCCAGACAGTTCGAGGAAGATCAGATCCCTCCTTCCAAGGAACCTATAATTCCCTCTAACCTCATTCTCGCTCCGGTTCAATGGGAAATTATGACAGAAATGGCAGAGGCCCAGATCAGTGAACCCCCTCCGCCAGAATGTTCCCCCGATCGCACCTATGTTCCCACTAGTCTTCGTCATCGTGTTATGCAATGGGTCCATAACTCCCCCAGCGCAGGTCACCCCGGGATTACAGCCACCATTCAACTCATCTCCAACCGGTTCTGGTGGTCCACTCTCCAGGCGGATACCATTAAGTTTGTTCGTCAGTGTACTATTTGTGACATCTCCAAATCTTCCCACCAGCGCCCAGCAGGTCTTCTTCAGCCACTTCCTGTTCCCCAACGGCCATGGTCACACATAGCTATAGACTTTGTCACTGATCTCCCCAGCTCAAGGAACTATAGTGGTATAACTATACCATCTTACATAGTGAGATGTAAGATGGTACATAGTATAGATGATGCATAGTATAGATGATATAGTACTATACCACTATAGTGGTATAACTATACCATCATTAAACATACCTGGCAATAAAGCTCATTCTGATTCTGATTCTGATTAGGCCTATTCTTATGTCAGTTGCACTTCAACGCAGGACATTGTGCAATTTTAAAAGTCTTATTAGTTTTCCCATTTCCCTTCACTTTTCTCTCCACTAGGAGGCTGTCATCCCGTCAGCAGAAGCCCTCCATTTACTGGATTTTGGCTTCAGTGATTTTGATATGTCCCAGACTGCCATGACTCAGGCCGTTGTGCGCATGTTCCTGGATCTCAATTTAGATTAGCCTAACAAGTATTTGAAGACATTTAAGTATCTGTGAATGCCATTGTTATTTATACAATGCCATTTATACGTTTTAAAGTGTGGCCACTCTGTAGTGCTGCATTGGTATTTGAGATGCCACATTATGATTTCTAATTAAAAACTACTTGAATAACTACTCAAGAATACATATTTAAACACTGTGTAAATTACCTTAATATTTTGTCCTGGTAAATTACGGCTTGATAAATAAATGCAATATTACAGTCTGTTGTGCATTTTTGAACCCCTGTTTTTCTTGTTCTCTTTTCCCCCTTCCTCTCTCGGTGTCTTAGAAGTAACCAGCCTCTAGCACAGCTGTATGGTCACTCATCGCTGGAGCACCATCATTATGACATGTGCCTTCTCATTCTCAACAACCCTGTAAGATCCATCTGTACATCCATCTACCTGTCTGTCTGTTTATCCATAACATCTACACATCAACCCATCCATAACATGCATCCATTTATCCATCTATCAATGACATTCATCCATCCATCTTGCTGTCCAGTCATCTATACAGTAGTATCGATATCATCCATCCATCCATAGCATCCATCCATCCATATATCCGTAATATCCATCCATCTATCATCTTGTTGTCCAGTCGTCTATCCATCCATAACATCTATCCATTCATAGCAACATCCATTCACCCATCCATCCATAACATCTATTCAAAAACCATCAATCATGTTGTCCTGTCATCCATTGTCTCCTTAGATTCCATCCATCAATCTGTTTGTCCACCCATCTAGCTATCTATCTGGCCCTCATACAGTTATGAATCCATGTCCATGTACAACGGTTTCATACCTCTCACCCTTCTTCTCTTTCAGGGCAGTCAGATTCTCAGTTCGCTCTCATTGAAGGAATACAGGGCCTGTGCGCAGATGATTGAGAAGAACATTCTGGCAACAGACCTTGCTATCTATACAGAGTAAGCTATAATCCTTTTCCAGTTCAAGCTCTGAACACAGCTGTTCACACAAAATGTTAAAACACAACAACCTAAATTGTTTGTGTGTCTATGTTTTTGTTTATCTATAGGAAGAGAACTATGTACTTTAAACTCGCTCAGAATAACAGCTGTCTTTGGAAAGATGAAGGACATAGAGAACTGCTGAGGTAAAAATATATTTTTGAAGAATATGCACATTAATGCACAATATTCACACATTTATAAAATAAATTAATTAATTAATTAAAACATTTAATAGAAATTGCATTTCACTTGACACATTCTCACACAACCCACCAAAAATCTACAATACATATACATTTTTATATTGTCTTCTTCTAACAACACAAACACTCTAAGAATTATTTGCTTTCTTTTATCTGCTCTCATTATATTTCACTGTAAGCACAGCGTAAGAGCAGGAAACTTTGACCACATTTTTTGCTTATGACCACTTCCTGTGTCTATATTAAGTGATGTTCACTTCCTGTCTCTATATTAACTGATTCTCTTGATCTAAATAGGTCAGTGCTAATGACAGCAAGCAACATATGTGCAATAACCAAACCATGGCCTGTTCAGAAGTGGATGAGCTTCTCCCACACACATTTACATGCATGCATGCAGGTACACCACAACCACATGTGCATGCAAGCACACACATAGAAACACACACTTATATACGCACATACACAAATTTCTCTTTCTTTCACTTTACCTCGACAGCTTGCTGAACTTGTAGCAACAGAATTTTATGCACAAGGAGACAGAGAAAAGTGTGAATTCAACATTCAGCCAAATGTAAGTCTAGAGTTATGTGTTAACTTCCTCTACTTGTTTACTTTTGTACTGGAAGACTCTATATTTAAGAGGGAGGGTGACAAATTATTTTGTAGCCTTTTTTTCTTTTACAAAATGTTACAGGTGTGTTGTTTTATCAGAAGTTTGAATCAAAGGTTGAATCTCTTTCTTAAAGGATATGATGGACTGTAAAAACTCCATACATTTACCCCACATGCAGGTTGATTATATCGACGGGATTTGCTCTCCGCTCTGAGGTGAGGGCCTGCTCGCACACATCCTGTTAGAAATGTGTCAGTATGTGTGTTTAGTGAGTAAGAGAGCTTTCTGCTGCAATGCTGTGCCTTTGTGTTGCAGGTTTGTACCTACTGTTTGTCTCTTTTCCCTTCTTTCCCAGGCCTTGGCCAGCATTTGTGAGTCCTGTTCCCCTCTAAAAGAAGGTTGCAGAAGGAACAGAAAACACTGGCAACAGCTGGTAGACAGCGGAGAGGAAGAAGAAAGGATAAATATGAAAGGAAAAACAGATGGATAAAGGAAAGAAGCAAGTTAAAGCTAAACTCTTTTGGTGAACCATGCATAGAGTGGACCAGCAAGACTCAAAGTTGTATCTGATATTCAGATTATTACTATGTATTATGAAATGAAATCCATTAAGCATTTCTCATTCACAAAGATATGATTTTAACCCTCACTATCTGGCTGCCTGTCAAGCCTAAAACAAAGAAAAAAGGAAAAACATGAAGAATTTAACTAATCAGTTCAATAATATGAAAGAGATGCAATTCAATGCACATTGTTGGTAAACATATATCAACACTTATATAGTTTAACACAACCAGTCATGTCCATCTATACTTGCCATTCTTGATTTTTAAATGAGCCACTTACTTTATGTTGGAAATATCACAAGTTACACAAGACTAGTTCCTGGTTGGCTTTGTCACACTTGTGAAACATTACTAAATCATTTTATAATTAATTAATTTTGAATTTTGTGAATTAACATCTTGTGTTAATTAACTCATCTTCTATGAAGAGATGCAATTCAATGCACATTGTTGGTAAACATATATCAACACTTATATAGTTTAACACAACCAGTCATGTCCATCTATACTTGCCATTCTTGATTTTTAAATGAGCCACTTACTTTATGTTGGAAATATCACGTTACACAAGACTAGTTCCTGGTTGGCTTTGTCACACTTGTGAAACATTACTAAATCATTTTATAATTAATGAATTTTGAATTTTATGAATTAACATCTCGTGTTAATGAACTCATCTTCTATGAACTGAGAAATCAAAATTCCCTTGATCTTTTGACGTATAAAAGGTCATTGTACTATAAAAACATTCTGTAAGTTTCAGAACTCAAAACGTTCTCGTTAGACTCTCATTAGTCTACAATCAGCTACACCTATTCAAACCCTGACAGCACACACATCACGGATATGTCTATTTGACGTCTGCATTTACATCTGCAAGACAATGAGTGTTTGCTCATCTACAATACGTCTATAGGACATTTCCTGTCAGATGTCAAATAAACGTTTAGAAGATGTCTTTAAGATGTTTATGATTTAGAATGTATGTAAAACTGACATCTTACAGATGTCTATCAGAAGATGTTTGTACACAACAGATGCTTTCCAGATGAAGCTATCTTTAACTGAGATCTTACAAATGTATGTGTGCTATCTGGGAAAAGAGCGTTCCGATGAGGGGGGTCAAAACAGGGCAGAAAATAGCCTATTACATCTAAATTATGAGGTTTTTTATGTAAAAATCTTGATAACATTATAAGTGGATCTCAGAGAACAGTACAACATAATAAAAAAAGGCAGTTCATTACCCCTTTAAGTTGTTGTTTTAGACAAGGAAGTACAAATTTGATTTCATTTTATTAATTAATGTTCATGACCATTCCTCAAAAAATGATTCATTTTTAATTAAGTTCAAACTACAAAGCTAGAAACATCGATGATGGAAACATTTCTAATAATAAAAATATGTTTTATTATCCAACATGACAATGTCTGTTATGTTTTTTAGAGCAAACTAATATTGTTGTCTTGATTTATTGCCCCCACATTGTTTATTACAGTTTAATTTATTAAGCAAAAATTACAGCCATGAATATTTCCTGTAATATACTGAAAAGCTTGTCATCAGCCAACGTGCAATGAAATTAGCAGCAGATAATGGCGGTGTGCCTGACGGTGCAACAGTATGGTGTTTTCTCTTGATGTGGTAGCAAGTCTTCATGTGGCAACATGTGCAGTCTTGTGCAGATAAAAGTTTGCCAGATGTACCTTTCAAACCTACTGAGTGCAGGGCAATGCTCTGGTAGACTGATAGTAGAACGAGTTGCTTGAACCTTTAAATCCACTTCATCATTACCAGGGCAGTTTAACTGAGTTCTAAACATAACTGCATTTTTAATAATTTTCATATTTATAACATATGGAATGAATGTTATTATTGTAACGTGTAGTGCTATTTAAAACACCTGACGGAGTGTAATCCAAAAATAGTATTTTATTTATAAATCCACAAGGAATACACACAGGAGAATCGCAGGAGCAAACGTAGCACACACAATGGTAAAGAAAAAATAACCGGCCACGACTGAACAGAACAGGGAGTATAAATAAGGAGACTAATGAATGGGTAACAGCTGCAAATCATAACCATCACTGGATTGGAAATCACTGGATTGAACAGAAATTAGGGCAATGGAACCGTAAATGGATCTGGTCTAGCAGAGGTGTCGTGGTTGCTATGGGGACCAGGGGGGGGGCCTGGTGTCGTTGCAGACATCCTGGCGCCCAAATATACTTGAACTTTACTTAAGTATACTTACTAAAATAAACTTGAAGTATACTACTTTTTGGTAAGGGAAGGCAGGACAACAGGAACAGAGAAACACAACCAAAAGTCCATAACTGTGACAATTATAAAATGAAAGACACAAATTATATATGGAACACATTATATAGTGTTTTCTTCCTATAAGGACCCAAGAGTCAGAGTAAATCCTCTATTTACAACGGTTAAACCTTATTTGGTAAAAAGAAGTGAAGTGATATTTAGGCCTGATATTTCATTGTCATATTTATAAATAACTGGGGGGTTTGGATCCAACAAAACAGCACTAGCCATGCAGTGGTAAAAAATGAATCATGAGGTTTTGTGGAAGTGGTTGAAAAAGAGTGAGTAATTTCATTATTCTTATTCATAATAATTACTATTCATATACTGTATGTATATATATATATATATATATATATATAGCAAAAAAGATAAATATGTAAATGTTAAATAAACAAAGAAATGCTGAAAATTTGTATAAAATCATTTTATTTAAAAAATATAATAAATACATACATAAATATAAATACAACACTCAACACATATTTTAACAACACTCAATATTGAGCAAACTCTTTGAAACAAAACCAAACAGTAGGACTGTGCCCATCGGTACAGATTGACATGTCAGATGTGGCAATATCATACATATCATCAGGCTCAACTTCACAGATGATCCAAACATTCATCGTGCTTTGCTGCAAAACAAAAAAGGTATTTGTTATTGTTATTTGTTCTTGTTATTCCCTTGACAAATGTGATGAGACCTGATAGTTTGTACTTATTAATTTGTTGTACTTTTTCAGCATTAAAAAACATCACACACATAGTAAGGATTTACTGACACTTACTTGGCAATGATCTTCTCAATGACCTTCTTAACCCAGGGTGCAGTAGGGTCCAGACAGATCTCTTTTCTGGATCCCTTCAGGGTGGCACTGTGTTAGAAATACAGAGAACAACCAGTAAGAACCCAATTTACTATTATATTAATCTGAATCATCATGGATTTATTCTAAATTTGTAATCTGCAAGGGTTAAAGCATTATTAGTGTGAAAACTCACATGATCTCTGTGTCTTTACAGTGTGGGCTTGGAGGGAAGAGCTCCACACTCTCTATGTGTTTTCCAATGCGTCGACTCTCTGTTTCAATGCAGCGACAGCGTGGATCTACACCCAGACCTCTAAGACTCATTCCTAAAAGCAAAACAATGCGTTAATTTTTCATCACATACATACATGCATAACGTAAAAATGCATTTGTACTAACTGTGGTTACTGATTAACCTATAATATTACCAAATTACTGCAATTCACTTACCTTCACCAATGGTCAGGAATCCCAGAAAAACAATAACAGAGACTGAAAAGATTTTGCAGTGCATTCTGCCAAAAACTAACAAAATGTAAAAGTAAATCTAGTTTGGATGCTAGATATTTGAGGCGCTCAGATCTGTTGGTGAATTCTGTCCACATTGTGGAACATGCAGCTCTTTTAAAGCTCCGTCCTATGAGTCAGAGGGAATTGCGCAATATACTCAATTGGGAAAGTTTGTGCTGATGTCACAGGCTTGAGAGCCTAGTTATTCATATGATTAAGAAAGTGACAATGAGCTGGAGGAATTTTAAAAGTTGTCCACTTTGATGTGTTGTATATTGCTTAACATTTCATGTTTTTCAGCAATAGAAAAAATAAAACATGATCCCACACATAACACGTTTTACAAATCTGGCTAAAACATGTTCCATTATCGAATTTTTGCAAGACATTACACTTAATGTTGATTATGCAGGTGGAAGTCACACTCGCTCTCAAAAACTGTAACAAATAAACAAACTGAGCCATGGAAGGGTTCCATGGAAAATTTAAGAGAGAAAAAAAATGCACATATAATTTTGTACTTATTTATTATTTACTGTATTTGTAAAAGTTAATTTATTTTTATGAATGTATATTTATTTATTTAGCTAATTACTTGTAAATGTTTATTTACTTCTTATGTATATTTACAGTATTTATGTTTGCATTATTTATCTGGCAAAAACACTGAGGATCTCATTTAACCACCAATAAATGTAGTTAAAAGCATTATGTAGACTAAGTAACTGCATAAAACATAGCTTTTTATATAACATTTTTTTGTCAAATTATTGCAATAAACATTATACTATTATTTTGTATATGGCTACAAAAAAGAACATGTAAAATGCAGCACCAACTTTTGAATAGGGATACAAATGAATCATTATCTATCATTTTATTTAACCGGTGCATTTGAATGAGCCGTCTGATTGAACCAATACAAATGAGTCGGACTTTCCAGAGGAAGTGGGTGTGCAGGCTAACATGTTTGATTAGTTCGCACAATATTGCTTTCCATTACAAAAAACTGATGCGGTGTTTTGTCACGTTACACTGCTACTTATTGGGAAAAGTAACATATTACTGGAAAGCTACTGTTAAATAAAAGCTGCACTTCTGAAATTGAAACTGCAACTGAGTTCATGTTGTGACTGATTGTTGTTAATGACTGCATTTTTTGAAGAATCCTTGATTGCTGATTTAAAAAAGTTACAGTATGTGCAACAAAAATGGTCTCATTGCCAAAATTAACTTTTTTTCCCCAGAATGCATGAATACCAAACACCAACTATGTGCTGCTTATACAGTATTATCTATACTGCCTGCAACATGAATTCATTTACATGTTTTTCGAACTTCACCAGAAATCTCATCTCATCTGAAGAAGTATTTGTTTTCAGTTCAATAAGCAGTGCAGGATAAGAGATGCGAATATATATATATATATACTGCTGCCAAACCACAAATATCTCTTTCTTGAGAAAGAGTTTATCCAGTCTTGCAAAATTTCACCAAAAGCAGAGTCACCAAAAAAATAAACTACAGCTTGGCTTTAAGATATGTTTGCTGTGCAGACTGTTTACAGTTATCTGAAACAGATCATCTCAAATAATCTGCACATCTCTTGTAATATAGCATTGCAATGATGCAATGCGGGAAGTCTCAGCTTGAACAAAGGAGTATTATCACTCACCTACTGTAACAGTAACACAAAATAAATCTTTTAGTGTGTGAGAACCTACAGTGAAAATTTATTAGTAGGGGAGGCTGGAGTAAGTTGTCACACTTTGTACAGTGAACGTTTGAAAAAACACATTAAAAGAGGCTATATTACCATTGTATTTCCAAGGCATTTAACTTGTATTTAACCTTTTGGGTTCATGGGGATAAGTTGTCACACTGAAAACCTGTTGTTTTTTGACAATGAATTACGAAAGCATTTCGCTAAAGGATGCATAAGAACATGACTATGTTAAGGATGCGTAAGGCTACGTAAAGAGGTTAATTATTGCTTTTGCAAATACACAGGGATAATTTACACAGTGATAATCGGATAATTTGCTAAGAATAAGGATTAATAATAAATAATAATAATTTAAAAACATCCTTGTCCAAAAAATACAGTTTAGGTTACAAATCATACAATCATGTCAAATACAGTAGTTTGACCGCCTTCATGTACGCCTCTAATAATAATAATAATTATGT
>NW_015547662.1:353548-359256 GCF_001515605.1 Sinocyclocheilus anshuiensis | reverse complement strand
TTTTTTTTCCTTTGGGAGATTGCATTTACCAGGATATCCTTAATTTAAGACCATGTTCGGGAAAAAACCCCTTCTGTTAGATATCTCGCCTACTTCCATCTTCCACTGTTTCCATCAGGGGTTTCAAGAAATCTTTCAGGAAGAGTTCAATCTTGATGGCTTAACGGTTAATCCTGGGTTCTGTAATTAGTTTTATTAATCTCTCTCTTTCAGACGGACAGGTTTGCCATGACTGCCAGACAGGAAACTATACAAATAACTGCTAACAGATGCAGTCTTGTATTGTGAATCTGTCATCAGTCATCTGATCTTATATAGAATGAGCTGTAAGGGCTTGTCCACAATCAGGGCATTTATTCTATCCAGACACAAACAATAATATATTGATTACACACAGGATCAAATTTACAAGATTCTTTTAAGGTTCAAATAAGATCATAGTGTACACATAGACCTTTCAGTTACTTTCAGTTTTATTATGTCTTATAAATAGTTGTAACATTGGTTTTGGATTTTGTTTCATGTTCATTGTTTTCTTGTCTTTTATTTATTTATTTTTAGTTCTTGTTCCTGTCATGTGTTTCCCTTACCCTCATGTGATCCTGCTATTGGTTCCTTTGTAGTATGTGTCCTGTTTTCATTGGTTGTCTAGTTTGTGTCATGTGTTTATTGGCTGGATTATATCATGTGACCCCTTTGCTATATTTATCCCTCATGTTGCCATTGTCTCTTGTCTAGCTTTGTTTTGTGTATCTGCTGCTTGGTGAGTCTTTGCTTGTATTCATGTTCAAGTTTATTTCAGGGTTGGGTATCAAGTCAAGTCTTTCAAGGCTGCCATGCCAGAGCCTCCAGCCAAGATGGCTGCCACCCCAGTGCCTCTCCACGTCATGGCCGCCACACCAGAGACTCCAGCCATCATGGCTGCCAAACTAGAGTCTCCCCTCCTCAGGACCATTCAAGTCAAGGCGGGGCTATAGTACCCAAGATCCAGTGGATGTGGAGCTTGGGTCAAGACAGATAAGACTAATGGCCAGTTTCATGGATCCACCAATGATGTCAGTGCGAGCAGCTGGCATCCCGGGGCCTCACCGCTCTCAAACCACTAGGCCTCAGTGCTGTCCAGCCCGGAGTTCTTCCCTCCGTCACCTGTACTGTCCATGATGGCGGTTGCCATCTTATGTGTATGGGCTGCACACTGCTCTCCAGTCCATGAGTCTGCTTCAGTCCATGAATCTGCTCCAGTCCATGAGTACGCTCCAGTCCATAAATCCGCTCCAGTGCCTGCTTCAGTCCATGAATCCGCTCCAGAGCCCACTCAAGCCCCAGAGCTCAGTCCTGTGTTGACGTCAACCTGTGCGTTTCCTGCCTGTCCTGTTTTGACCACAGTGGACACGCCCAAGGAGGCCATCCCTGAACTCTCTGCCTGTCCTGTCACGGCCATGGAGGCTGTCTCTGAACACTCTGCCTGTCATGTCATGGCCATGGAGGCCACTCACGAACTCTCTGTCTGTCATGCTATGGCCGCTGAGGCTGTTCAAGGATATTCTGCCTGTCATGTCATAGCCAAGGAGACTGTTCATGAACTCTCTGCCTGTTATGTTACTGCCACTGAGACGGTTCAAGGTTACTCTGCCTGTTCTGTCACGGCCAGGTGGTCTGTCCATCTCTCTGCTCCGCCATGGCCTCCTGACCTGTGGTGGTCTTCTGCTCTGCAGGCTTCACCTTGGTCACCTGCTCTGCTCTGGTCACCTGCTCCACCGGTTCAACCGTGGGGATCCTCTGTCCCGCCTGCTCCGCCCTGGTGGTTTTTGGCTTCGCCCTGGCTTCCTGCTCTGCCGGCTCCACCATGGTCTCCGCCACTGCTCCACGGACCAGGTCCTCCACTACTCCATGGTCCAGGCCCACCTCTGCGCCACAGTCCATGGTTTCTGTCATTGCTCCATGGTCCAGGCCCATCTCTGATCCACAGCCCATGGTCTTGCCCACTGCTCCACAGTCCATGGTTTCCATAATTGCTCCAAGGTCTAGACATGACATTGTTCCACGGTCTAGGCCAGCCACTGCTCCAAGGTCCATGCCATGATCCAGGTCCTGTTCTCCTTCATGGGCCTGGCCCCCCATCCCTCCCCCTGTTCCACCTCCGCACCACCACCCTCCTGGACTTTTTGAGTTGTGTTTGGGTTAGGGTGGGTGTTACGTTTGGGCATCTGGAGCCGCCCTTATAGGGGGGATATGTCATGGTTTTTTTTGGGGTTTTGGTTTATGGTTTATGTTCATGTTTTCAGGTCTTTTCTTTTGTCTTTTTCATAGTTATGGTTAGGGCTGGGCGATATGGGCAGAAATTCATATCTCTGTATTTTTTAGCCGATTTGTGATATATGGTATATATCTCGGTATTTTCTGTTTTTGTATTTGGATTAAAAAAAATTTTATTTAATATATATATATAAACAATACATATTAAAGGCTATGAAAACAAATAAAGTGAATGTAACCATGTAAGCCTTTATATTATGTGCAAAAAAGGGTTAAAATCACATTTCATTCTAATATTGTAACATTGCAAACTAAAAACAAAAATAAGGCTTTTAAAGCGGAAGTTAAATTCACTAAACTAAAAATGAAAATAAATGAGAATGAAAGCACAGAATTGTGTTAGGCTATTTTGATTACCCCATTACAGTCCCTTTACAGGCAGTGCTATCATAAAAATAGACTTACTTGTAGGTTTAAAATTCTACATGTCACATTTATTGTCCAACTACAAATATTTCAGCGAAATGTATATTTTAGTCAGAATTATTGCGCTCCTATTTAATTGAGCTCGGTCTGTTTGGCGCGCATGTGCGCGGCTGCACTCGTTCACTGAAGTCTGTGAAGTTTAGTGGAGAATCCCAAAGCAGAAGGCTTATGCACTTCTGACAGAAAAATTTAAATATTTCCATGGCTTTCTAACATTTACAAATGGAGAATATACCTGTGAAATGTAAGTTATGCATTCAGGAAGACAGCACATCTCAAACACATTAAACAGCGCGAGTAGCCTAGTGTCTCTGTCAGCGGCAGATGCAGCCTTTCTGTCAGAGCATATGACGAGCCAAGCCACTTAAACTAATATGCGAAACGAAACTATAAATATTTTAAAGGCCTTAATATGAAGCTTGTCACATGTTTAGAACAAATTGGATTATGCACTTTCTCTGCAGCAGCTCAGTCTGTGTCCTCCACTATATTTTTAGATGCGCTCATATCAAACTACTCTATATCGATATAAACGATATTGCCTTATATCGAATCGCTTATAAAGAAAATATCGATATATCGTACAAACTCGATATACCGCCCAGCCCTAGTTATGGTTCCTGTCTAGTGTTGGGTCGTTCTTGAACGATTCGTTCATTTTGAACGAATCTTTAATGTGACTCGGGAAGAACGAGTCGTCTCGGGGAGTGATTCGTTCAGTCGTGCATGCGCAACATCCCATAGGTTCTGTAGTGGAATTAGTCAGGTAGTTCACCTGTTCATTTTGAACAAATCTTTAATGTGACTCGGGAAGATCGAGTCGTCTCGGGGAGTGATTCGTTCAGTCGCGCATGCGCAACATCCCATAGGTTCTGTAGTGGAATTAGTCAGGTAATTCACCTGTTTCGAGTCTTCGGGTTTTTCGAGTCGTTCGTTCATCACGTGACAGCCCCATAAGTTTAACCAATGCAGTCTGAGCCGGAAAGAGAATTGATTAGTTCATCTCTCGAGTCTTCGAGTTTTTCGAGTCGTTCGTTTATCACGTGACAGCCCCATAAGTTTAACCAATGCAGTCTGAGCCGGAAAGAGAATTGATTAGTTCATCTCTCGAGTCTTCGAGTTTTTCGAGTCGTTCGTTCATCACGTGACAGATCCATAAGCTTACCCTATGCAGTCTGAGCTGGAAAGAGGAAGCTTGTAAATTAACAAATTTCTCTATCCAATGCTGTCACGTCACGTGACAAAAGAACGAACGATTCGAAAGACTCGAGAGATGAACTAATCAATTCTGAATGCGGGCCAAGATGGCAACTGTGTAACATCCATGTGCTGAAGCTCTGCACTTATTTTGTAGTTGCTATGTTAGATCCAGGAAAAAATGGCTGGAAGAAGGAGAACAGAACTCAGCCTATTTCTTTAGGTTGGAAAGATCCAATGCTATGAATGTTTCTATTGATCGTCTCCGAACAAATGATAGAGTTCTTGATAATCCTAAAGAAATCCTAAAGAAAAGCTGCTTATTGTTCTAAATTCTATAATAACTTATATACATCAAGATATTGTGATAATTCAGCCAACTCATTTTTTGACTCTGTCAATCAAAATAAAGTTATTTCATTAGAAGATAAAGAAGCTTGTGATGGCGATATCTCTCAATCAGAAATTCTACAGGCAATTAAGAGTTTAAAAGTCCGGGCAGTCATGGTCTAACCGCTGAGCTGTATAAGATGTTTGACAAAAATTTATCTCCTTTCTTATTAAAAGTGTTTGAAGAAAGCCTTGAGTTGGAAGCACTTCCACCAACCATCACACAAGGAGTCATCACCCTGATACCCAAACCCAACAAAGATAAAGAATGTCTAGAAAACTGGAGGCCAATCACCCTCTTAAATAATGATTACAAAATTTTAGCTTTAGTTTTAGCAAGAAGAATTAAAGATGTCCTTAACTCTATTATTGATGAATCACAATCAGGTTTTATGGAGAAACGTCACATCACGAATAATATAAGATTAGTCTTAGATCTTCTAGATTACGAGGATCTCGTTCCTAATGACAGTTTCCTGCTTTTCCTAGACTTCTACAAAGCCTTTGATTCGCTTGAGCACAAGTTCATATTTCAATATTTCAAGCTCTTGACAAATTTGGGTTTGGAGATTATCTCTGTAAAGCCATCAGGACCTTATACAGAAATAATAATAGTGTCGCCTTGGCCTGGTGGACTTGCAGGAGGGCCATGGCGTGCAGGGCGGAAGCGGCCTGTCCAGCAGCACTGTAAGCCTTAGCCATCAGAGCGGACGAAAACTTACAGGCTCTGGACGGAAGGCGTGGATTACCCCTCCAGGCGGCGGCGCTTTGAGGGCAGAGCTGCATGGCAATAGCGCGCTCGACTGGGGGGTCAGGACCTTATACAGAAATAATAATAGTGTTATTAAGTTAAAATTCGGAACCTCACCAAGATTCGATTTGTCACGTGGAGTAAGACAAGGCTGTCCTATATCTCCATATTTATTCTTACTTGCCTCTCAGTTCTTAGCTCTGCATATTTCCACTAATAATTTACAAGGTATCACAATTGACGATAGACAAATTATTATTAGCCAGCTGGCTGACGATACTACTTTATTTCTGAATGACGTCTCCCAAATCCCTTTAGCTTTGAGTTTGATTGAGTTCTTTTCCAGAGCTTCAGGTCTCTGCCTGAATATCAACAAATGTGAGTTAATGTCAATCAAACGCTGTGATCTTTCCTCTATGTGTAACATTCCTGTGAAAGATCAAGTTACATACTTAGGAATTGTAATTAATAAAGGCCAAAAAGCAAGATGTAATCTAAATTTCGACACTCTAATAGTGAAAACCCAAAGAAAACTTAACTCGTGGCTGCAGAGAGATTTATCAATAAGAGGAAGAATTTTACTCTCTAAAGCCGAAGGATTGTCTCGACTGACTTATGCTGCTCTTTC
>NW_015547662.1:335944-352510 GCF_001515605.1 Sinocyclocheilus anshuiensis | reverse complement strand
CGAGATCCCAATTCGTCAGTCACGACTGACGTAACGTCGAACGTGACTGACTGAAAGGGAACTTTAGTTCAACAGGCAGGCAATGAAAGACACCTTTCAGTCAGTTTATCTCACTCTGTCCTCCTCACAATCCTTGATCCTAATCAGTAAACACTGAGCCTAGCATGCCAGTCTAATTTTAGTAAACCTCACTTGACCCCAGGGCACCACCTTTTACTCAGAAGATAACCCAAATCTCCCTCTCTCTCTCTATCCCTCATTCACTCTCAATTTTCTTTCTCGCTCTCCGCCCCTCACTTTTGACCCAAAAACTACAGCACCCCTGGGGTGACAGCCAAATCTTGGATGAGCGTATCTCCGAGTGAGTGTCTGCGTACATGTGTAGGACAGCTCGTCTGTATCGTTCAAGTATCTGATGACACTCAATTGTCGCTGATGGCATCTGGCTCTTCGCCAAAATGGCAGATAAACCGAAGATGCCTGATGGAGAGAATGAGGGGGAAAAAAAGAGGAAGAGAAGGAGCAGAGGAGTGCCTCTGTCCTGGCAGGTCTCCGGCTCCTATTCCACTGATACAAGTTTAATCAGGTCTAATCTACTTATCGGCCCCCTGCGGCTCCCATCAGGCTAAAGTACTTAACGGAGAGCATGCACCCCTACCACGCTGCCATTGGAAAACAGAAGGAATGCGGATGAGGAGGGGTTTGCTTTAATCTGATTAATTAAAATAAACTGAAATAAACTTCTCTGTCTTTATGTGATCTTTATCATAGGAGTTGTTCTCTTGCAGCTTAGCAGCTGTTTTTATGGATTTCGGATTGTTATTCTCAATAATCTAGGTTTTAGATTTTGTTTAGATTTTTAAAGTCAGAAAAGTATAGAAAGCATCCTACACTAGAAGCACTTTCACTTTTTGAGTTTACTTTGGTAAACATGAGTAAAAAAAGGGCTGTCAAACGTTTTCACCACTTTCCATTTATCCTGTAGTGAAACATTAACTTCATAATTCAGTTTACTGAAAAATCATGTTGACTTAAGGTGACACCATGTGATAAAGCAACAAGCATAAAATGTATCTCTTTCATGTTTAATAAAGTAGTAGTACCAGCCCGACAAGTGATATAACAATGTCAGTAACTTGGTTTCTTATTCTATGACATTGCTCTGCATGGCCCCACCCACATCAAAAAATCGTTGGACCAAAGTCACATCCTCGTGAATATTAAACATCAAGCATGGTCGAGGAGAGACTGATGAAAGTTTACAGTCATATATCATATGGCAAATATGTCAAGTTTCTCACGGAATACCATAACAAGCATGCAAACCTCTGTGGGTGTGACAGAGCATGTGAGTAGACAGAAGTGTTCTGATTGGCTGTGTTTTGTTACTGATTGTGTTATGTCATGCTCCATTTTCACATTTGTCTGTGTGTACAGACAAATTGTGTGTCGTGTCATGTCTGGTTTGGACACAGTGTTAGCTCTTTATCTGTTTGGCTCTTTACCTGTGCTGAATTACCAGCAGCCATTACTCCAGTCTTCAGTATCACATGATCCTTCCGAAATCATTATAATATGCTGATTCGATGCTTAAGAAACATTTCTTATTATTATCAGTGTTGCTGCTTAATATTTTTTTGTGGAAACCGAGATACATTTTATTCAGGAATATTTGATGAGTATATTTGAGGACAGCATTTAATTGATTTATTTTTTGCAACATTGTAAATGACTTTTGATCAATTTAATACATCCTTGCTGAATTGACCAACTCCAAACATTTGAACGGTAGTATACATAATAAAGGTCCTCTCATTAAAAGCCAATTTAATTTGTATCCTGCTATATCTGTAAAAGTTATGTTCAATGCAGTGCATGTTATCCAGGTGTAATGAATTCTCCTTTAGGTGGCTCTAATGTGTTAGGCCCAATGGAAGAGCACCTGGTGCTCTTCAGCCGATCTAATCAATATGCAAGCCATTGATCTACACTCACACTCTCTACTGGCAAGAGCAGGATTAAACCTTGAACATGTCTGTGTGCTTATATGTGTGTGCATTCACATAAGCAGGTAAAAGTGTAAATATATTGCATTTGGAGACCTTTGTCAGGGTATCAGTGAGTGAGGTCTGCAGAGGGCAGACAGGAAAATGGCTCCGTCTGAATATTGCCTCCACAGCTCTGCTCACTGCTAAACCAACATACCAGTAAAAAGGGAAAGAAACAAGCACCTGATTAGCTGTTTACTACTGGTTGCTATCTTCCCAGTAAATGTAAATAGTACCCTTATTCAGGTGTCACTCAAAATGTTGGATAATCTTTTTGACATTAGCTCTGTAACCGTAATCATGTCCTCTTTAAAGACAACTACAAATACAGCCAGGGTTCAATAGGGTTGAGCCCCTCCTTAGCCAGAGTTCAAAGGTTCAACCTCACCAAGACCTTGTTTATCTCAATTTATCGCTCTGTCTCTCCCCGCCCTCTCGATAAAATACGTATGTTTGCGTATATATGGATCTCTGAGGGGAAAGTGCAGCCCTATCCTTCTCTCGTTCTTCTTCACCTTTCTCTCTTTGATTGTCTGGGCACCTGTGGTCCAGCACTCAGGGGATTAGGGGTTGACAGCTGCACCTCATCAGGCGGCGGCTACATAAGCCACGCAAGCCCTGCCATCTAGGAGATTCCTCCATGAGACTGAGCACTAACTCGCCCTCTCATTTTTCCCACAGAAAGCAGTGTGTGGCCGACCAGCCCCACAGGAGCACTGCACGGACCCTCTGCACTGGGAGGAGAGAGCACTCACGGCACCGTTTGATAGATAGATAGATAGATAGATAGATAGATAGATAGATAGATGGCTAGATGGATGGATGGATGGATGGATGGATAGATGGATGGATGGATGGATGGATAGATAGATAGATAGATAGTGTGACGAGCGTCCCGAGGCTTCATCAGCGTCGCCCTGGAAACAAGCGAGGAGCACCTGGCCATCATCATCACCAATAAGTCCACCCTCCGGGGTATTGATTGAGATTACTTGTCGTGTGATTTTTCACCCCGTTACAGTGGTGGAGAATGCAGGCGACACCCCGTTACTATATATATATATATATATATATTGCTTAAAGAATGCCTGTGCTTTATTTTGTTGTCTGGTTATTTTATATATATATACAGTATATATATAAAACTTGACCCTCTCTATTCTTATTCTACCTTTCTTTTCTTTTTATTCGTTAAAAAACCTTGACACACTAGCACTATCTATTCTATATACTTTTTTCTTTTATTATAAAAAACTTGACCTAACACTAGCACTCTCTACTTCTATTTCTGTTCTACTAATCTACTTGTTTTCTTTTTATTTATAAAAAAACCCAAAATAAATAAATAGACCCTCTAACACTAGTGTTTTCTATTCTTTTTCTATTCTATCTACTTGTTTTCTTTTTATTTATTCAGCGAAGCTGCTACCCAAGCTGACCCCTCATGATGACATAGAAGCCTTCTTACAAATGTTCGAAGCGACGGCCACCTTGGAAGGGTGGCATAAGGATGACTGGGCACGGGTGCTGGCTCCCCTGTTGACGGGCGAAGCGCAGCGTGCATACTTCGCTCTTCCCTTTGGACTCACCTCCAACCCTCGCAAATGCCACCATCTACTTGTTTTCTTTTTATTTATTATTATTATTATTATTATAACTTGCTACTTGTTCTGCGTTAGACTAACTGGAATTTGTCACAGCACTTACATATTGTTGCTCTTTTGTTGGTTTGATTGCTTCTATTGTCCTCATTTGTAAGTCGCTCTGGTTAAAAGTGTCTGCTAAATGACTAAATGTAATGTAATCTAGTATGAATGAAATATGGATGTGCTATATCTGTCACGACATGTTGTCACTGTCATGTAACCTACCAGTCTCAGTTGTGTAGCTTCACTGCCATTCACAACTCCTCTCCCATGGTCTCATGAGATAATCAAAGTGTCAATCAGATATTCAGAATCTTGACTGGAAATAGGTCACCTGGGTGCATTTTGCCTAAAGTGTTAGGTGTTGAATTTGGACACGTCTAACATACTGTTTCATATTCGGATGCATCCCTCTCGACCTAATTTGATCTAAAGTCTATACCCTAGATGCAATACCCAAGTGTTCTTTCAGAGTTAGAGATACTGTCTTGTTTCCTGTTTCACTTCATTTTTAAAAAACATCAAATTCTGTCCATAGATGAAAGAACACCATCACTGAAATGGTTGTTACAGCTGGTTATTCCCACAGGAACGTTGCCAGCAGAAAGCTGGAAGTAAACCAAAAGGAATGAATGTTCCTGTAAATGCTTATCCCAATGTTTGTTTAAGGCCAAGATTGAGACAACACAAAAAAATGTCTGTGGTCTTGTTTTATTCCAGTTTACAAGAAAAGATTATCCAAGAAAGCAATTCTATTGTAATATGTAAGAGTATTTTAATTGTATACTTTTTTCTATTTTTTTGTTTGTAAGAACTTTATCCATTAATCCGCCCATCTAGTTCTCCAGCTTGCCTATTATCATAGATTTTTAATCACTAAAAGAAATGGTTTTTTTATGCTTTGGAATTTTTTATGGCGTTTTTATGCTTTGGAATAGAGATAATAAACACGTATAATAAACACAAGATAATAAATAAGTATATGATACTTATATGACATGGCTCAGCATGTAGTATCTTCAGTGTAATGTTGTTGAGATACAAAATAATCAGGAAACAAGGTCAGTTTACAGGCGCTGACAAAGGGTAAAACAGTTTACTTTACGCTCTTCTGGAGCTGTAATGTATTTCCTGTTTACACATCGCTTGATTTTTTTTTCTTGCTCAACAGTTGCCAACAGTATTTCAAAAGGCTATAGCTGAAACTAACATTCAAGGTTCCAGAGCAGTGTAGCTTATCTTATAGTCGCACACCTAGGAGAAAATGATCACAATGCATATTGACACTCTTTTAGTTTCACCCCATCATACTAAGACATGCTTCCAGTACAAAAACTGAAAAGAGACCCCATCAGCACAGAAGATGGTTGTGGACTAACAACTTGCTTCATTATATATTCATATTCCTTGTGTATATTCATGTGACATACTTTTTTTGACTGTGACCTGTATTTGTATTTGCATGGTAGGGCCAAGAAAAAGTCAATGTGTTCAGAATGGAGATGGAAGAACACTTGATTGTATCCTACTTGAGCCTCATGGTCTGATTTACCATATCTAACATAAATCTTCAGTAAACTAATCTGTTCACTGAAAGGGATAGTTCACCCCAAAAATTAAAATTTTGTCATCATTTACTGGTAAAATAGGGACAAACCCAGCACGGGGTTGTATTTAACCCAGCATTTTTTAGAGTGTATGTTTGTCAATTATTTAACAGTAACAGTACATCCTAGTTTCTATTATAAAATCCAACAATTTTTGTATATTTGTATTGTTATTTATCTTTTGGCAGAACCATCATTATTATTGTAAGTCAATGTGTTCAGAATGGAGATGGAAGAACACTTGATTGTATCCTACTTGAGCCTCATGGTCTGATTTACCATATCTAACATAAATCTTCAGTAAACTAATCTGTTCACTGAAAGGGATAGTTCACCCCAAAAATTAAAATTTTGTCATCATTTACTCACCCTCATGTTGTTCCAGACCTGTATGAATTTCTTTCTTCGCTTGAGGTTGAGTAAGGGCCTGTTTACACTTCAGTCACCTGGTCACTTCATGCGTTAACTCAGATCGGATAGCTATAGCTATAAAAAGTTTATAAAAGGATGGATGGAAACAAGAAGACTAAAAAATAAGACTTATTCTTAAGACTTAATAATAATAAGCCCCCCACCCTCCAATTTTAACACTGGCAACGGTAAAAAAGTATTATATTTCAGAGCCTCTATAAAAGAAATCTGATACTGATTGTTTGCGTCCACACAGTAAGGCGATTCAGTTGTTTGTGAAATAATGGCTGTACGACAGTGCGCTCTTGTGTTCAAAATATAGAAGTGCACAAGAGATTATTTCACCGCACGTACGCATGCGTAGAAATGCCAGCGTCTTAACAGTTCTGCGCTCTGGCAGCATATGGGCTTGGAGGTGATGGATTCTTGTCAGTGAAGTATGGAATCTTAAAAAACATGTCCATATAAAGTATGTATGTATGTTTTGTATGCATGTATGTAGCCAATGCATTTATTGTTTGTTTGTCTGTTAGTACACTCTAAAAAATGCTGGGTTAAATACAACCCCGTGCTGGGTTTGTCCCTATTTTACCCAGCACTGGGTTGTATTTAACCCAGCATTTTTTAGAGTGTACTCTCTTATAAAATAAGCACCACGATACTACTCGGTCCTATATGTTTTTTTATTATTTTTATATATATATATTTTTTTTAAACGGTAGTGGTACAATGGTAGAACCATGGTATTCTTTGAAGTACCTTGGATTACTATGTAAATAGTGTGATAGGTATTGCCATCTGAGACTGTAACAGTACCATGTTACTGCTCTTGTACCTGCATGCATTATGACATTATGATTATCAACTCAATAAAAGGATATCTTAAGAAGGACAGTGTTATTTCTATAAAGTTGAATACATTATTATTATCATCATTTTTATTAAGTAGAAGTAAACAATTAGTAGCAATAAGAACTTAAGTTTCTCAATGCACATGTTGCACACTGCAGGATTGTGAAATGTCACGTCAGTTATGCTTATGTGTAGCACTGTCAATTATTCATTTGAACTTATTGTTATTATTGCCATGAAGATTTATTAAGTATGAATATGAAAACTCTACAGGTGCATGATGTTTGTGAAGGCGGGGCATGGCTTTGAAAGGGAGGGGAGAAAGGGGCGAGGTGCTGTATGCAAACACGTCCAAGAGAGAGATGGCAACGTCAACGCGCATTATGATGAGCCCATGGAACCGTCGGATGTGAACGCACTTCTTCCTCCCGTTGGTGATCGACCCCTATATAGGTTTACATATCTGATCATCTGACACTGATCGGCGCATCTCTCTTGAAGAGACCAGGCACGAAGCAGAAGCTAAGAAAAAAAAATCATTCAAGTGCTCTCCTTTCGGTCTGCAGGAGGGACGGGAGGAGACTGACTGCGCTTCCCCGCATCATACTCTTCCTCTCGCTGCTGATAACCCCATCACAATGGCTCTGACCATCTGCACCAGATTTACGGACGAATATCAGCTTTTTGAAGAGCTCGGAAAGTAAGTGTTGGATCTTCTACTGCAGGATCACTGCATTCCTGTGCATTTGTTATATAATATGCACGCCTGATGTTACTGAACGCACAATGAAATGATGCGGCTGCGACGCGTCTTCTATTTGACAGCTCCGCTATAATTGCAGCGATCGCTTATAATAACCTTGCCGTGAGCGCTTGATTACACAGTCTCTGTCTCAGAGCTTTGTGAGCTGCCAACCCAGACGACTTTCTTTGACAATCACGGGCGCGTTTGGAACCCGAACAGAACGTTCCAAACGTGCCCGTGATGCCCAAAATGCAGTGTGTAGGTAGGCACCGCTCTAGGTTTTGTGACGCGGCCATTGTGATCATCACGTCAGATATCTGAACAGCTGGGAAAATGTACATTTTAGGGGGGTGGGGTTCGGGCTTTTTCCCCCAGAGACAGAAATACTCATGGCAATGCGACAACAGTGCAGACACACGTTCCCATACCGTTAATTATCGCGTTGGGGATTCCTCAAGTTGCGTTTGACTGGGGAGGGGGAGGGTGCACAGAGGCCACATCGGTGGTCCCGATGTGCAAGGGTTTCAGGAGATAGCCTACACTAGTAGATTTCAGCATGTGATCTATTTATTTCTGCGTGCAGTTGCGTTCAGATCTAAAATGACCCGGATTGAGTTCGTTTTTAAGCCCATTGTGACCTTAAATTGAAATCACTTGAATAACAGTCCGTACAAAATATGTTGTCGAAACGTCTCTGCGCCATCTGCGCGGTGGCATCGTGTAGAAAGATTGGGCACCACAGCTTGGCTCCCCACTGTTACATAGAGATGCCTATTTTTCTATTTGCAGTTTTTGATTTTCATAAAATAGGCTAGAAATGATCACTATGCTGTATTACTTATCTGAACACCTCCAAAAGAAGTCGGAACAAAAGGTTTGGCGTGTATGAATTATTTTTTGTATATATATACGTTTTAACAGCGTTTCCAAATAATGTTTCACTAGCCACAAAAGTACAATTCCAAGTCAGAGTGCGCTAAATAGACGCTCGCGAAGTCGCTTTTACCTGAGGAGGTTACTATAGCAACAATATGCTGCTCGAGCACATTCCATTAGGATCAGTATATCCTCACATTTACTAAACATTAGTTGCTTACTATCATTAATTATTACTTTATTATGTATATATATGCACGTCACAAATATGTACAAATGATCAAAACTAAATTAATATTTTAAATATAATCCATGAAAATGTGGATGGTTTGCACAGGGAATAGGCCTACACCTGTATTTATTGTTAAATATTATTTTTATAAGGTAATTTATACTTTTTAATTCCAAAAAGCTTTTTTATTTTATATATATATATATATACACACACACACACACACACACACACACACACACACAATGCAATTTTAATATGCTTAAAATAAAAGCATTATTTAAATAGTTTTTATGTTTTTGTAAACATTTAAAAAATGTTATATTCTATAAGATACACATACATATATAGTATAAATGTTATAATATATACTATCAATATAAACCAGATATGGTTATAATAAATAACATTATTTAAATCATTTTTTAATGATTTTGTAAATAATGTATTGACCCCTAAAGGATTGTCTTTACAGTAAATAAATTATAGTAATATTACACCACACACACACACACACACACACACACACACACATATATATATTGGCCATATATGGTGAGGTGATTTAACCTTTAATGTAGAATGTTTACGTTTTTTTCTCAAAATTATTACCTTTTTTTTATAGTGAAATTTGGGGGAAAATGCATCATTGTCTCATTCTGTATGAGTGAAGAACAACCACACCAGAGGGGACATTTAAGTTGGCATCCCTCATTTCCAGCAAGTGGACACACAGATTTGATATGCTAAACAATTTCAAAACTCCCACACACATTCATCAAACACACACGGACAAACAACCATGGAAATTCGTAGTTGTGTAACATTGGAAGCGCTCAGGCTGTGCCTCCATCACGACACAGATTCTGCTCTCTATGCCATATGTTCTATCTGTTCGGAATCAGGGCCTCGTGCCCATTTTTTCCCTCACCGTCTTCTCTTTTTTCCCCTCTTCTTCAGGGGTGCATTCTCTGTTGTGAGGCGATGTGTGAAGATATCATCCGGCCAAGAGTATGCGGCCAAAATCATCAACACAAAGAAGCTGTCAGCCAGGGGTAGGTGACTTTTATTTAGTGTGGTGTGCTCCGTCAGGTGCGATGCAGGACTTGAGTACAGTTAATGGAGCATCTAGTTCAGCTGAACATGACAATATTCTGATGTAAGAGCAGCACATCCGGTTGAACTGGGATAACGCAAGAGACTATGCATCTGGGTCTCATCTGGAGCTCTGTACGTGTGCTCTGACGTAACAGATGCTTGCGTCTAAGCATAGCTGTGAAGAAGCTGAGGGATTATGTGTCTGAGAACCACATACATCCACATATCACTCTGAACACTGTATATGAATGAGTCTGGATGAAGTAAGTTGGGTGGTTTGTGTTTTTGTGTGTATAAGCACAGTAACATGTGATGTGTGTGTGTGTGTGTATATATATGTGTGCTTTCAATGGCTTTGGCTGGTCTTATCCCCTGTTGGAAAGCGAGCGACCCAGTTCTTTCAGATCTGTCAGTGTAATTGTCGCTGCTGGCCTGTTTGCCTGCAGGCTCTGCTGCTATAGGGCAAAACAACCAATCACCCTCCTTCCCACCCTCAGACCATCCAATCATTTCTCTTCTCCCACAGCATCTCTCCTCCTAAGAGCCAATCATATGACTCATGTTGCCTTTATCTCAACAATTCCATCTTTGTGCTTTAAAGTTTCCCCTTTTTGAAATGTGAATTTAGCATGGGAAATCGAGAATATTTTTTGGATCATTAGGATTGAATTACTCCCCCCTCCCTTTTCTGCAAAGTGGGACTAAAATGGACACCTAGATTCTGGGATCAGTATCACTGCGCTGGTGCATGCTGGGATAGCGTTTCCAAAAATACAGCATCGAGTGGTGTGGCAGTTTATGTTGTATTCATCTCTCTCTCATACTCTCCGCGCACTGCAGTGCTCCGCTGAACTGGATGCTGTTCCGTGTCAGAGATGGTCTTAACCTCTTTCCACGATAAGCCCAGGAACTGCGATTTTATGAGCACACACATGTATATAAATGCCACTGCACACAGACACAGACACATTGACACTAGATCCTTGCAAGTGGGATCATGACCTCCAGTCCTAGATTAATGCAGGGTAAAGGGTGACATTTAAGGATGTGAGGTGATTACTGACAGGTCAAAAACTGCTGATTTCTGGCTTAGTGCATGAGAAAAAAACTCAAAATGTAGAAAAAATCATATGACCCCTTTAAAGATATGTATTGTAATTGAAATCTACAGACGCAAATAGATAAAGTGCAATAAAATAAACACAAGTTGATTTGGGATGTTTTCTTTTCACTAATATTAAACAACACATTATGAAATGTAAAACAGCACAAAATCTCAGCATTGACCTCAGCATGTTTTTGCCTGTAGTGTCTTGCCTTTAAAATAAAGGTTCCAAAAGGGGGTTTGCAGTGATGCCATAGAAAAAACATTTCCAAGAAGTTCTCTGTAGAAACTTTCAAGCAAAGGAACCATGTTTTTTCTCACTGTGAAGGACATTTTAACAATTTGAAACATTTTCTACTATAAAGAACCTTTTGTGCAATGGAAAGGTTCCATTTTAAAGGTTCTTTATGGAACCATAGATGCCAATTAAGAACCCTGTGTCTGAATATTCATACTTCTTTACTGTAAAGTAGGTGTACAGTACCAAACACCATAACAGACGTGTTTTCAGCAGCAAAAATATCTCTGTTCACTGCTCTAAATTAGTAAGGATAATGCTTAAAAGTCACAGAAATCTGATGTTAGAACTAAACACAATAAATACACAAAAAATGATAAAAATACAGTCGGTTTATTTGAAAATAATTTCATAAGCAGATCTCTTCTTAGGAGAATTCATCTTGTGTGTGTGATTGGAAAAAACATACTGATTAATAATGATGAGAATTGTTTGCTGTTGTGTAAAAATAGAAAAACACAGAGGAGGATAAAGACTGTAAATGAGCGAACTGGAATAAGAAAGTCAAAAGAGAGGTCAACAAAACAAGCTGAGTACAGATTGTGTATTACGTAAGGCAAATGCCATGTAGAAGAGCAGAGGCAACAAAATACAGAAAAGAACAATGAGAAGAAGAAGGCATAGTGTTTGGAGTTAGATGAAGAGGAGGGAGAGAATAAGAAAGCAGAAATACAGTAGACTGGTGTCTGACAAAACAACCAGATGGTCGTTGTCCATGTTGATGGCGCTACTGTATGTGTTTATGTTATATCAGATGAATGTTAAAAGAAAGAATCTGCTAGTTTATTACGATTTTGTCTCTTGGTGGTGACACTAACTGAGAAAAAACAATCCTCTCTGACCTCATTTGTCCTCATTTGGTCCTCCTGAGCATTGCAGTGCTGTGCTCAGCTGTACCTCATTTTATAATCATTGCTTTGATGTAGGCCTACTGGAGCTTAGTATGGGTAGACGCTGTATTTTATGTGACATGAATGAAAACAAGGCTATGAAGGATAGAAGTACAGTATGTTCAGTGGTTTGTATGGTTGTGTCATTTGGTGTTGATCGCTACGTTGAGACAACCCTTGTGTATCGACAGGTTTGTCTGTGGTTAATATTTTCAAATTGTTGTGCATTTTACTTATATTTACATTAGGGGGCCTCAGTAAACATCCAATGGGGCCGCAAGATGACTTGATTTAAAATAAGACAAAACAAGAATTAAAAATGAGCTAAACTTCAGCTGAAATCAAGATATTTTCATTCACCCCCTCAACAACAGTTTTCAGCATTTAGCCTGCACAGTTATAAATAGAATTAAGAATTAAGTGTAGTATGGACATTATATCAACAGTTATTATTGATATTTGTTTTTATTAGTGAATTAACTAAAGATTGTCTCAATTTAAATTCAAATTAGAATTGATTTACACTTTCAGTATAAAATTACCACATTTATTATCCAACACTTTTTGCAGCAAATATTTTCAGAGCAAAAACATTTCAAATTTTTGAATCTTTTATTCCATTCAGTGTTCATAGAGCGCTTATTTGGCAGAGCAGTCTGTTCAGTTCACATATGCTGTTTTTTTTTTTGTGTTCTTTCACACAGTGAATTCATAATGAATGTTTCTCATTACGATGCTAAGTTGAACATTTCTGAATCAGAGACTGTGTTAATGAAGAATTCACATGAGCCCTGTCTGAGCTGCTGTTCAAGACACAATGTTCATTACCTCTGAATCTCCTTGACCTATGTTGAGTCATTCACTCTTGGTGTGAGAGAGAGAGGCTACAATCACATGATAGGCTATGGTGCAGCAAAGCTAAAAATAAACTCATTGGTTTCTCAGACAGCACCTCACATGCGGCCATACAACACACACATTCACTCACTCACTCACTCACTCACACACTCACACACTCACACACACACACACACACACACACACATACACAGACAGAGGGTTAAATGGAGATGGAATGAACTGAACACATATGGATTGGCAAATAAACAGCCAAATATGTTTTTTTCTTCCTATAAGTCTTATATAATCACTTTATGGTGTTTTACATAAGCAGTTTGACATCAATTCTAAATCATAAGCATCTTAAAGACATTTTCTAAATGTCTGTTTAACATTTCACAGGAAACTTATTCTAAAAAATACATCTTCCAGATGAAAACAGGCACATCAAAAAGACGTCTCCATGGTGTACCTGTGCTATCAGCTATACATTCCGACAGCGATTAGCCTCATAACTGATTGGCCTACTAGCTCAGCGTACTGCTAGCTGATTAGCCAGATAGCTGAGCATACCGCTAACTGGTTAACCTGTAACCCTCCATTGTGAAGAAGAATTACACTTTAGCATACTTTTAAAGTATCAAGTACTAATATCACTTATATAAAAAATAATATGCTTTGAAAGAAAATATCTAAGTGAACTGAATGTATTATAGTTTAAACTTATATTAAATGTATTTAGTTGAACTTATGAGTGCTTTCTGACCCACTTAAGTAGGATGTTATTTCATAATTCTGGTGCTTTTGAAATATGGTTAAAGTGTACTGCAACATGTACTATCAAGAATCATGGTAAACTAAAATATACTTCAGTGTCATTTCCACTGAAATGTTGTCATGTATTTAAATACATTTGTAATTCCACATTTATAATTTATGCAATTTAGTAAATTTAAAATATACTGGAAAAATATACTATTAACTTGAAATGTAATATCAAATATCACAAAGTTAAAAGTATAATCAAGTATTTTAGATGTGCTTTAGTATGTTGTGTATTGTAGTGTATTTAAGTGTGTTAAGAAACATACAGTAGTGATGAAAGTGTATTATTTTTAAGTACATTTAAATGGCCTTTTATTTCATTAATATTGTATTTTCTGTAAGTACATTTTTAAAAAATACACTTTTCAAATTTTGTACTTTAAAATTTGAAGTACACTTTCAAGTGAACATTCAATACAGTTAAGCGCACTTCTTTTTCACAAGGTCTAGCATACACTATATGCAAATTACTACACTATTTATTTCTACTAAGTATAACTGTGACTTTTTACGAAAGGATAAGCATATATATTGCAAATATTGCAGTCACTGGTCAAAAAATACCTGAATGACCTTCTGCTTCTTTCAGGATTCTGCAGTGTGCATCTAATTGACACTTTACTATCCCACAAGTCCTCAAACTGGTAAATGAAGTGACCCATGGCTGATGTTATAGGTCACATGACAGTTCCAACATGACACATGTAGTATATCCAGCTCTTATTTGTACTACACACATGTATACTTACAGAAGATACTTTAATAGTCAAGAAGTACTGTAAGTTATTTATTAAATGTGGTACTACTAGGCAATATACAAATTTGGATGCAGTGGAAATTTTTGCAAGACACTGGAATGCCATTATAGATCCTTCTGGCGTAATTTAACACTTGAACACGTAAATACAAGAATGCAAACTTATGATTACATACAGTATATGGCTGATGTTTGTCAGATATTCTGGTCTATGTTTTCTTTTTCTGGCTGCATCTAAAACCTAAGCCATCATACCTGCAAGGACTGCATTTTTCAGTTTTTGAACACAGCCTATTTCTCTGTTCATGTACAAAACTAGTAGGTCAGTGCTTAGACTGTGTAGTATAGCACAGAGAGAAACTCAATGCCCACTTTAATAAACTAGGCCATGGAATTCTGAGGAGAGATAGCTAGGGCACTTTTAATTAGAGACACATTCTCTCAGTTCCCCGTTTCTCTCTTTAGCTCTTTGACCAGTAGTTCAGATTATCTCATGTCTGGGGGCTGTAACTCGCTAGAGTTTACAGTCTCGTTGGAGCTAAAGGGTCACTTGCCTGAGAGACACAGAGGTCTATCGCCTTCTGTCCTTGAGGGTGTAAACAAAAGGAGCTAAACTGCATCACAGTTTGCAGAATAGTCAGTATAATGTTTCACGCTGAACCGTGTATCCATTGACAACTGAATGTTCTGTTCTAAACTCTTATCTGGGTGGTTGAAGTTATACATCCTCAGTGGCAATCCTTTGCAATAATTTTGATAGTCTGACAGGTCATCAATTTGAAAAGTGATAGACTGATGCATCAGCCAGGCCAATAAATCAGCTATTTTGAGATTATTGGCCTCGCTTGGCCAATTAACAGAAGCATTAGCTCTCCCTGATGTCTCCTTAATGTCTCTCCTAGTGTCAGTTTCAAAATCGATCATCAGCCTAGTCAATGAATTATGGATTTCTTACAAATATTTTTAGTGGGGTTTCGGAAGTCGGATAATCACTTTCTTCATAGCGCTATTGATTTTTAATTAACAATAAAAGAATAAAAAAAAGCTCTGAAGTTACTTCTGTGTTTTTGTAGTTTTATTTAAGTTTTTTTTTTTTTGTGTAATAGCCTAATTCCCTGTGAATACTGCCGCTGCACACAATCCTGCAGTGGTCAACACACTGGATTTACCAATCAGAGTAGTAACCGTTACTATGGAAACAAGAACTGCACTGGTTGCGACTGATGTAATTGAATCAGTCTTCCTGCAATTTCACTTGTACACAAAAAAGACTATTTTGCGATAAACTTCAAACATATTACATTTTATAATTGTAATAAATGTCTAAAAAAAGAATCATTTATATTTTATCGTTCATTTTTTAATTATTTGATTGTCATTTGCAATTCTTCATGGGGTTTGTAGTTAAATGATTACATTCATGGCTTACAACTCTTGATTGAAGAAAAAAAAATGGAGACAAATACTTTGGAATCAAGACTGCTGAAAATTGTGCTGTCACTAATATTGTAAAAAAAAAAAAATTAAGATTATTTGTGAACGTTGTAGCCTATATCAAATATATTGGCTTTATAGTTTTCAGTATTGGCCATTGATAACCCATATCAGATAACCAGTGACCACTATTACCAGTCTCGTCCATGTAATGGACACTGAGTATTGGGCATCTCAGTGTGAAAACTTGGCAAGTTTGCAGTAAAGCTGAACAGTTTGCAGTATCCTTTGTAAGACTTTGGGGTGGGAGTTTTTGACTTGGTATTTAATGGTGGGATAAGTATATTAATCATGAACAATTCAACATCCCAACTGTTAAGAGAGGCATCTACAGTGGTTTGCAATTGAACTTGAATTGTCAGTTTATGTACCCCAAAAATACAAATATATGCTTTCGAATTTTGTCCGGACTACTTACATACTTGCAGCACTAGTAAAAAAAGAACAGTAACAGTATATAAATCAAACTGTATCTGCAAGATAAAGAAGTCAGTGCATGGTTCTTTTCTGGTCTGAATATAGGCAGCTGGGTACAGATCAGAATATTGTGAACCTTGCTATTTATTTATTTATCAAGCACGATTGCTATGGCCAAGTCAAAGGACTAGGTTTGGTCATTCATTTCAGAGGTTTATTGCTCTCTCTCCCCCTCCCTCTCTCTCTCTCTCTCTCTCTCTCTCTCTGATGATCTCTCTATCTCACACGCACAGCTTCACACACACACACACACACACACACACACACACACACACATACACATACACATACACACTCACACACACGCTCTCGCACACGAACTCGCACACACACACACACACACACACACTCACATACTCACACGC
>NW_015547662.1:333049-335806 GCF_001515605.1 Sinocyclocheilus anshuiensis | reverse complement strand
CTGTACAGACCGTATATTCTATTGCCCTACACCAACCCTACCCCTAAACCTACCCCTCACAGGAAACGTTGTGATATTTCAGATTTTCAATACACTCCATTCTGTGTGATTTATATCACACACACACACACACAGACACTGCTGCAGTGCGGAAGGCTTCAGATAGCGAGTGAAAAAAGAGAACAGCAGCAAAAAGAAGGGAGGAGGTGGGACTGTCAAATGTAGGCCTTTCCCTGCTACTGACCAGACTGCATTTTACACATACTGTATGTAGAGTGCACACACTGCTCTACTACTGACAAGCCTGATTCATATATAGTCTAGTCTACAGTTCTTTAAACAGTCCATGTACAAATGCCAGGATCCACAAATCTGCTGACATTCAGCCCTTGGTTTATGGTTTAGAAGGATTCCTTTTTCTCCAAACTGATGCTACGATTGATAGCCCAAGTGTTTGTCTTTATACGAACAGTGCGTGCCAGTGGCAAGAAGATAGCAGTGCATATCATAAGACTATGAAGTCTCTACAATGCATGTCATATGACATTCTTCTACAGGTGTTTAATAGCACAATAAAACATCGTCATTTTTGCATCTCTCTCTCTATATATAAAATATTATTCATCATATTTTATATTAATTATACAATTATGTTCATTTAGCATTTAATACATACATAGGATTTTAGAATATAAAACATATTATTATTTATTATATTCATTTTATAATAAGATATTCTTAAGAATGTTATTTTCACACATTGTTATGCTGATTATATCATTTGTAATGAAAATATATTTAGATTTTTCAATGTTAGATTTAGTATTGTACAGTTCTATATTGTATTACAGTTTTCCCTTGTTATTTTAGACGTTTATATAATATGTCTTTCTCTCTATTATATTCCGGACACTAATGCAAAAATCCACAATTCTGGTCTGCTGCATTAATTGTTTCATTGCTGTTGGCCAATAATGAAAGTGTTATTAATGATGGTGGTTGTTCTTGGTCCAAAGCCAGATTAATAACACTAATATTGTTCAGTGTATGAAAGAGCCATCTGCTTCAGTGCAGATCTAAGCACATCTTGGGAATTAGCATACATATCTGCGCATAATTCTTGTGCTGAAACATTTTTGTTTAAATATGTGATGTGAGAAATATGCACGTTGTGTAGTTATGATCAGATGGCACTTTAAGGAGAACTATTTATTGACCTGTAGTCTCAATTGAATGGGACGACAGGAGATGTTGTTAAAGTTTGGTGCTGAACTTTGAGAGTTCTGCTGTAATTGCTTGGGTTCTGTGGATCCAGAGGGTTCTGATATTTGCATGCAGGGCTGGTTCCACTGCAGAGAGGAAGAGAGGCCTTCGTGTTCTGATTGGTGGAGGAGTTGCTAGACAACAGATGTCTGGCCGGTTGGTAGGTGGACTACCTGTGGAGCTGGGGCTGGGGGGGGGGAGTTTATTAGTGATAGAACGAGAGAGTTATGACAAACTGAAATAAACTGATCTTATTCTGTAAAAACAGGAAACTGAGTGATTTGACTAATGTGCATGCTATTTTATCCCCCTCACCCTCTTCACAAATTAATTTATTCCCTCCATCTAAACAAAAATGAGAGAAGGATCTAAATGTGGCCTAAGGCTGAGCAGAAATGAGCTATTCATTTATGATCTCAATTCAAATTCAAATGAATCACAATTTCATATGATTCACCAGGCTTCATTTCACAATGAATAAGCTGTGGTTATGGTTGCGTGCAGAACTGCATACCAGCATGCATCTCATGCTATTTTTGCAGTGTTTTATTCATACTGTGCAGCAAAATGTGCGCAGCATGCATAAAATACTGCAAAATGAAAAGTTGGAAATGAAAGGTTGATTAAATATTCATGTATTGTATACAGAAGAAAGAAATGACATGAGGGTGAGTGTCACGCCCCTAGACTCATTGTGTTGTGTTTTCCCTCTCCAGGTGTGCCGTGCCTCAGTTAATTAGTCATTACATGCACCTGTGTTCCCCTAATTGCCCAGTGTTTATTAGCCCCAGTCTGTGCTGTCTGTCTTGGTCTGAGATTGAACGTCAACCCCTGTGTTTCCTGTGTTCCAAGCTGCCAAGTGTTACTTCCTGGATATTCTGAATTAAAAGACTATTGTTGTTCGTGTACTCCTGTTCTCCTCGTTCCTCGCATTAGGCTAAAGTGTGACAGAATCTCAGACCAATACAATTACCTCCCCCTCCCCAGGTGTGCCGTGTTCCCTTTAATTAGTCATTCCTTGCACCTGTGTTTTCCCAATCACCCAGTGTTTAAAAACCCTAGTCCTTTCAGCTGGTTTTTGTTGGAGATTGAACGTCAACCCCTGTGTTTCCTGTGTTCCCAGCTGCCAAGTGTTACTTCCTGGATATTCTGAATTAAAAGACTATTGTTGTTCGTGTACTCCTGTTCTCCTCGTTCCTCGCATTAGGCTAAAGTGTGACAGAATCTCAGACCAATACAATTACCTCCATTTGTCTACCCTTCGTTTTGTTTCTGGGTTTTCCTCAGTTTTTTGTTTCCATAGTGTTTTCCCATGGATCCCTTCACTCGCCCTCAGTCCCCGCTCCTAGAAAGCGCCCTCCAGTGCCTGCTCCTAGAAAGCACCCTCGAGTGGCCGCTCCTCGAAAATGCCCACCCTCCCACCTGCTCCAACCTCCTCCACCGCTGTCAGCTGGCAGCCCCTCTGCTCGCCCTCAGCCCACCATCATTGCGGTG
>NW_015547662.1:327640-332588 GCF_001515605.1 Sinocyclocheilus anshuiensis | reverse complement strand
GCCAGAGCCTTCGGCTCCACCCTGGCCCCCCGGATCCTCGTCATCCCCCTGGCTCGTTGGCTCTCAGTCTCCGCTTCGGGCTCCTCCACCACCTGCTCCGCCGCCATTGGTCGGCCCCCTGGAGTCGGTGGCCATTCCTCCTTCATGGCTCCTCCCTCCATCAGCTCCACCGTGGGCCGCTGTTATGGCTGTGGCCTGGGTCCTGCTGTGCTCTTCCTGCTCCGGGTCCCTCCTGTCTCCTCCCTGTCTCCTCTCTCCGTCGTCTCCTCCCTGGAATCTGTCTGCCGGCCCCCTCCCGGGTGTCCGTCCTCCTCCTGAGCCTCCTCCCTAGTTCCCACCCACTCTCCTCCCCATGTTGTTTCTACGGTGCGAGGACGCACCTTCCAGGAGGGGGGAGTAATGTCACGCCCCTAGACTCATTGTGTTGTGTTTTCCCTCCCCAGGTGTGCCGTGTCTCAGTTAATTAGTCATTCCATGCACCTGTGTTCCCCTAATTGCCCAGTGTTTATTAGCCCCAGTCTGTGCTGTCTGTCTTGGTCTGAGATTGAACGTCAACCCCTGTGTTTCCTGTGTTCCAAGCTGCCAAGTGTTAGTTCCTGGATATTCTGAATTAAAAGACTATTGTTGTTTGTGTACTCCTGTTCTCCTCGTTCCTCACATTAGGCTAAAGTGTGACAGTGAGTAGATGACAGAAATTTCATTTTTAGGTGAACTATCCCTTTAACTCATTATTATGTAATCAGAAATTTTTACAAAAAAAAAAAACCCTTGTCAGATAAATTTAGCATGAATTTAGAATTCAGCATAATGAGGTCATGTGACAACAACGTAACATATCGAAGTGTTTACATATTGCAGACTGTTTCTTTTTTTTTTCGTTAGGCAGTACTGCACACTATGCAGTACGGTGTTTTTCTTAAACAAAATTTGCTTTCTTAATTTGTTTTTCCCCCTTTCCCCCGGCTTATTGAATGATTGTGACTGACATCAGATGCTTCAAAGTATTTTGAATCCTGAATCGTGTCACATGATTCTTTAGAGAATTGTGTTTTTTTCTGATTGCGAGTTAAGTTTAGTATGTTTTTTTATATCGGATTAGTACAGAAGAGAGAGAGGAGCGCATGTGGTTATTTATAGTTTTCTGCAGGTCAGGGTGCCATCTGCCCCGCATACACACTCACAGGCATCAAACCACTGTCCTCTGGTGGTGTTTAAAAGATCTGCAGTCTCTAACAGAAACACTAGACATGAAAATGCACTGTATTATGAACAGATCTGCCTGCAGTACATTATCGGTTAAAACATGTCCAGTATATTCAGTCTCAATAAAATAGTTTTTTTGGAATCTGTTTCAGATCACCAGAAGCTGGAGAGAGAGGCAAGGATTTGCCGTCTCTTGAAACACCCGAATATTGGTAATGGACTCAGATTTCCAAAGACACTTTACCAGAAATGTGTATTGCCTAATGGTAACTAAAGATGAGGAAATTACAGAAAAATTCTCTTTGTAGTTCGACTCCACGACAGTATATCGGAGGAGGGTTTCCATTACCTAGTTTTTGATCTGTAAGTATATATATATTAACTTTATCTCCTCTTTTTCTCCACACTTCTTATTAGGCTTTCTTTTCCCTCTTTGCTTCCTCAGAGTAGACTGCCCCATTTACAAAGTGCTACTGATATTTATGTGATAGCAGGACAGTGCCCAGAGGGCAGCCTTCGGCAAACCTCTGAGCCAGTGAGCTCGCGTTCAGCATTGCATATAGAACTGACTTATAAAATATAATATATTTTATGCTACTGCATACAGTTGTCAGTCCTGTTTTACAGCATTAAATAGTTACGTTCACAAACAGTTTTCTTATAACATATGATATACCCTACCTGTCAAAAGTTCTAAAATAGTTATATATTTTTAAATGTTTTTGCTAAGTATTTTACGCTCATTTATTTCAAAAAATATGGTAAAAACACCAATAGTATAGAGCATTATTACAATTTTAAAAAACTGTTTTCTATTTTAATCGATTTTAAAATTTAAATTAAGTAACTAAAAATTGTATTTTAACATTTAGGATTTGGTGCTCAATTATTATCAATTATTATTGGGGATCAATTATTAATAATGATTCTTGTTATTATCAATGCTGAAAACAGTATTTGCTGCTTAATATTTTTGTGGAAACAGTGATACATTTTTTTTTCAGGATTCTTTGATGAATTGAAAGTTCAATGAACAACACAAATAGAACTGTTTGAAAAAGAAATATTTCAAAATAGAAATATTTTGAAACTTTATAAATGTCCTTGCTGTCACTTTTTTTCAGTTTAATGTGTCCTATGCTGAATAAAAGCATATAAAAAGTATGTATCCCAAACTTTTCAATGATAGTGTATCAAAAATATTAAGGAGCAAAAACTGTTTCAACATTGATAATAATAGGACATGTCTCTTGAGTGCCAAATTTTGATCAAATAAATGCAGCCTTGGTGAGCATAAGAGACTTTTTTCAGAAACATAAAAAATCATAAATATTACAAACTTTTGACCGGTAGTATAATTAATATATTATTGAATGAACAGGACAATTCAAAAGTCAAGCCTGTTTGTGAATACAGTTAAAATCCGAAACACTGACTGTGTGAATATAGGCTTTGAAAGAGAGCAGACCAGTGGATTGTGCTGACTCCTGTCTGCATGACATCAAGAAATGTCTTCTGTCATAAATGGCTTATGATGTAGTTCTGCTAGTAGCTGATGCGGCTGATGGGAGAAAGGCAGACAATCAGAGAGGAGAACACAAGGACATACAAGCGGTGAAAAACAAGAAGAGAGACACAAGCTGTCATATTCAGTAATATTCAACTGTTTGTGACCCAGACTCACACAGTATGACAACTGCTTGCACTGCTATTTTTGAATACTGTCAGATTTTGTATGAATAAACATAGAGTGTTAATTTTTAGTTTTGGTTTTGAATAGAACTCAACAATACAGCTCACTTTAACATTGGACTTGCTTTCAGAAGCTATCAACCAAACAGCAAATATTACACAAAATATAACACAACATTCACAAATTTTTGAGGAAAACAAGTATGAACTACACACCAAATTAAGCATTGTGAAAGACGTAACTGAATCAGTCTGGCTAGTCTGAATCAGTAAATGTGTCCACTCAGCCAAAACTGTTTAGCTTTCATTTTTAAATACAAATGATGATAAATATGGCATTCGATATTGCTTCTCTAGCTCAAATCAAACTAAAAACTGTATTTTGCAGGTACAGTAGGTCCGTCTAATATAAATGCATTTTGTAGAGTACAAAGACCAGGCAATTCCTTGTGAAAAAGAGATGCATTTAATTTGTGCACTTGTAATGTACTTTAAATCTTAAAGGTATATGTTTTAAAAGATTGTACTTGCAGATCATATAATATTAATTAAATAATAGGCTATTTAAATGTGCTAGTATCATACGTTTCTTAACACATTTAAGTCTACCTTTAAAAAGAGCACTTCAAATTTAATCAAAATATCTTCTTTTTAGTATATATCGCCTACCTTTAGTCATTGTTAAGTTTTACTTAAAAATAAATTTTAAAGCATTGTTTTAATAACCTTGTCAGGCATCTTTTGTTTAAAGTACAGCGACTTCACTTCTGTAGTAACAGTGACTTCTCTGATTGGTGAATCTGGCTTTTAAACATATTTTGAAAGGACATTGCTTTTATGGAAGCACATAGCATTGCATGAAAACCTAAAAAAAAAATATATATATAAAAGCTTTTTTGAATGGCTTTGAAATTCATTTACTTTAAATATTGACCTTTGACCACAGGGTTACTGGAGGTGAGCTGTTTGAAGACATTGTAGCAAGAGAGTACTACAGTGAGGCTGATGCCAGGTAAGAACATTCAGACAGACCTATTACAACAGTAGCGTATTACAACATTCAGTAACGTCGAGTTTGTTCTACATAAAATATGCTTACAGACAGTTCTTTTAGGTCACATGACTCTTTTGTGAGCCTGTTTCTCTGTGTGCGAGTTATTTATACCGATAATAAATTATACACTGCTTCTCTTTACAGCCTTGCCTCCTCGAGTGTAATTTTGCATGTGTAAAGGAAAATGTGCATGTGTGTCTAATCGGGGCTGGACAAGAAAATGCACAGCATGTTATTTGTAGATGATTAATGACCGCATACATTCATGAATGTATAATTCTATGTACAATTCACAACTGCATTTTAAGTCCCTATTTTCCTCTAAGTTGTCTCTTTTTACTGATTATGTCGCTTGATTGTTTTATACTTGTGTTCCTTCCACCTGTCTTTGTCACTCTTACCCTCTGTCTTACCTTTCTCTGTCACTCTCTCTCTCTTAGTCACTGCATTCAGCAGATTTTGGAGAGCGTTCATCACTGCCATGTTAATGGGATCGTCCACAGGGATCTGAAGGTCAGGACACACACACTTTCACACACACTTAAGCTTCTCCAGACAGTGGCACAGTCCAGTGCCAAATATAGCACAGTCTGACAGAAAATAGCCTTGCTGTGTCTTGTGAATCTAATATTTTATCCTTTCAAAACCTTTTAGCTAGTGATAATCAATTCACATTTGTGCGATACAATTCGGACTTTGACAGATTTAGCTGTTTTGTTCTTTGTCCAAAATATCGTTCGACCTGCTGAGGAGGAATGAGTCATGGCTGCTGTTAAAAAAGTATTTAATTCAATAAATAGCTGCTTTTAGAAAAACCATTACCTAAGGGACAATTAGGACCATTTAGTGATATGCTTGTGTGTCTGTATGCTATTCATAAAGCCTGAGAATTTGCTGTTGGCCAGTAAGATGAAGGGGGCGGCAGTTAAGCTTGCTGACTTTGGTTTGGCCATAGAGGTCCAGGGTGATCAGCAGGCATGGTTTGGTAAGCACTACAAA
>NW_015547662.1:324723-327630 GCF_001515605.1 Sinocyclocheilus anshuiensis | reverse complement strand
ATATTTTGAAGCAGTGCTTCCAGTACCCCTATTTAATAGTGACACGATGCTGCTGTAAAATAAATTATATTTTACAAGTTTGCAGTTTGAATTTATAATATTGTTTTTATATTTTTTATTATAATATTAAAAGAATCGATATAACAAGATAATGGTTGCATGCAAAACAAGCAATATAACTTGATCAGTGTAGTCAGTTCACTAATGAATCACTCTGTAGAGCTGGATCTATTAATGAATTCATCAAAAACGACTCTCAAACTCAAAATTAGTTTGAATTACTTTTGAATTGTGTTACTTTTGAATTTGATAGGGAACACTGCTTTATTAGTATTTTTGCTGTAAGCTATTTTGCATGACTAAGCTTTTGCATGCCGACTGGGCAAAATACACGTTTTAATGTTCTAAACTATAACAATTAAATACTGTAGAAACTGCTCCCTTACTTCTCTCTCTGTTCAGGTTTTGCTGGTACTCCAGGGTACCTGTCCCCAGAGGTCTTGAGGAAAGATCCTTATGGCAAACCTGTGGACATGTGGGCCTGCGGTAAGGGATGAATGAGTCACAAAAATATCAGCCTCGTAAGTGAGTCGGTGTGATGGATGTCACTGTTGAAGTAGATTAACCGATTATTAAATTATTGCAGTCTGAGTTTTTAAGCAGCATTGAATCGAATCAGCTAAATGGAGTGTGCCTGGTAAATTGTCTTTCTGTTTTTAGGCTTAACACTAGTTAGTCTAATGCAAGCAGTTGAACGAATGTTTCAATTAAGTAGGGTGACCATACGTGCCATTTTCCCAGGACGCGTCCTGGGAAAATGGCACGTATGGTCACCCTAAATTAAGCCTTGATGTAAAAATGATTGCACAATTATTCAAATTCACCATCAGGAAGTTCTTCCAACTTACAAAAAGATGACCAGATGGTAATACAATGGAACTTTGAGTTATACATTCTGAAAAGTACGGAATGATTACCATATTCATGCACCATAGTATTTAAAAGGCCACTCATCAAGGAATACCTTGTTATGGCACATGTCCAAAAAACGTAGTAGTACCAATGTACCATGTCCAAAAAAAAATGTACCAGTTCCAAAAAAAAAAAAAAAAAACCTATATGGTTTCACTATACAGTACTCTGTGCTTGAATATGATTGCTTAAATACAGACATCAGCCGAATTTAGGTCCAAGTTAGTTGATATTCAAGTATTTGTTTGTAGAATATTCCTCTTTCAGTGTGACCATAATAGAAGATATGTTTCATAGGTGTGATTCTCTACATTCTGCTGGTTGGATATCCACCATTTTGGGATGAAGACCAGCATCGCCTCTATCAGCAGATTAAGGCTGGTGCATATGACGTGAGTCTGAATTTCCAATGATTTACCTGCAAAATGTTCACAAAAAGAGAACACACTATAGAGCTACAAATGCAACATCTGATGATTTTGCTAATAACTCTGATGATAAATTGATGCCATCTTCAGTTTCTTGGCTTCTAAGGCTTACAAATTCATACAAAAATTATTAAATGATGGATTATTCTGTTATGTTTCATGTCTGTATGTAGTTTCCTTCTCCTGAGTGGGACACAGTGACCCCTGATGCTAAAGATCTGATTAATAAGATGTTGACTATCAATCCTTCTAAACGCATCACAGCTGCTGAAGCCCTCAAACACCCTTGGATCTGCGTATGTGTTTCAACACACAAACACACACTAAAATGCATGCTTCTTTATATACAACAAAATAATTTCTTAATCCTCTCTAATGGCTTGGAATCATTCTGGCTTTCTTTGTCTTTGTGTAGCAACGCTCCACTGTAGCCTCTATGATGCACAGACAGGAAACTGTGGAGTGCTTGAAGAAATTCAATGCCAGAAGGAAACTCAAGGTTAGTTTTGGTCTGACTTTACTCAGACAACTTCTACATGTGTTTTGACCAATCTTCAGCTTTCTTTACACGTCACAGAGTCTCACAAACTATGCATTTACCTCCTCACTGCAAGATCTAGATCCAGAAAGTTTCTTTTAAATGTACTGCTTTATATTATAGCATTACTACCTATACTAATTAATTATATTACATTTGTCAATTATTACAGAACGTAAGTTAGTTATTTTTGGATAATGATGTAGTTACAGGCTATCTACCAGCAGGGTAACCAGCCCAGCCTTGGCTCCCTGGGACAAAGTGACACTGTTATGGAAAAGTGAAAGTTTTCAATTGTATTCGCCAGAAAAGTAACACATTCTTTATTTTAAAAAAGTAACTGGTGGTATTATGTGTAAATTAGAAAAAAAAAAAAAAACTTTTCTTTATTCATTATTTCCAAAAGCTCCAAGAATTGATTATGTAATGCAATGATTATTTGCAATGCCCAAACAAACAAGATATTCTAGCAAATTAGACATCCTCCAAATACATCATAAAAATTAGGGTATACATTGCTCTTGCTGTTGCTTCTGTACTATTCTTTCTTTCATTTCTCTCTTGCCTGTTGTTTTATTCCTTTTCTTTCATTTTCAAAACTTTTTTTGCAACTAGGGTGCAATTTTGACCACTCTCCTGGTCACAAGAAACTTCTCAGGTATGTCTGGCTCTGCTGACCTGTATGTGTGAATGTGTGTGTGTGTGTGTGTGCCTATCCTACAGCTGTATTAAACTCTCTTCTTTTTATCTTCTTATATGTGAACTTGATTCATAATGCTATTTTTTCATAAACCTTGTAATTAGTTATTTTGCAGTTAATTTGGTGTTTATTTTTATTATTATATTTATTTTTTGACAAAGGCTGTTTTAAAGTAAGGTGGTAACACACGCCATTTCAGACATTTTATTTAACATTTATTTTCTGTTTATCATTGCTTTATCTCTTTTTTTGGGGGGGGGGGGGGGGGG
>NW_015547662.1:315390-322060 GCF_001515605.1 Sinocyclocheilus anshuiensis | reverse complement strand
AATGTACCAGTTCCAAAAAAAAAAAAAAAAAACCTATATGGTTTCACTATACAGTACTCTGTGCTTGAATATGATTGCTTAAATACAGACATCAGCCGAATTTAGGTCCAAGTTAGTTGATATTCAAGTATTTGTTTGTAGAATATTCCTCTTTCAGTGTGACCATAATAGAAGATATGTTTCATAGGTGTGATTCTCTACATTCTGCTGGTTGGATATCCACCATTTTGGGATGAAGACCAGCATCGCCTCTATCAGCAGATTAAGGCTGGTGCATATGACGTGAGTCTGAATTTCCAATGATTTGCCTGCACAGTGTTCACTACAAGATTATTAAAGCTATTACAGCTACAAATGCAACATCTGATTATATTGCTAAAAACTCTGATGATAAATTGATGTCATCTTCAGTTCCTTGGCTTCCTACAAATTCATACAAAAATGATTAAATGATGGATTCTTGTGTTGTATCTTATGTCTGTATGTAGTTTCCTTCTCCTGAGTGGGACACAGTGACCCCTGACGCTAAAGATCTGATTAATAAGATGTTGACTATCAATCCTTCTAAGCGCATCACAGCTGCTGAAGCCCTCAAACACCCCTGGATCTGCGTATGTGTTTCAACAACACACACGCAAATACTAACATGCATGCTTCTTTATATACTAAAAAAGAATTTCCTAATCCTCACTAATGACTTGTAATCATTCTGTCTCTTTCTGTAGCAACGCTCCACTGTAGCCTCTATGATGCACAGACAGGAAACCGTGGAGTGCTTGAAGAAATTCAATGCCAGAAGGAAACTCAAGGTTAGATTTGGTCTGACTTTCTTTGAACATCTACATGTCCTTTGATCAATCTTCAGCTTTCTTCACACTGTCAGTTTACTTCAGAGTTTTAAAAACTATGCATTTACCTCCTTAGTGCTTGCAAGAGAGATTCTTTTAAATGTAATGCTTTGTATTATTGCATTACTCCCTATCTTGTTATACTAATTACATTATAATTGCCAATTATTCATGAAAACAATTTAGTTATGTGTAATTTAGTTAGATTTGATCAATCCACCAGCAGGGCAACCCTGGGCCAAGTGGTGTTGTGAGGAAGGGAACATTTTCAATTGTATTTGCCAGAAATGTAACACATTACATATTTAAAAAAGTAACAGCGGTATTGTATGTAAATGAGAAAAATAGTGTGTTAATTTATTGATTTTTTCCAAAAACTCCAAGAATTATGTAATGTAAAGATTACTTGCAATGCTCAAAGCTGACAAGGTATTCTAGCAATCCTCCGCATACATGATGAAAATAAGGGTATACATTGCTTCTGCTTCTGTACTATTCTTTCTTTCATTTCTCTCTTGCTTGTTGTTTTTTTCCTTTTCTTTAATTTCCTAAACTTCTTGCAACTAGGGTGCAATTTTGACCACTCTCCTGGTCACAAGAAACTTCTCAGGTATGTCTGGCTCTGCTGACCTGTATGTGTGAATGTGTGTGTGTGTGTGTGCCTATCCTACAGCTGTATTAAACTCTCTTCTTTTTATCTTCTTATATGTGAACTTGATTCATAATGTTCATAAACCTTAAACCTTGTAATTAGTTATTTTGCAGTTAATTTGGTGTTTATTTTTATTATTATATTTAACAAAGGCTGCGTGAGGTAAGAGTCTGATTGGACATAAGAAGGGGATGTGTTTTTACTCTAACCAGTGAGCTGGTTTGCTTGTTTGACACACTTCCCCTGTTACTCTGAGATACTAATTACCCTTGTTTGCATGGAATCAAACAGATTACATTCATAATGTCAACTGACACTTAGTTGAAATTATATGAACTTACATTTTAACTTACATTCAGTGTTTTAAACAAACAAAACTTGAAGTTTCAACTGCAAATACGCATATTCAATAATATAATAAAAACAAGTTCTTTATGAATGTAATCACAATAATAATTCCATGTTACTTGGAGAGTTTTCTGTCTTGCTCATAGAAGAAATATTTTGAATGCTTGCTCATTTTCTGGTTATATTTCCATCTGCATATGTTCATGTACATCCTGGAATGTTACATTTATATATAAGGTATAATTCAGAGGTTTTGCATTTACATATGATGGCTGTTACCAAAATATAGTTCTAAACATGTTATAACAGAATGATAGAAAATCTTTGATTTAGCGTAATAGCTGTATGGTCATCTGCACTTATTTTGTGATAAACTGTATTTTAAAGCAACTCTATCTTTGAGGGCAAGTGTGTGCGCTTCATTTTTACTTTTGGTTCAAGACGTTTGAAGACTGTAAAATATGTTGCATGCTGTTTTGTGAATTAATATAATATAATATACTATAATATCATTGATCGATTTACAATATTTACAATATCTATGCACATAGCACATTTTCAACAGTTCAATTATCAAGACATTTATAAAATAGAAGTAATTATGTATATTTTAATGGGGTAAAAAAAGTATTTTTTTTCTTGATATGTTTACCAACAAGGAGATTGTACAGCACAACAAATTGTACAGTATATAATTTAACAATAACACACATCCCCTAAAAACAGAGTTGCTTATTTTGGTTTTAATTGTGTCTGGGTTTAATCTTTTTGATCCCTTAGCCTTGCATTTGTTTACTAAGAGTTCCTATCCTAAAAATGAATGATTTGTATGACTGTGAATTGTTTCTCCTGCCCGAGGTCTTGTGACACAATAAGGAGAACAATAATCTCAGAATGCCTGCTGCATGTGCCTTGATGGATTTGTAATGTTATAATACATAAATATTCACCATTCCCTTTTATTTTTCACCCAACAGCAGCCAAGAGCTTGTTGAACAAGAAGACAGATGGTGTGAAGGTGGGTTAAATCTGTTCATTTTTTGGCAAAACTAAAATGTATAAACAACATGAGTACTTGGCAATGCCTAAGAATAATCTTGGAGCATTGTGCATTTTTTATGTTTGTGTTTTTTGTTGGTTGTTTTTTTCCAGAAATTCTGAGGTCTTTAATTGGATCAGTTTCCAATTCAATTACAATATAGTTAATATATTAGACTGCTGTGTGGCATTTTGATAAATTCCATTTCAATTCCAATTTTCAGATTTTATTTAGGAAATAGATAACATTTTGGTAATAAAATAAATATTTGATCTTTTAGTAATTTAATGAAAGGTTTAGTGTAGTTAATTCCCTGAATTTGCTGGAAATTAAATGGAATTACCCATCATTCTCATTTTAATGTTGTCTTGTTTACTGAATATGAATGTGTTTCAGTATTCCAGTGTTTTTTCTTTTACTTATGGGGAAATTCACTAAAAGTAATCTTTAGCAATTCACAAAAGAAAGGAAAGAAATGCAATCTATAATAAGCCTATAATCTACATAGAAAAGTAGATTAACTTTTTCTTAAAATGAATGACTATTACTTAATTCAAATACACATAGTGAAGCACTATGCCAGATACCACAAAAGATGCAGGTTTTGTTGAAATATTGTTTAGTGAATTTGCCCCATCTTCTTTCCACTCAATGTTTTTCAGTTCCCGAGTTTCTAGTCTCATTTTATTTTCTCATCTAGAATTTTTTTTCTGATCATTTAATCTAAAACAGTTCACAAGAGTTTTCTGACATGAGTAACAAAATCTGATGTTGGTTTGTCTCACAATCCTGTCACTCAAGTCTATGTGTTTATCAGATTTTACATAAGAAAAATTTAAAATAATTGGGCAGCTTTCACAAAACATTTTAAAGTCAAGAATGGATATAAATGAATACAATTATAATTATTAATAAGAAGTAATACTGTAAATTGCCAATCACAAGCCATTTTACATTCATAATGTGAAATTTTAAACAGGATATTCCACATGAAAATATATAATGGTCAGAAATTGATTGGATCATGAAAAGCGAATGTTTCAGACAAGAATAAAGCCTGACTGAGTTTACTAAATGCCTAAACTGCTATTTGGCGAACATTATCCAGTAGCCCACTCCAATCCAATAGCCTAAGTGATATCAACAGAAAAGAATTCAAGTTATGGCACTTTGATTAAAGATTATGAAGACAAATAATTATTTTTGTTGTTGTTGTTTTGGAAAATGTGTACTAATGAATAATTTACCATAAGACTGGGAACATGCATTAAGAAAGTTTTGACTGCAATATGTCAAGTGTAAAAAGTTAATTTTATAAAGAAAGAAAGTAATTTAAGAAAATTGTCACCATTGTGTGTGTGAGTTGCTGTATCTTCAGATCATCAGCTCCCTCATGTGTATCTGTGTTTGTCAGTATATCTGTGTATTTTTTCTATTTGTGGATGCCCTGTCACAAAATTCCTTTTTTCCCCCAGTCTTGCGTAATTTTGTAACCTTAGTGTGATGCATCACACCCCATCAGTGTGATATTTGGTAATGTGTGATGTGTGATCTGCTCCTCGTCCCACTTGCAGGTTAACAACAAAACCAACCTAGCCAGCAGCCCCAAAGACACAGGCCCCGCCCCAGCACTGGTACCCATGACAACAGCCCCGCACCTGCACGACCTCACCCCTGTAGACCCTCGCCCTTTGACCAACAAGCCAGATTTGCTTACTTTTCACCATAACACAAAAGTTCTGTTCCAAAACCTAGTGAACCTAGTTTCTAAGGCAACATCCTAACTGTCAAACAATCTCATACATGATCAAACATCAAAACAAAATGGCAGTTATTGCATAAAGCAAACACAATTCACATTTGATTCCAACAGATTTTTATGTTAGCATGTTGCTAAGCTAACAATACAATAACAAGAAGAAAACATGTAGGGCTACCCAGATGTTGGGTGTCATGAATTGCCCCGAGACATGAAGGTAGAGGATCCAAATGCAGTAGTTTATTGAAGGGGTAATCCACAAACATAATCCAAAGGCAGGCAAAGGTCATACATAAATAGGCAATCCAAAACAACAACAGAGTAAGGGGCTGAGGCAAACAGAGTAATCCAAAAACAGGCAGAATAACAAGACCAGGAACCAAGATATGGGAGAACCAGGATACAAGTCTTAAAAAAAGCAGTAAAGACTCCGGGCTTATATAGGGTGAGCTAACCATGCTAATGAGACACAGGTGCAAACAATGATTGCTGATGAGACCAGGCAGAGGATTATGGGGAATTAAGTCCTTGATAGAGTAGCAGAAGTGCCTGGGATGGAGTGCCCTCTAGTGGACAACCAGGGCATTCCAGCTGGTGATCGTGACATAACCCCTCCTCAAAAGGAATGGCTTCCAGACACTCCAAAACAACAGAAGTTCAAGTCCAGGAGGGAGGCGGAGCGGACCAGTGGGAGGGATGGTGGGCCAGGCCCATGTGGTGGAAGAGGGCCTGGAGACAGAGGTAGACCAGGGAGCCAGGGCGGAGCAGATGACCACCAAGGCGGATCAGGCGGGAATGCAATAGAGAGCACAGAGAGGTTAACAATAACAGGACAGGCAGACAGTTCAGAGATGGCATCATTGGCTATGACAGGGCAAGCAGAGAGTTCAGGAACGGCCTTTTTGGCCATGTCAGGACAGGCGGAGAGCTCAGACACGACCTCCTTGGTCGTGACAGGGCAGACAAGGGATTCAGGGATGGCCTCTTTGGCGGTGACAGGATAGGAGTTGAGCTCAGAGACTGCCTCCTTGGCCATGACAGGGCAGACTATGAGCTCAAAGGCAGCCTCCTTGGCTATGACTGGACAGGCAGAGAGTTCAGGGACGTCCTTCTTGGCCGTGACAGGAGAGGCAGGGAGCTCAAAAGGCAACCTCTGTCATTGAGACAGGACAGACAGGGAAATCACAGGCTGGCACCGACACAGGACTGAGCTCTGGGGCTTGAGTGGACTCTGGCACAGATTCACGGACCAGAGCAGGCTCTGGAGCGGATTCATGGACTGGAGTGGGCTCAGGAGCTAACTCATGAACTGGAGCAGGCTCTAGACCAGTGGTCGCCAACCCATCGATCGCGATCGACTGGTAGATCTTTATCACTGTCCCAGTAGATCCCGAAAAAAACCCCAGTAAAATAAGTACAAAAATGCATTACATTTATGGGGTTATATTAATGTATCACTGAAGGGAACTGTCTTGAGAAAAGTTTCGATGGCAATGGCATTTTCTTCTCCGTATAAAGCGCAACTCTGCTTGGTTTACAGCGGTAAACAAGGAAACGCTATAGTGCGGTCGGTTCATAAGCAGTGTTGCCAAGTCCGCGGTTTTCCCGCGGAATTGGGCTACTTTAACACCGTTGCCGTGGGTTGTTGTTCATGTCCGCGGGTTGAAGCGACCCCAATAACGTGTTATTTAGTCCCTGGAATGAAAATTTTACTGGAAGATCCCCGCCGAAAAACGTGTATTTTACCCCCAGAATGCGATTTTTACAGGGGACCCCTCCTCGAAATGCAATTGGACTAGTTTTATTGCAAAAACCTGGCAACCCTGTTCATAGGCGCCACCTGCTGTCAGAGAGTGCGTCTCATTCAGACCTGCTGTTTTTGTTTCGTGCAGATGTTTTATGTAGCAATTAAGTAAATAACACCTAAAGTCAGACCATTCTGTTTTTGTTTTAAATCCTGAAATTAATCTAAATCAAATCAAAAACAACTGCCCGTGCAGATCATGATTAAAATGCAGTGGTTG
>NW_015547662.1:284730-313254 GCF_001515605.1 Sinocyclocheilus anshuiensis | reverse complement strand
GCGGTCGGTTCATAAGCAGTGTTGCCAAGTCCGCGGTTTTCCCGCAGAATTGGGCTACTTTAACACTGTTGCCGGGTTGTTGTTCATGTCCGCGGGTATAGGCGACCCCAATAATGTGATATTTAGTCCCTTGAATGTGAATTTTACTGGAAGATCCCCGCCGAAAAACGATCAAATAAAAAACAACTGCCCGTGCAGATCATGATTAAAATGCAGTGGTTGCCTCTAATTTCAAATGGCTAGATATTTTTGTTTAAAGCCAGTTTGTTTGTTATAAAGCAAATAAATAAATTTGCTTAAAAATCAGTATCAGAATCCACTTTGCTAGTTAAAAAAAAAAAAAAGAAAGAAAGAAAAGAAAATCTGAATTCTGAATCAGCTATGATCGGCGCATCACTAATTAAAATACTAAGTAAAAGGCCTCAAATTTGAAGTACAATCTGGGATGTCTTTTTCTATCAATTCTTCAATAGGTAGATCTTGTCTTTCATAAAGGCCAAGGTCAGGGATCTTGGGCCTAAAAAGGTTGGTGACCACTGCTCTAGACCATACTCGTGGACTGGAGTAGACGCTGCCGCCTCAGAAGTGTGTATAGCCCAGACACACAAAATGGCAACCGCCATTACTGGAAGGGCTGGGCTTGAGAGCACCGAGGTCACTGAGATGCCTGCCGCTTACACTGAAATCAGCAGTGGGTCCACACTGGAAATCAGCCTTACTTGCTTCAAGAGCAATGTTCATGACGGCCGGAAACACTGGCGTGGTGTCCATGATGACTGAAGACTGGCAAAATGTCCATGACGCCTGGAGACTTTGGTTAGCAATGTTTAGAAAGTCCTGGATGTGGTCCTCGAGGGATCGATTACCTTGACTCAGACGGATGATTCTTACTGCTGGATCCATGTTGGCTAAGTCTTCTGTCATGAACTGCTCAGAGACATGGTAGAGGATCCAAATGCAGTAGTTTATTGAAGGGGTAATCCAAAGGCAGGCAAAGGTCATACACAAATAGGCAATCCAAAACAGCAACAGAGTAAGGGGCTGAGGCAAACAGAGTAATCCAGAAAACAGGCAGAATTACAAGACCAGGAACCAAGATACAGGAGAACCAGGATACAAGGCTTAGAAATGCAGTAAAGACACATACAAAACTTAGCAAACAGTGAGAACCGGGCTTATAGGGTGAGTTAACCAAGATAATGAGACACAGGTGCAAACAATGAGTGCTGATGAGACCGGGCAGAAGATTATGGGGAATGAAGTCCTTGATAGAGTAACAGAAGTCTGGGATGGATTGTGACATTGGGTGAAATAGTGAAATTTGAGATTAGATTGTACTATATTTAATGTTTCAGTACATACATATATTTTAGTCAACGTTACTTGGAATTCTGAGATTGGTTTATCTGAAAAGGATATGATGTTGCCTTAGGATTTTGCCTAATGTTGTGTCCAAAATTTTGGAACAGCTTTCACATTGTTTGTCTTGATTGGCTATCATGCTAGTGCTAATAATCAAATGCATCACTTTTAGGTCTTAAACTATGTACAGTATTTTTAAGGTATATAAAACAGGATAAGGCCTTGTTAACTCCATATTTTCATATCAAGCAAAAATAAAAGACAATATATGCAAGGAAAACCAAGGGTTTGTCAATCTGGCACTGTTGGAGTGTCGTCTACCCAAAGGTCAAAGACCTTGCATGATTTTACTCACCTCTCATGTCACCTTTATGTTATACATGTGTTGTTTTTCTATTGAACTCTTAGCTCCTGGAAATTTAGGGTTGTATTCAATCAAATTGTCTTTGAAACATCAAAAGCGACTGCTGTTACTTGATGTTTTGTAATGATATAGTTTTATGCCATTTCAAGCTCAAAATCCATATAATGCTTGTGGTTTTGCTTGCACAGTCATGGTGTATTGCCATTAGTGTACTATTTTTGCATATTTGCATATCCCATTTGTTTAAATCTAAATCTTGTCAAATAAGAGTGTCTTTCTCTGATAGATGCATAATTCAAGTACTTGGAGTGAATGTTTTGAAGTGCCTGGCTTGTGTTAGCATTGCTTTGATAGGGTCGTATGCTTGGAGCTCATTGCTGTGTGTAGCTTGACATTGTTTGCCTTCCATAATGACGCAGACATGCACGTGAACAAATGTCTCTCAGACTGACGACACTATGACGCACTCGTACTGACACACATAGACCGTTTCTCTCTCTCTCTTTGACACAAATGCACACTCAGAGAGTGATGCTTCTTAGATGACAAGTGTCTGTATGTAATCTTCTCTAATCTGGTGTTGATTAGACAAGACATCATCAATTCCGCTCAGTCCTGCTCAAAGACCACCAGGCTGATTAATTACATCTGTCAGTGTGTGTGTGTGAGTGACCTAGGGATCACCTCATAGCAGTGATCCACAGCTTCTTTGTTTTAAAGAAAGAATATATTGTTACAAGAGAAAACTGATCCAAAATCTGTAGAATTTCTAGTGATTTATTTAATAATTTCCATAAATCAAACAGCAATCAGATATATTGCAAGCAATAGCTTTAAAATATGTATACAGTAATATATGTCAGTCGTTTTCACTGACATAAAAATTTGCACTGTACTGTATGTATGTTGAGCGTACAATACTGACTACTACTACTATTAATTAAGTATTTTTTTATGGTTTTGAATTAAGTCTCTTGTGCTTATCAAGGCTGCATTTATTTGATCAAAATACAGTAAAAACAGTAGTATTATCCCACACGATCCTTCAGAAATCATTCTAATATGCTGATTTGGTGCTGAAAATATTTTGTAAATGTCCTACCGTAAATATATCAAAACTTAATTTTTGATTAGTAATATGCATTGCTAAGAACTTAATTTGGACAACTTTAAAGGCGATTTTCGCAGTATTTTGATTTTTTTGCACCCTCAGATTCCAGATATTCAAATAGTTGTATCTCGGCCAAATATTGTCCTATCCTAACAAACCATACATCAATGGAAAGCTTATTTATTCAGCTTTTATATCAGCAGATGATGCATACATCTCAATTTCATACAATTGACCCTTATGACTGGTTTTGTGGTCCAAGGTCACATTTCTTATTATCAAGACTGAAATATTGATAATATAGTTTATATATTTTATATATTTTGAACACACTTCTTTTTGCACTTCTGATTGCACTTCTTTTTAAATTGCTTAGGCAAGAAAATGTCTGCTAAAATATAGATTTAAGCTATTCCAGTTCCAATTATACTCCAAACCAATAGGATATTTTTTATTCCATCTCTTCTCATGAGCCGAACTGGAAAAGCAGCCATTTCGGAGAATCAGGATATGACTAATGAGTCAACTTCTAAATTATTAGAGGACAAATCCACATGCATTAGATATTTCAGGTTTATTTCTGAGGTGTAGTTTGCTAAAGCACTGGCGATATGTATGGAAAACTTTCAGCATGAATGGGAGGAAGAAGGCTGTATGTGTGTTTTAGATGGGGGTCCAGACTGCATTATCAGGCACATGCGAGTAATGAGACTCTGTTCTGATAGCCTTGTTTTGCCAGTTGGATTTATTTAGTAGTTTGTTTTTATATTTGTTCTTTAATGCCTGAAAACAAAGTAATTTGCAGTTCCATGCATGTTGTGTCTGGTGCTCAGCCATTATATGCCATTATGCTGTATCAAGCTTCTTTTTCATATACAAATCTTTTTTTTTCACTCCTTTTCACTCTTTCAGGAGCCACAAACTACCGTGATCCACAACCCAGTGGACAGAAACAAGGTAATATGACACATTCCTGTTAGCAGTGGTAAATCAAAAATAGAAACACCATAAATGAGACTGTGTCCGGTGTCCAGTCTAAAAGTGATTCACAAGTATTCTTTCATATTTCCCCAGGAGTCTACAGAGAGTGCCAACACAACCATCGAGGACGAGGACATTAAAGGTAAAGCTTGGCTTCTCTCTGCCTGTAGACATGCCGTTTGTTGCTGTTTTCCCTCCTCAATATGTCTTCCATCTGTGCTTGTCCTCAGTCATATGTACACTCTTTCTTGTTTATTTTCCCCACCGAATTTGTACTGCCCGTTGCTGCCATTCTCCCCTCCCTTTCATCCTTCGTTCGTTTCCCCGCATAAGGGTGTCTGTTTCAGTATTTCTTGTCGAGTGTGCTATTTGAAATGTCTTCTTTTTCGTTTGTCCTGCTCCTGTTGTTTCTTCCTCTCATTGGTTCAATGTACAGCCAGGCGCTTTGGAAACCTCAGCATTAATTCAATCTGGCAACCCGCGGGCCGCCCGCAAAACTCCGAGCCCAAGCAGGCGCCCCACTCCTCGGTGCAGAGTAAGTCTGTAATGGGCAGGAGACAAAATCACCCCGTCCTCCCCTAACGTCGTTCAAATGCTTCGTACCCCTCTTGTATGAACGAGAGGCCCCTCAAAAACTCAAATCTGCCCTTTTTAGGATATTCTTTATTCATCAATTCAATGTTTTAATCCATCCAGCTGCTTCTATCAGACACACATTTGTGTCTGCCTATTCTTCACGGACTGTGCATTTAAGGCCAAGAAAATCATAAATCACAATAGCTTTTAAAAAAAAAAAAAAACATCAAATTCTAATTTGGATTAGCTTTAAAAAATGTTTTGTCAGTCTGGTTTTAAAGAAAAAACTCCAGTCTTTGAAGGAGAGGGAGACATAGATGTGTGTTGCATGTGTTAGAAAGGCTTGATGTATTAAAAGCAAGTAAATGGGAAATCAGGTTTTAATGTGTAAGTACCAGAACGTTCTTTCAAATGTGCTCTTCATGAAAAGACACCCTCTCACCATCTCAAATTATCTCGACGTGGGAGAAAGACCCTTCTTTTGCCTTTAGCACCCTTCATTCTTGCCAGAAAACCACCTGACTGCCTTTTAGCTCTCTATAGGTGCTATAGGCCTTCCGGTTGCACTACTAACAAACCTCTTCTTACTGAAAAGACTGTTCAGTTGACCTTTTGCCCCTGTTTCCTAGGACTAGATTCTGCATTATCCTGTATTGCACATACATATTGTGCAATATATGTATATATATATATACATATATTTAGTATCTCTCCCCCATTCTCACCAATCCAACCTGAAAAAAAAATGTAGATTTATTTGTGTATTTTCAAACAAATAGAATCACTTTGGATTTGTTTAAGCTCAGCAATATGGAATGGACCTAAACCAGTATTGAAAGGACAATACGCAGTTTTTCAACGTCAGATTCTGTTTGCACTTTATGTTCACATGACCATAAGACAAAATGCATTTTGTCTAGAGTCTGTGTTTCACATGATGAAAAAATATGTGTTTTTAGGGCTGTCTGTAGAATAAAAATATTAATTGAATTACATACGTGGTATGCGGATTTGTTAATCAAATAAATTGCAGTAAATGTATGTGTAAATATTTTATCAGAAACATTTCAATAATTCAAAGACATTACATTATTGTGAAAGCTTCGATTTGAGATATGACAACTGGATTTAGAAATTAATGTTACATTTTAATACTCTAATTAATCGCACTTTAACAGTGTGATTGACAGCCCTGATTCTTTTATTGTTGTCATTTTTTGTAATGGCTTTTAAACAAAAACACTCTGATATCTTATGAAACACAGAGGAGAATGGTGTTTCCACATATGCTAACAGCGGCATTATGCTGAATAACGAAAATGATGTTGAAAAAAGCTTGTAGGCCCCATGTTACAAAGCATGTCCATTCTAAGAGAAACCAAGCATTAGATGGAATGCTTTTCTGAAGAAAAGTAAAGTCCTCTTTTTCTCATTTGAAAGCCGCAAACCCTTTTCCATCTCATTTGTCATTCAGTGCCTTCCGGGCGAAAGACATCAGCTAGCAGACGTATCCATTCCTTTTTTTTCTTTCCATCTATTAATTTGCAGACACCATAAACTCAATGCTGGAGAATGAGTGATTTAATGATATAATTAATATTTCACATTAAATGAACTGTTAAATATTAAAAGTACAAAGTACATTTAACGTCTTTTTGCCCGGTGGGCTGGAGTTATTATGTCATCATCAGTAGACGTAGATACATTGCACTAGTTTTATTTGGTGCTTTCATAAGAAATTGCCTTTTTGACCAATTATGAGCCATCTCTTTGCTGTCCCTTAGCTTGCCAAGTTATCAATAAAGGTAAATTGAAACTTTAATACTTTGAATGAAAGTGTTGCCTGTGATTTTACACCAGTAAACACTGCTCATTCTGAAACTCATCGTAGAGCACTAGGAGTTCTTTTGGGTGCCCTTTGTTTATCAAGTGTCAAAATTGCCTCTTGTTAATAATACAGTAAACGGAACAAATACAGATTGTGCATAGTCATTATATAACATTCACACAACCTCTGTGAAAGCCATTTAGGGCTGGGTGATATAACCTTTTATAAAATCTTATATAAAATCAATAAATCTCAATATTTACAGTATGTATTTGTTCTGAAATGACTTGGAGGATGGAGTTTTCCCTTTTTGGTTAAAGTTTGTTATTTTTTTTTACTTAAATAGGCAGGTTTTCCACACTGTTTTTCACTAAATGAACACAAGAAAATGTATATTTTATTTAAATGCATCATTACCTGCATTTATGATGCCATTCAGGAACTTCAGTGAACATGCCTGACGCAAAAGAATCATTGAATCAGTTTTGAATTGATTCACTGAAATGTGCAGTTTGATCTGATTCATTGCAATGAATCAAACTTACCATCTCTGTCAACATTTTGTACATTACTGAACATGAACATTACTGAAAACACTCTCATATTCATGAAATGAACTCTCAGAAAAAAAAGTACATTACTTTAGCTACTAATATATACACATTAGGTACTAATATGTACTTTTAAAGTAGTAATATGTATATTTAAGGTTCAAATATGTATCATTTAGGGATAAATAAAGTAAAAAGATGTGCCTTTTAGATTTTGTACCTTAAGGTACAGTCTCAGTGACAGCTTTGTACCTTATTTTTCTGAGAGTGTATAGACAAAAAAGGATTGTGAAACTAGTCTAATCACAGACTCTCTAAGAAACGTATAATGGCCAAATAAAAAGTAATAATTATGGTATTTATGATTCATAGCAAATATTCTATAAATCGCCCAGCCCTGAAGCCAACTAATACCTGCAAAGACAGAAGCTATAAAGATTCACTGTAAATTTTGTCTGGTGCTTTTTAAACAAAGGTTTGCATTTTTTGGATTGCATAAATTCAGAAATGAGTTGGGATGTTGATTAATAATTTTGATTCTCACGCTGTGAGGGTGTCTGACTCACACGCTAGACATCTCCGTGTGTTTCAGCTCGAAAGCAGGAGATCATAAAGGTGACCGAACAGCTGATTGAATCCATCAACAACGGAGACTTTGAGGCTTACGCGTGAGTGAACGCACAAACCTGTCGCCATGACAACCGTAGCCCCTCTTAAGAACACTAATGCATTGCTTTTATTTTCTCTTGATTACTGAGATAATTTTTAATGGTCTGCTCCGTCTATATTTAAAACCAAGCCTCACTATATAACAGCTTCAAATGTGACATGTTCACATTGAATATTAACAGTCTAAAATCGACTTTTAATGCTTTTGGACTAATGTCTGCACTCAAATTAAAACTTTTAGCTTTACTTTCTACTCTTTTTTTTTTCACAGAAAGATTTGCGATCCTGGCCTTACTTCCTTTGAGCCAGAAGCTTTGGGAAATCTGGTGGAGGGGCATGACTTCCACCGGTTCTACTTTGAGAACGGTATTTAGATTCATATCATTTCACACTCAGAACTTAAAGAAAATATCCTGATGAGTTTTGATTACAACAGTATTTTGATCACTGTATTTCTGCCATCTCCTTTAGCACTGTCCAAAGGTAATAAACCAGTACACACTATCTTGCTGAACCCCCATGTGCACCTGATCGGAGAGGATGCGGCATGTATCGCGTACATCCGTCTGACCCAGTACATGGATGGCAGTGGGATGCCACGCACCATGCAGTCAGAGGAGACCCGTGTCTGGCACCGTCGAGATGGCAAGTGGCTAAACATACACTTCCATCGCTCTGGAGCCCCCAGCGTGCCCATCATGTAAGACTCATAGAGCATCTTTACTGTTTAATGTATACGATAATGATATTGATCACAAAAGGGTCATTCAAAGGAAAATGCATGAAAAGCTTTTTATCGTTTAATTTGAAAAGGTTTCTGCGGAGTCTGACCTCTCAAGAAATCCAACATTTTAAATACTTATACTTTTATTCAATAAGCATGCATTAAATTGATCATAAGTGACTGTAAAATATCTCTATTTTAAATAAATGCTGTTCTTTTGAACCTTCTATTCATCAAAGAATCTTGAAAACAAATGATCACGATTTCCACAAAAATAAAAAGCCGCACAACTGTTTTCAACATTGATAATAATAAGAAAAGTTTCTTGAGCACCAAGTCTGCATATGAGAATTATTTCTGAAGGATCACGTGACACTGACAACCAGAGTAACCCCTAGCTGCTGAAAATTCAGCTTTGCATTACAGGAATAAAACAATTACATTTTAAAATATATTAAAATAGAAAACAGTTATTTTAATTTGCAATAATATTTAACAATATTTCTGTTTCTTTGTCAAATAAATACATTTAATAATTAAAAACATAAAGAAGACATATAAAAAATAAAAAATAAATTTTTAATGGTAGTGTATATTTGAAGACACATATGCAGAAATAATGGCCTGAGCATGATAAACCTGTTATTATTCCTAGTGGCTTAGTTGCGCTAAATGGAGAAATAACGGTCAAAAGGATACATTACTTTAACATGACTTCATAATTTAGTGGAATTTGTTCATTCTAATTTAATATCATGTTTATTAATGTTATTGATGTGTGTTTGTTTGTGTGTATGTTTTGTAGTTAATGGAATATTAGGCTTCAATTTTTCCCAACTGAGGAGAAACCATCAGCAAAAACCCAACTGTCTTGTCAGTCAAGCTGGAGGTGTGTCTCCTAAGCCACACCTGCTTTCCAACAACCACGCCCCTCTCCCCTCCCCCTCGAGGGTTGTTTACATGTTACCGCACATGGACCAGAGAATTCAAGCATTTTGCTAAAGGTCATCACTTACACCAAAACCCGTGGGCCATTCGCATATATGGACAGTATTAAAAGGAGTGTATTTTTAACGTTCTTTTCTGTTTCTTTTTTTTTTTAAGCTGTTTTGGTATGCATTTTAAATGTATAGATATGTAAAGAGAATCACCTTTCCCCAAGTCTGTACTGTATTTTTATGTCTATTTATGTGTGTGCAATATATCAAATTTTGAAAGATAAGAATGTTAATATTGAGCTTGCTATTGTTCTGGTGATGTACATACGTCGTGATCGTTCAGATAAAAAAATGATAAAATAAAAATGTTTTAATAAAACTTTAAGAAACTTTTAAAAACACATACTTTAAATTCTGGTTTACGGCAAAATTAAAAATTGTAGTAAATGCTGCCAAAAAGCTTTGTTTATATTCGCTAGCTTACAATGTTTGGCTCCTTAAAGATTATGATTTACTTTACTTGATTTAAGAGAACTGCAGAATACTAATATGGACTGTATGTTTACCTTTACGTCATAGAATATGAGAAAAAAAACAGATATCAAAGAGAATGTAGCATATATGATACATTAAACATTGACAAGCATTGGGTAATGCATGGAGGACTATTTTTTGAATGACCATGCTGTTTTATGTTGTGTAATTCATAGTTTCCTTATCAAATTGTTTATTTCTTTCAATATCATAAGGATCTGATATGGTAACGATGACAGCGTTTATCATCACGACCCAACATATCTAGAAGTATCACCCTACCTTCAGATCTATGTAGCTTAATTTTCCTATATTGAGTGGCTGTAAAAATATTATCCTTTGACTTTATATCATGGCTGTATGAGAAAAAGTAATATAAGTAGCTTATGAGAAACTACATGTATCATTTTCACACATATTTGTGCTTTTTATTTACCCTGACATTATTTTAGCCCCTTGGCAAGAAGAGCGCAAGTGAGCGGAGCCTGATTTACAAGCATGCACACTGCCCTTAGTGGCGACTTGGTGTCTGTGTGCCACTTAATCGGAAGCTGATGTCATAGAAGGTGATGTCGCAATGGAACGGTCTTCCTCGAGGAAAAGCCTCACCACTACTGGACTATGCCAACACCATGCTTTCCGTTTTCTCCGTGTTCCCTTTTCTCTTCTTAAAAACATTTCCTCTGCTGATACTTACAGAACCTCAATGCCAATATGAGGATGTGAACTACATAATTTGTTGCCATGGTGGCGCTAGCAAATCAACATATTTAATGAAAAATTCAATAAATGTGTGATATGTACTGTATGCATGGTCATGTTTCAATTTTCTCTTCAAACACAACCATAAAATAATGACCATAACGTGACACTTATACACTTTTATTCTCGTTCAGCCATATACACACACTGCAGCCAAGGTATAGTGTTTAAATGTCTTTTTTAAAAGTCATATAGTAAACTAATACATGCCTTTAAGGATAGATATTTATGTACTATATATATGCATATTCTTATCTCCACAGACATAGAATGCGGATTCAGTAAATCAAATGTGGGCCAGTCACAGTGAAAGTAGTAGCATTGTTCAAATTAATGACATTGCTCAGTTTAGAGGATGACTTTTAATGCTGTTCCAGGGCCAGTTTCCCAAACTCAAATTATTATAAGGGGGAAAAAAGCATACACTAAAAAATGCTGGATTAAGTATAACCCAGCGCTGGGTTAAAAAGGGACATACCCAGCTATTGGGTTGTTTTGACCCAGCGGTTGGGTTCAAAACAACCCAACCACTGGGTCAGCAGGAAAAAACAACCTCTGCTAACACAGCTGTATTAATCTGCAGTTAAAAAGGAACTTCCCAATATTCTGAACTGAAGCCAACCTGTTATTTGAACCGTAAAGAGAATATTCCCACTTATGTTTCATGACACACACAAAGTATCTAAATAAAATACATCAAAATAAAAAAAATTCTTAAAAAAAAAACATACATCCCTTATGCTCACTTCTGAAACCAGTAACATATTTTAAAAGCGTTCACCATCATAAATACCTCAGAGCAAGATTCCTCGACACATACTGATATTGAGCAATATGTACAGAACAAAATTAATATAATTTGAAAATAAAAATCACATTTTTGTCACACACACTCAAACACACATACTCAAAAGAAAAGAATAAATTCAGAAAGTTAAAAATAGAATCATATGTATAACTTAACTGATCACTGGAATTTGATTCCACCTTTGCTTCCCTCTTTAAATGCTTGCTAAATTACGTTTAAACCCATAAGGACATGTTAATGTGTTCTATTGCAACAAAAAGCTCTACTGAAATGTGATGATAATGATGATGATGATAGAACTGCTACAGATCACAGACACAAAGAGAGGGGTGAGACGAAAAAGACAGTCGTCTAACCATAGAAATAATCTGTTATTAATAAGTGACTGCTGCTAGCTAAGCATGCCTGCTAATATCCATACAGGTGGCTAATGTGATCTACTGTCATTTTAAAAATGCATATTATATATACTCTCCATGGACAGAATACACAGACACACAATACCCCAACAACTGATAAAGAAGGCAAGAAGTTTTCAGACATCTCAACCGTTGAGATCAAAAGAGCATGTCATGATGTGGCGATATAATGCAATGATATTCAAAAGTTGTAGAAGGCAGTGCAGTACAGGTTCTGTTAGTTCAAGCTTAAATGTTCTGAGAATTAACAACCAGGACTTTTTTTTTCTGTTTTGATAAAAGCTTTTTTGGTTATTGTGATTTCTTTTATTCGTTTGTGTTCATTATTTCATTCGTATTATAATTGAGGGATTGGGAAAGGAAAGGAAAGGACACCAGTTGGTTACAATGAAAGACAAACAGATAAACACTTGTGGTAAACTGGGGAAAATAAGGAGAGAGAAAATATTGTCTGTTGACTTAAACTGGGCGAACATCCAGTTTGACTGGACAGGAAGACTGAAAGTGGCAGGAGTGAAGTGCACTCTGGGATTGCATGAGCATGGTGCATTGGAGTGGTTAGGAGGGCGGACAGTCTCAAAGAGAGGAGTGATGGAGATAGTGAGAGGAAAATGAAGGGGGAAACCATCACTCGGACTTCTCTTCAGCTTCCTCCCTCTCTTCCTCTCAGTCGTTTTGGGCACAGTAGTGGTGAATGAGGTAATGGAGGTGATGCTGTAGGTTGTCATGGGGCTCAGACCGATCGTCTATCTGCTCCACGCACACCCGCTTCTGTCCCCCAGCATCCCTCACTACTGACCTCCTGTAGGTTCTAGACTTCTGCATCCTCGTCCTGTGAGTGAGATAGGAGTGATGGAGATAGTGAGAGGAAAATGAAGGGGGAAACCATCACTCGGACTTCTCTTCAGCTTCCTCCCTCTCTTCCTCTCAGTCGTTTTGGGCACAGTAGTGGTGAATGAGGTAATGGAGGTGATGCTGTAGGTTGTCATGGGGCTCAGACCGATCGTCTATCTGCTCCACGCACACCTGCTTCTGTCCCCCAGCATCCCTCACTACTGACCTCCTGTAGGTTCTAGACTTCTGCATCCTCGTCCTGTGAGTGAGATAGAAAGAAAGAAAGAAAGAAAGAAAGAAAGAAAGAAAGAAAGAGGGCAGAAGTCAATGCTTTTCTGTCCTTCCAAAAGGTTTCAAGAGAGAAAAAAAACATGAAAATACCATAGTACTTTTTTAAAGTGTAAATTCGGATATCTTATAGGAGAGAAGAAAAAAATGTTATTAGAGAAAAATTAAATATAAAGACATGCTTTGTTAATAAATATACACACATCACTGCCAAATGTAGAAATTCTTAACTCCCAATAAAATCTCTACAGAATATTTGTATAAAAATTACATACAGTACCACAAATTTGGGTCAGATTTTTAAAAAGATTTAAAAAGATTTAATCAATCAAAAGTTACAGTAAAGGCATTGTACATATTTTATACTGTATGTATATGTGTGTGTGTGTATATATATATAATTCTATTTCAACTAAATTCTGTTTTGAATTCTTTTGAATCTTCTATCCATAAAAGAATCCTGGACTAAGCAGCACAACTGTTTTCAACGGACAATAATAAGAAATGTTTCTTGAGCACCAAATCAGCATTTCAGAGTGATTTCTGAAGGACCATGTGACACTAAAGACTGAATTAACGGCTGCTGAATATTTAGCTCTGCCATCACAGAAGTATTACAAAATAAAGTAGTATTTCTAATATAGTATTTCACAATATTAATGTTTTTACTGTATATTTCATCAAATAAATGCATCCTTGGTGAGCATAAGAGACTTCTTTTAAAACATAAACTTCTTACTGACACCACACTTTTTGAACAGAGTGTAAAGATTTTTTCCCCTATACTTGCCCCCCATACACACACTGTCACACTAATAAAAAAAAAAAAAAAAAAAACATACATCCCTTATACTCACTTCCGAAACCAGTAAGATTTTAAAAGCATTCACCATCATAAATACCTCAAAGCAAGATTCCTCGACACATACTGATATTGAGCAATATGTACAGAACAAAATTAATATAATTTGAAAATAAAAATCACATTTTTGTCACACACACTCAAACACACATACTCAAAAGAAAAGAATAAATTCAGAAAGTTAAAAATAGAATCATATGTATAACTTAACTGATCACTGGAATTTGATTCCACCTTTGCTTCCCTCTTTAAATGCTTGCTAAATTACGTTTAAACCCATAAGGACATGTTAATGTGTTCTATTGCAACAAAAAGCTCTACTGAAATGTGATGATAATGATGATGATGATAGAACTGCTACAGATCACAGACACAAAGAGAGGGGTGAGACGAAAAAGACAGTCGTCTAACCATAGAAATAATCTGTTATTAATAAGTGACTGCTGCTAGCTAAGCATGCCTGCTAATATCCATACAGGTGGCTAATGTGATCTACTGTCATTTTAAAAATGCATATTATATATACTCTCCATGGACAGAATACACAGACACACAATACCCCAACAACTGATAAAGAAGGCAAGAAGTTTTCAGACATCTCAACCGTTGAGATCAAAAGAGCATGTCATGATGTGGCGATATAATGCAATGATATTCAAAAGTTGTAGAAGGCAGTGCAGTACAGGTTCTGTTAGTTCAAGCTTAAATGTTCTGAGAATTAACAACCAGGACTTTTTTTTTCTGTTTTGATAAAAGCTTTTTTGGTTATTGTGATTTCTTTTATTCGTTTGTGTTCATTATTTCATTCGTATTATAATTGAGGGATTGGGAAAGGAAAGGAAAGGACACCAGTTGGTTACAATGAAAGACAAACAGATAAACACTTGTGGTAAACTGGGGAAAATAAGGAGAGAGAAAATATTGTCTGTTGACTTAAACTGGGCGAACATCCAGTTTGACTGGACAGGAAGACTGAAAGTGGCAGGAGTGAAGTGCACTCTGGGATTGCATGAGCATGGTGCATTGGAGTGGTTAGGAGGGCGGACAGTCTCAAAGAGAGGAGTGATGGAGATAGTGAGAGGAAAATGAAGGGGGAAACCATCACTCGGACTTCTCTTCAGCTTCCTCCCTCTCTTCCTCTCAGTCGTTTTGGGCACAGTAGTGGTGAATGAGGTAATGGAGGTGATGCTGTAGGTTGTCATGGGGCTCAGACCGATCGTCTATCTGCTCCACGCACACCTGCTTCTGTCCCCCAGCATCCCTCACTACTGACCTCCTGTAGGTTCTAGACTTCTGCATCCTCGTCCTGTGAGTGAGATAGAAAGAAAGAAAGAAAGAAAGAAAGAAAGAAAGAAAGAAAGAGGGCAGAAGTCAATGCTTTTCTGTCCTTCCAAAAGGTTTCAAGAGAGAAAAAAAACATGAAAATACCATAGTACTTTTTTAAAGTGTAAATTCGGATATCTTATAGGAGAGAAGAAAAAAATGTTATTAGAGAAAAATTAAATATAAAGACATGCTTTGTTAATAAATATACACACATCACTGCCAAATGTAGAAATTCTTAACTCCCAATAAAATCTCTACAGAATATTTGTATAAAAATTACATACAGTACCACAAATTTGGGTCAGATTTTTAAAAAGATTTAAAAAGATTTAATCAATCAAAAGTTACAGTAAAGGCATTGTACATATTTTATACTGTATGTATATGTGTGTGTGTGTATATATATATAATTCTATTTCAACTAAATTCTGTTTTGAATTCTTTTGAATCTTCTATCCATAAAAGAATCCTGGACTAAGCAGCACAACTGTTTTCAACGGACAATAATAAGAAATGTTTCTTGAGCACCAAATCAGCATTTCAGAGTGATTTCTGAAGGACCATGTGACACTAAAGACTGAATTAACGGCTGCTGAATATTTAGCTCTGCCATCACAGAAGTATTACAAAATAAAGTAGTATTTCTAATATAGTATTTCACAATATTAATGTTTTTACTGTATATTTCATCAAATAAATGCATCCTTGGTGAGCATAAGAGACTTCTTTTAAAACATAAACTTCTTACTGACACCACACTTTTTGAACAGAGTGTAAAGATTTTTTCCCCTATACTTGCCCCCCATACACACACTGTCACACTAATATGCACACAAACGCCATGCCTGACGCCTCAAACCTCCTGATCACAGATCCATCAGGCTGCTGTATTTCCTGTTCTACCACTTGAGGGATCTGCACCTTCCTAAAACCTCCAAAGTAGCTTAGAGCCTGAGGGAATGAGGCACACACTACATTAACACTAAATGAACCCTGATGAAAAGGAGTAACTATCTGGGTATGATGGACCATACAGCAGAGGATGCCTTAAATATTCATGGCTATGTTCAAAATAGAATAGCACTATATTATCAGTAGTATTTCTGCAGCATGTGAATTTTCTGTTTGCATGGAGTACTTGGATGACCAACATTTGCAAAGAATAATGTATAACATGATGCAATGCACTTGACTTGACTGGATTATTATAATCTCTTCTGAATTATTAATATTAATATTTTGACACAAAATTTGATAAAAAGTAAAATAACCATCTTTATTTCCAAGATGATCATGAATGCTGTAATACTATATTTTTAACAGTAGGCATGAATTCACAATAAACATTGTAATCACATGCAATGTAGTGAAATCATGTTTAATTGATTGAGGGGCATCCAGTCATCATCCTAGAAATGTAAACAATTTGCACTTTTTGTCTTTTCTTCTGTCAGTCTGATTTTAAATTGTATTATTATAGTCAGAACAGATGTGCGTAACATATCAAGGTGATGAACTGGAACAAACTATAATAGAACTTTTGGCTAGAAAAATTAATATTATGGGCATAATGCTAGGACAGTGGTAATTCTGGAATGTTCTCCTTAAAATACTGCTAATCTTTAAAATCTGATGTTGTAAAAATGTCAGGAATGACTGCTGTGATTGGCAGCTCACCTGGGTGAAGTCATCCCGGGCAGAGGGCAGGTGTGTGGTGAGGAAAGGATCCCCCTCATGCTTTTCCAGCTGTTCTCCATGTATCATTGTTGTCCGGACCACCTGTCTGACCTCTTGGCCTACAGCAGATTCCCCCTTTGAAGCTAACATGCGGTCTTGCTCATGGAAAATCACCTGAAATAAAACAAAAGACATTCAGCAAAACGTTTAAAATGCCCATATCTTTGAGTTAAGAGATTACATTAAATATAGATTAAGCTGATTTAGGTTAAATCAGTTATAATTAATTAATTAATAGTTTCATTACATGATTAAGTAAGCAAAGTATTACACACCTCTGTCTGATGTCCTTCACTCTTCAGTACTGTCCTCTTTATTACTTTCGAGTATCCGTCCCCCGGTGCCACGCTGATAGGCTGCTGGGCAGAGCCCTCCACCCTCACCTGCTCTGTCTCCACCCCATCAGATGACACACATTGTCGAATGACCTTCCTGGTCACCTGAGAAGGTGAGAGAGCGCGGTAAACAAGTCTGATTGGATATGATGTATTGGTTGGTTAGATGGATGGATGAAAGGGTGAATGGATGACTGGTAGTTGACATGTAATTGCAAAGTTACTTATAGTTGGTAGAATCTCTAGCAGTGGACTATCAAAAAAGTGTTTCCAAAGATGGATGGATTAAAGGAAGGATGGACCACAAGATGGATAATGGGTAGATGGATGGATTTAAGGGTGAATAAATAGATGGCTGGATTAAAGGATGGATGAATGGATGTTTACCTTCTTCACAACCAAGTTTCCCTGTGCATCTGTATACTGCTCCTCTGTTACCGACTGTGGAGGAACATCTGGAACATCATCACCCTGTAGAAGAAACCAGATACTTAATACGTCAATGGCTAAAGCAGTGTTCACCTTAACAGGAAACAGCTGCCCCAGCTTGGATAAAGGTTAGGGTTAGCATAAGAAGAATAATAAAGAAATAATATTGAAAATATTCATCTAATATAGAAAGGAGTACACTTCCCGTAGAAGTTGTCCATTTTAGGGTGATTAAGGGTCAATAACTCTAGAAATATACTATATGGGATATGTTCTTAGTTTAAAATGGACAACTTATACAAACCATTGAGAAGCAGGGAGGTTAAGTCAGAGCTGAAAATGCAGGATTCTAAAATCGAGTCAGTTTCCGAAATAAATCTTAAAGTTACACGAAAAACCATCACACAGCATTTTGGTAATAGGTTATTCAGTAAGCCTAGGCCAAAGTTTTACACCAAATGTATGTTAAGAAACACCACAATAGCTTTCACACTGAACCTCCAAAATGGAGCAAGCAATCTTGAGTCACAGATATACCTGAATAATTAATCTCCTTCGCACTACTCTGGTGGTCAGCACATCCTCATCAGAGCTATCTGACAGCACACCTAATGCCTCGTCAATCTCCTAACCACGCAGTATGTATGAAAAATCATGCAATAATATAAGACAGAAATGCACATGAAATGTCTAAAACATACAAATAAATACATTTGACAAATGCAATGCTGCCCCCTCTACTAAAATACCATAAGACTAAACATTATTAGAATCTGTCAATCAAATATCAATAAGACAAATGGCTATTCTTTTTTTTTTAATCAAAAACACAAGAGAAAAACAACAGAAGGGGCAACAAAACATTGTTAACTTGACACAACATGCACCATTTTTTAAACAGATTTCTTGTATGAAACAATTGTGTGGTAAGAAAGTTACTTCAAAACCAAAAGCAATCAGTTGCTTAGTTGTTAGTATAAATATCTATGAAAAATAAAAAAATAACTTTTAATTGTTATATATATATTAAGATATAGTTATTCCTTACTTACAAAATCCTGCATATTTAGTATATGACCTTACAATGTCATAAATGTAGTACATGCATCAGCAATATTTGAACAAGCTGACAGCTATTTTGATGGTGTTAAGGCATGAATGTAACATGATCATGTTTTTTTTTTTTTTGCTTAAGCAAAGGTTTTTCAGGTTTTAAAATCCACCTAATTATTGAAAATGTTTATTCAAAGAAACCAAACACCATCCCTTCAGCAAACTCATTCAGCAGGAAATGGATTAGGGTAGCTCAGAGAAGAATGGGTGGAGGGGGGAGGTCATGCTGAGGACGCTTACCCTCCTCAGATCATCATCATCATTATACTCAGCCCCTCCTCGAGGAGGAAGCTCCTGAGGAGTTCGTGTAGAAGATTCCAGACTTTTCTGCTGACATGGAACGTAAACATCTTTCTCCTCTGCATCATCATTGGGTTCGTGGATGATGGAAGAATCCTCAAATTCTTCACTGTCTGATGACCTGATTGACCAACGAGGGTTCTCATGGGATGGCATATATCCTGAGGGACTTCTGACATTTGGTTGTTGTTGTAATTCATGAACAGTCAACTTTAAGACTTCATTGCTCAGCGCCATGGCGCCTTTCCAAGGATCATCTTCTGCTTCAGAATTGTCTGAGATGGTCTGTTTGCAGTCAAAAAAAGTCTCAAGGTCAGAGTCATCATGTTGTTGATCAATGCTTAGTAAGTCTTTGTGTTTTGGTTTTTCAACTTTGCCAGGTTTTGGCACGTCAGGGATTTCTAATTCCACATTTTCACTAGATTTGGGTGACTCAATTGATATTTCTTCAACTGTTGATTGTAGTTCTCCTGTGAATGAGTCTTGGGATACACCAAGAACTAATGAAACACTCACCTCGGAGCTGAGAGTTCGATCAGATAATGGCTGTTCTGGTTGAACTGTTTTCTTAAGTTCCTCAAGCACTGAATTCATGCTGATTACCAAGGTTTCCGAAGAGTTAGAAAGACAATGGGCAGAGTGTTTTTCCTCTGATTTTTGGGATGCTGCACCAGACATAACTGAGTATGACAACAGTCGTTTGGAATCTTTGGAAGTTAAGGCCTTGTCACTGCCATCTTGAGAGAGTGGCAGAGTTAGTCGTGTCTCCTGGGAAACAGGTTCCTTAAGCACTGGATTCATGTTCAGAGTGAGCATCAAGGGTTCAGAGGACTCTGAGAGACACCGGTTAATATGCGTTTCTTCTGACTGTTGGGTTGCACTACAGATTATTGACTCAGACTGCAGTCGTCTTAAACCTTTGGATACCACTGCCTCCTGTGAAACAGGTTTCTTAACAGTTGCTGATCCAAGTTCAGAAGACTTATCACTGAAGTCAAAATGTTGACAAGTTATGACTGTTTCTGGTGTTTGTGGACTAAGGTCAGAGTTACAGAAAGGTGAAGATTCACTCAGCTGTGCAGTTTCGCTTTGAATCCACATGTATGGGTCAATCTCAGATTGGGACAACAGTTCTTTCTTAAAGCCATGACGGTCATCTATGAGAGGTTCAGTGGTTAAATCCAATTGTGTACATACTTTTCCCTCCTCAGGACAATATTCATCTTCCTGATCATCACAATGGACCCCTAATGTTTCTGGCTTTTGCTCTGGAGACTCTAATAGTTGCAGATGTGGTTCATGTGCATCGGAATCAGTTTGTTGGTTTATCCCAGGATCAACTTCAGGCTCTGAAGGTTGCTGTGGGGAGCTGTTGGAATTACATTGTTCTTGGTTTAAAACTGTGAAATCATGATGGGTAGATGATTGCAGTGATGCAGAGTCAATTGTAGGAGAGGATTCAACAAAATTTTGTTCTTCTACTATATGGCTTTGCAATGATAGCACTGGATCCAAATCACTAAGCATTTCTGGTGTAAGAAAGAGCTGATCTGATTCTGGAGAGCCCTTAATGAGGTCTGGAGTCACTCTTGAAACCCCTGGATTCACTTCAACACTGTTTGAGACAGCTTGAACAGCTTCCCTTACAAGAGCATAAGGGGAAAATGAAGGACTAATATTTTGGCCTATTATTTGATTGCTCGCAGGAACTGAAAAATCAACTTCAGATGGTTTGCTTTCATGACATGGAGAAGACTGCATGGTGTCTGAAGTTTCATCAGATTCAAAGAGATGTGTCTCTAATGATTTTTCATTGCTTTCCAAATCACTTTTTTCATATACAGGTGACACTTGATCAAGACACACAGAACTTTCATCTTGATACTTTTGTTCTTGGAGTTGAGTTTCTTCTTGACTCACTGGTGAAGTGTGTTGAAGTAGGTCGGGTACTGTGTGTTCAGGTTCAACTGTTGACAAAACAACTGAATTTTCACCTGAAGACAATCTCGCAATAGATACCTGACAAAAATCAAAGATATTCTGAGATTCCTTCATTGATTGTTGGTGGAATTCTGACTGAGTCTTCACATTGATTGGTGATGAAGAGAGACAAACATTTTCATGGTCTGAAACGTCACAATGAGCTTGATTATCCTCCTCAGATTCTGCAGAAACCTATGGGATAGATTATACGAGGTATGGAAAAGTATGACAAGGGAAAAGAGATGATATTGAAGGGATACTTACAACCAGTGAGAGACAACTGACAACAAACCAAAACAGCACATGCGATGATCATGAGTTCAGTTTAGTAACTGTCTGTACTGGGCTTGAGACATTTGGGACATGACCCTCTGATTACGTTTTAAATGCACAATGCCATGAACTTACTTCTTCATCTGCGGCGTCCTTTGTGGATTCTTTTTTGACCTCTTGAAATAGCCATGGATTGGTGAAGCTGTCCCTAGGAGACATTGAGAGTGGAAAGTGAATGACCAGGTGGTGTACTACCAGAAGACTGATTAACTGAATGTTTCTGATAATGTAAACCTTACTTTAAATGTCGTTTCAAGTATGTCAATCTATGTATCACTCACTGGTTGATCTCCAATTCTTCAATCATATCCCCATGAATGCTCTCTGAATGGATGTTTCCCATTGTTTCAGCCCATGAGGGAATGTCAAGGAGAGAGGCCACAGATAAGTCTTCTTCTGACACAGCTGGAGGATGCCTTTGTGAAGTCTCCACTCTCCGCACCACACGGACACTGTCACCATCCTCTTGGACTGAGGAGAGAGCTACAAAACGCAAAAACATTCACTCTGACAGTGTAAAGACTTTGACTTCATGGCCTGTTTTTAGGATTCATATCTTGTGTTTTAGATCTATATGCAAAACAAGAATGGGCTTAATTCATTGCCCTACCTTCACTGTGGTCCAGGGTCCTTTCAATCTCTGCATATGTTCTTGAGGTTTGCTCCTGGATTGACTTGTGCATTTGAATCTCAATAAGATGGACAATGTCCATGCGATTTATTTTAGTGAGTCTTTTAATCAACGTATCTTCTGTGGAATGTGAAACATAATAAGAATGTATTATTTAAAATGTACTTTAGGCATTTGAGTTTTTTTTTTACACATTCTATGATTTCATTTTCACAAGTAAATAAGAACAGGACTTACCAGTTGCATGCTTTCCTTCTCTCTCTTTCCAACGCTGTAAAAGAGCATGACTCTGCTCTTGTAGTGAATTTGGGTTTTCAGCGCGCACTCGCTGAATCTCATCTTCATTAAACTCCAACTCTTTGGCCAGCTCTAAAAATAGATTAATATATATGTTGTTAAAAAAGAAACATATACACTTATGCATTTGCATCATGTTGTTTTAATGTGAGTGGTGCTTACTTGCCACCAGGATGCTAGAGTTTTCTGATCAGTTGCTACAGTGTTGCTGTGCTGTTGCTATGGTATTCTGGGTGGCTTTTAGTTTGCTGTTATGTGGTTACTAGGATGCTCTGATGGGTTCCTAGGATGTTTACCAGCCCAAACCCTTTTGTTTTTGGTAAAAACTGTAGGAGGTAGTCAGTGATCTGACTACTTGATACTGCATACTCACCTGTCCAGCTAAAACCTAAAAGGTCAGCAATGATGGCCAAAGTCTCTTCTTTCCTATCTGCATCATCATGCCAATCCACTGTAAACATCAGTCGAAGTATTTTTCATTAATACTTAATGAAACGCATAAAAAAAAATTCTAAAGGTGGCAACAAAAAAATGCTAATTGAAGCTAGGTTGTCGTAATTTTACATATTTCTTATTAGAATGAATGTATGGACTACACAGTGACTGAAGATCTGTTAAAATAGCATATGCCTTGTGTAAAACTTTTTACACAAAAAAAAGTACCGTTGACATGGTTGTTTTACTATTTCTAATAGGAAACATGCAGTAGTGGGCATGCATTGCACAGGAAACTGTATTATTAGCAAAAAAGTGTAATCAATCTTGAGATTTCAGTTCATGTACACACTGATATACAAATGAATAAAACATGATATAAAAAGACACAAAACATGACACAAAACACCAGACAACACAGAACAAGAAAAAAAAAAATCAAAAGCAAAGAGACTTGCATGGATCAAATTTTGGAGTAAGTAATACGGGGGCAAGTGCCAAGTAGAGGTACCTTTACTTTGGTCTGGGGTAGTGCTGTCTGAGATTCTTTGCATCTGTGTCTCCACACAATCTGCCCAGTTGGGCATTGACTCAAAGACATCATCGCCAATGGACGGGGGTCTAATTGATTTCAAACTACTTTCTCTCCCTAACTCAATAGAAGTTATCTCTCCTTTGGTTTCATCACACTCTATGCTCCCTGAAGGGTCCAAATCCTGAGAGAATTCGGCAGGGAGTTCAGGTTGACTGGAAACAGCATACTGTGGGTTAGGAGACTGTGTGGAAGAAACAGGCATCTGGGAGGATGAAGTCTTTGGTTTGGTGTAGCTGCTGTTTATATTAGTGTGACCTTCCACAACGGACCTGGACCATTCTGAGTCACCAGTATCTGCTTCAGATTTAGGCCTTTGATTCTGCTCGATGGAGTCCCCTTGTCCTAAAATTTGGTCAAAACTGGCTGCTTTCACAGCTATTTTTGGTTTAGATGTTGTGTCTTCAATTTCAGCAACAATGTCCTTGGATGGAGTGTACATTGAAGGTAATGTAGTATAGATTGAAGCACTAGAGGAAATTGTAGACACATGGGTGGATATGGGCATTTCAACAACAGAATGCTGTTCATCTTCCACTGAAGAGTCAGAGGATTCCGGGTCTTGCTCAGAATAAACTGTTCGTGTTACTGTATAAGTGGCAGTGTCAACATTCGGTATCAGTGTGTCTTCATGGATACCATTATCCTCTGTGTGGCTCTTTGGTTCACTTTGGATAGGAAAATCATTCCATTCTGGATGTTCTGGTTGAACACTTTTAGCTCCAGTTTTACTAAAGCCACCAGACTTTGCATCAGGTTCCTCAGCAATTCTGTCTTGATGCACTAAACCATCTGCAGGCATCCCAGATGAAGCTACTGCAACAAACTCACCAGCACTGAAATTGACCTGTTCAAATTCTTCACTTGAATCTTCATTTATTGGAAAAAAGACTAACTTTTCTTCTTCTTCCTCCATGGTCCTTTTGGTCATGTCAATAGCGCCACCTCTGGTCATCTCAAATAGTTTTCCCTCTTGGAAGAGGAAAGGATTTGGTGTCCCCTCTTCAGTAGGGGTGCGTCCTGGAGTTGTGTCAGGTGTGGTTCCATGGGAACGTCTGTCTGTACACAAAGCAAGTATTTTCTTCTCCTCAGCCTCAATTTTTGCATCAAATGCCTCGTCATCTTCCACTTCAGCACTCCAGGGAACCAAGTCTCTTGGAATAGATACTGGGATTTCTTCTGGCTTCTCTTCATTGTCCTCTTCATGAATACATAAATCTGGCTGGGATTCATCCTGCACTTGCTTTGTAGCAGCAGTTGCACCTACACTGTCGATGGGAGAAACTGGTTCAAGTACTTTTTCAGAAGTTGTGCTCTCACCAGTAGACTTAGAATCAACATCACCATCCATCTCAGTGCCCATTTTGCTCTCTGCTGATGTAATAATAAGATCCTCCTCAGTTATAGTCTCACCAATCACTATACTATGGTACTCTGACGGGAACTTGTCTTCTTCGTTCTCTACATATGTTTGCATAGATGGTATGTCTATGCATGTCTGCAAATCAACAATCTTAAAATTGATATGTTCCTCCGCACCTTTGTCCGTGGACTCTAAAACCTCAGTGGTTTCTCCTGAGAGCTTGTGAGTTGATTCATCCAACTCAGGGCTGTCATAATAATCTTCTGACAATGAAGAATGTAAGGGTAATACTGGGCCAGATTCAGTAAGGTTCTCCAAGTACTGCTCTTCTGATTCTTTGGTTAACATTGTGTTAAAGTCTAGTGGACTTTTATGTGGTGACAGCACTTCTTCATCTTTTGGTTGTTTATAACCACAATCAAAATCAAATTTTACCTTTTTAACTTTTGAATCCTTTTCCATTTCATCAAATGTTTTGATCTTTGCAGCCATCTTAAACATCTCTTCTTCTGGAGTGAATTGCTTTTGTAAAGTATCAAAGTCATGAAGATAGTCACTGTCAAGCACCTTTTCTTTTTCCCCCAAGTCCATGGAAAGGCACTGCATATCTGATGTCTCATGTGACCTTTGGGATGACTCACTTTCTAAATAAATGTTTTGTTTAGAAACTATTTCTTTTTCTAAATTTTCCCTGGAGTCAGAACTGAAAGCCTGACTTGTTGAGAAGTCCTTTGTCAACAAACGACTTCCCAGTCCTTTGTCCCTTGTCCTTTCAGTATAACTCAGTTGACCAGATTCTTGCCCAGTGGGACTTCCCTCTAAAGAGTCTTGACATGGGGAGTCCTTGGTTGGGCTTGGCTCAATAGAATCTGGGGTTTTTTGGGATGATCCATCTTCTCTGATGGGAGTAGTCTCAAGCGAGTCTGTTCTACAAAGAGATTTAGAGTCATTCATGGTTGCAAGCTGCAGAGAATCCAAGCTAGAAGGTCTCTCTGGTGCATCTTGACTGTGATGACTATGTTGTGGTATCTTCTCAGACTCAGTAATTACATCTGATTCTGTCGGCTTCATACTATCTTTACAGCTTAAATCACTTTTCATATAATTTGCTGATGTTTCACTCTCCCATTTCGTAACTTGAATTTTATCCTGAATTATTGTCTTTGAAATAGCGGAGGATGGTGACTCAGTTTTGGTGGATGGAGAAGGTGTATCCATCTTAGAATCATCATTGGATGGCGACTCAATCTTGGTGAATAGAGAAGGTGATTCAATCATAGTATCATAAGTTGATTCAGTCTTGCTTTTTATCAAGGTTGCTAAACATGATTCACTCTCCGCTCTTTCATGTGATGTCTCCAAACTTGATTGGTGAGTTGTTTCCTGCTCCTCTGGATATCTGTCTTCTGTTTCTTTATTAGTTGAACTGAAAGATAAAACAAGGATTTCAGGACTATTTTGAGTGGTTTCAGCAAGTCCCTCGTGTTTCTCACTGTCACCTGTGCTGGAGTGAGGAGTCCTTGTCCTTATACTATTGGCAGGAGAGTCTGCCAAGGCCTTGAGTTTGTCACTATCAGAACTTTCTTCCAATGCTTCCAATGCTCCATCATGCATTTCACTTTGACATAAGGGCTCACCTTGCACCATTGCAGTAGCAAATGCAGTGATTATGTTTGATTTACTTGGATCCACAGCTGCCTGGTGTATCTGCTCCTCATCTTCTAAAGAAAGGCCATCACTACACATTAAATAATGTTTACTTGCTTCACCTGAAGTTTGCCTAAAGATCAGATATTTAGGACTTTCCTCAAGTTCTGCCTTAATATCTGCACTGAAGTCCTCTGATGGTTTCCTGTCTGGGCTGATCTGAGGTTCCACAGACAATCTCCTGATCTGACAGATGTTTTCATAATACATTCTCTCAGGCATCAACCCCAGGTCTTCCTTAACTAACAGTTCAGAACAAATCTGTTGTTCCTCAGTTTCAAATCGTCCTGGTTCATGAGATGGTTTTCCATTTTGGTCATTTGCTGTTTGTTTAGAGAGCAGGTTTTCTGGAGAGCTTTCCTCTTCAAATTTAAATATAATGTTGGAAGTTACAGCTTGATCATCTTCATTTTGAATGGTCATCAGTGGTTTTTCATGTAGTGTTTCACTATCACCAATCATTTGTTTATGCTGAATTGTGTTTGGGTCAATACATGATGATTCCTGAAGGATCTTGTTTTCTACTATAATGTTTTCTTGTAAATGTAGGGTTGATTCTGTATTTTGGTTATTGTATGTTGGAGAAATCTGCATCACATCAGAACTTGATGATTCAGAGGTTACAGTTGTAATTGCTCTTTGTTGTAAATGTTGGGATGATCCTGTCATTTGACTATCATATGTTGGGGGAATCTGCATCACATTAGGACTTGGCGTTTGAGATGTTGCTGTCATTTGGTTATCATATATTTGGGGAACCTGTATCACAACAGGCGTAATTGCTTTATGTTCAAAAAGTCCAGACTTGCTTTTCGATTGATCCTGGCCAGTCTGAAATGCCTTCATCAACTCTCTTACAGACATCGTTTCTTCTATCCTTTCCGTCTGTGACTTTGGGGATCTGGGGGATTTTGGAGGAAGCTTGGGTGATTTTTCTGTCTCTGTGACATATGACTTACTATGGGAAGTACTCGCTTTTTGGGATTTACACTTTTGACTGTCCACCTCATTCTCTTCTTCAACCTTCTTCTGCAGTGCCTTAACCCTGTCCTTAATGGATCCAATCGGAGTTTCTACAATTCTAGGAGACACAGGAATAGATCCAAAGACAGGTTCAGATCCACCGATAACTGCATCTTCATCAAGAGACTCCTCAGACTGACTCCTACTCATACTTTTCAAGTCATCCTCTGAACTGCCACTTGCAAACTCCCTCTCTTTACGCTTTTTCCTTGCTGGCTTTTTGATTTCTTTTGGACGGGGTTTACCACATGTCACAACAACCTCTTTAAAGCTTTCTTGAACACTATCCACATCTTGTGACTCACTAAATGGTACAGGTGTTTCCTGCAGGCACTGTTCTAAGTCACTGCTGAGATACGAAACCATACTTGAAATGTCCCTCTTAGGTGAAGAACTGGATATAGTGTCTCGAGGGATTCGAACTTCCTGAATGAGTGCCTCTTGGACCTCAGTTATATTTTTGCTTTTGGTTTCCACAACATCTGTCTCACTGAGAAGTACCCACTGCTCATCATCAATGGTTACAGATCTCCCAACAGCACCTTCCCTCTTTGTATAATCTTTTGTATCATCACGAAGGATCTCTTCTACCTTCTCTAAGTCCTCTTTCACTTTTTCAACAATTTCAAACGGCTCATCCACTTCCTCATCCACAGCCTTGTCAGATCGCTCTCCGACATCCAAGGAGCAAGATTTTTCAGATTTTTCAGAGGTCAGAAGGACTGACACCTTAATCAGGTCCTGCTTCATATCAGACACCTCTGAAAGCAGATCTGGACTTGCAAGTGTGGCAGGATCATGTATGATTTGCAGCGTGGAAAGCTCTGTTGACTCAGATCCATCATAATCTTCCATTTTAACAGCACAAAGAGTTTATAAAGAGCAAAGGGGGAAATGAAGAGGACAAAAGACATTGGAAAGCTAGTCAGGGCAGGAGCAATACAAACTGTCTTCATTTCAGAAGTTGAGGAAACTAATTGACAGAATGAAGAACATTGCTAGATTTATCTAGATTTGGATCCGAAGGATTTGGGAAGGCATGGGAGCAGTTAAGCATAGCAAAAGAGAATTACAGAGTGAGGGGAGGAAATGGGCAGGAAATAACTTGCTTTAACATGTTATACTGATTCAAGTATCCACTCATACACTTACACAAGAGGGAAATTATAAGGAAAAAACAAAGGATAAGAATAAGTAATACAGAAACCTGTGCACAAAGGACAAATGAGGAAAGTAATCATAACACAGAGTGGAGCTGTACCAATGAGGCATCTCAAGATTGTTCTCGACATGAAGAGATCATGTCAAC
>NW_015547662.1:281378-284658 GCF_001515605.1 Sinocyclocheilus anshuiensis | reverse complement strand
TGTCAACACACACACACACACACACACACACACACACACACACAGATAGCATTTCAAAACAATATGCCCTTAAAACATTACTGAGATACAATCAGAGGCTTTTCCCATAAAAAACTTTCAAATTATTAAACGCTATGGCTTTTTTAGTTATGCAGAATTTTGAGTCAATCATGGAGTTGTTTAGCATATGGGAAATTGTTATAAGAGTGGTAAATGATAAGGAAACTTTAGGAAAACAATTAACACAAAACAAACTAAGAATGTGAGTGATAGGGATAAAAATGTCACACAAATTATGCATATTTTCAAAAAAGATATCCTCGCATTCAGGCAGACACACTCACACACATACATATACAATAATATAATATGTGTAAGTCAAGTTATTTCCATGCAAAGGAAATTATCCATGCAAAGGTGACACTTGTGGCAAGCAAATTAAGTGGTTTCAATACAGGCAAAATAATATGTGCCTGCCTGGTCAGTATGATTTTGTTTTCAGGGAGAATGGTTTGTTTTCCAGTATCTCTTTTGGCATGTGCTGTAGTAACTTATTAAACATTTTAGAAACCATCATGCCAGAAGCAAGATACCATTGTGAGAGAATAGAATTGATGTAATGTTTTATGAGAAGAGCAGACCATAAAAATAAAAATGGAAGAAGGTATGTTTATCAGCCATAGCACAGCAATCAGGGATCCACAGATACAATTTCTGTTAAAATCACTTATAAATATGTTTTTTATAATGCTTCAACAATATACTAATACATTAGTAACCTACAGTTTCAAGGTTAAAAAGAATGTGAGGAAAAAGCAGTGTATATTAATATATTTTTAAAAACAATTTACTTAAAAATTGCTTACATTTCTCATGTGTCTTCTCGCTCTATAAAGAAATTAGATTGAAACAGAGAAAGTTAATACAATGGAAAATACAAAAATATCTCTTTTCCAAAAAATAAAAAATAAATAAAACATAAAAAATAAATGATTTAAAGGTGTAAAATAGGTATTTACCTCCTCATCTGCATCTTGATCAGAATCAGATTCCTTAAAAAGTAAAAGAAGAGTACAAAAAAATCAACTGCCAGATTGAATTTTACTAAACGAAATATATTTTGAATAAAAGGTACTGGCTTTTTGTTGTGTCTGTGTATGGATATGTTTACAGTGTGTGGTTGTGAGGCAATATAGTGTTTCACTTACCTTTGAGTAGACAGGTAGGCAGATGTTCAAATTGCATATTGCATTGTGGTTTAGACTGCGATATGTTCTTGGCTCTTTTGTGAAAGACAACCTGCCACATGGTTCTTGAGTGCAGTCACGAATCTGTTGTAACAACCAGTCTGTTACTAAGTCTAAGTGAGACTTGCACAATACTGTGGCATCACAATAGTTAAACTAGTAGGGAACATTGTGGAGGACTGTCACAAATTTGTTTAAATATCTATAACTCAGTGCCTTTTTGTGCTACAGGCCTCAAACTTTGCTAATAATAATAAAATAATAGCTACATAGTTATCTACTATGAATAGTACTACAAATAATAACTTACTTTGATAAAGAGAGAGAGACGGTTTTCCTTAAAGGCATAGAAACTGAACACATGGTGCTGTCCACTTTTGGTCAGTGGGACCAAATTTCCAAAGCAGTCAGCAAAGATTGGTTTTCCCTCTAGTAGCTGTAGAGATAAACCATACCACCATGTAGAAAAGGTTCTTCTCAATTGCATTAGCAACACTAGCTAATCCACACTTACCTCAACGTCACGACTACGCGCCACCTCAGTGAAGTTCTCCTGCTGCTCCAGAGTTTTGTCCATCTTATCATCCGTCATACAGAAGCAGCGGAGTCGTGCTTCAATAGGGTCCAATGTCTTGGCAAAGATGACAAACTTGGCCATATAGGGAACACAGATGATCTCACGATACAGCTGACTGGAGAAGTTCACAGACTCCTGGATCTGACGGCAATCTATAAGCCAGAACCTGTGAGGAAAAACATGTATTTAACGATTTGTCAAGGGAAAGCAGTCAACCAACATTTGTCACTGCAACTGAACTCACCTTGCTGATACATTAGTGGTAAATGAAACACACTGGTTGATGAATGTTAGCGGTGTGGATCCAGTTATGTCCTCCCATTGTGCTGGAGTCGTCCCACCTAGAAAAAGAAAATTATTAGAACAATTTAAACCTTCTTATAAAGGCACTTACTTAAACAGGATTTTTTTATTTACTCTTTATTCTCGCATACCAGTAATACTACACAGCAGTCGTAGAGTGGGTGTACTGTTGGTCCCGTCACTGGTTGGGCTTTTAGGGACAGGGATAGTCATGGTAATGGGCTTGTGAAACTTGCGTCTTCTAGGCTCCAAAGTAACAATTGGGCTGAATGTAGCCTTATTCCCCAGGATCTTCCTCACCAGATCCTCACTGATGGGCTGGGCCTAATAAAGGATGAGACTGAGATGTAAGTGGCAGGATCTCATTTTCCTTTTCAGTTTCATTCGCCCTGCCTCTAACCAATTTAAGAGTAATATATTGCTAATTAAATCTTTTAGTGAAGAGCATATCTCGAAATTTTTTATGTAAACTTTTTCCATTAAATCACACTTTTCATATTTCTTGGTATTTTCAATATGTATGGGAACCCTGAAATAAGACTTTAAAATAACAACACATTAGTATTACTTTTTCAGTGTACTGATAAAAATGTGTTATATTTACATAAAGAAAATTAGTGTTACATTAATATATAGCTCAATCAAATCAGCTTTAATGACACAAAGAAGCCACTAAAAGTTGTTTGTGCTATTGATCTAGAGTAATAAATAATCATTGTACAGTGTGAAAATTGTCTAGAACAAGTCAAAAACAAAATAAGAAACCTCTTCTTTATACTTTATAAGGTCAATGATCAAGCTTGAGTGGCTTAGTTGGTTACCTGTAGCCCAACGCGTATCCGTTTAGTCAATGCTCCCTCTGGGAACACAGCCTGGACCTGTGGAACAAGTGTGCTGCTTAACACCCTGCCCTCTGGACCGATCAGGTGACTGTTCTGCTTAACGCGAGACACCACTGCAAAGTACTGTGGGAAATCCCGTGTGATGATGCGGCAGATTCGTTTTTTCTCCAGCTCCTCAGGAGTGTCCAGTTCTGGTGTGAAAATCATACGTAATATCTTATAACCAAGATATATATTTTTTTTATCCAATATAAAATTAGTTGATGATAACCATGGAAAATCACAAACAATATCTTATAACCAAGATATAT
>NW_015547662.1:260339-281345 GCF_001515605.1 Sinocyclocheilus anshuiensis | reverse complement strand
TTTTTATCCTATTCAAAATGAGTTGATGAGGAAAATTATGAATATGATTTAAAGCATGTATTAAATTAAATTGTTTAGGGTCTATACAAGTAAGTGTATTTAAATGGTGATTATGTTTGTGTGATATTGTCTCACACAGAATACACTTCTGGTACACTTCCAATCTAATCCAGAAGTCAAATATTTTGATTTCCACAAAATATTAAGCAGCAACTATTTTCAACATTGAACACCAAATCAACATATTAGAATTATTTCTGAAGGAAATTGTAAAATTGTAATGATATTTCTCAATTGCTGTTTTGCCCTCGGTGAGCTTAAGAGATCTTTCAAAAATCTTACTGACCCCAAAATTTTGAATGGTAGTGTATATGTGTTTTGCTCACAGCATTATAAACCAGATTACAGTTATATCTGTCTATCTATAGCTTTTCCCTTTTTTTGAGGCACACCACTGGCTGAAGTTGATTTGAGTATAACAGCAAATTCAAGGTGTGTTAAATCATTTAAACATATGCCTCTTTGTGTATTTGGGACACACTCACCCTCGTCCATGCCATTGAGTATCTGATTCAGCTCCTCTTCTGTGTGCTCACAGTGATGTTCTCTCCAGCTCTCTCCTGTCTCACTGCGCAGAATCACTAACTCTCTCTCTGTCCCACGCAATGCAGCAAAGTGGGGGATCTCCACTATCACAGGCCTGAAAAAGGGGGTGTTATTTCAGCCATATGTACCACTTTAGATTTGTCAAAGTAAGGGTTGTTTAGAAACGGATATCGCATCTGTGGGGGACATAAAAAGAGGTAAATGTAGCATGCAGCAAGGTAGAAAAAGAGAGAAAACAAAACCACAGATAATGCAAAATACAGCATAGCACACGACCAATACAAGAAAATAACTCATTTAAAATCAAACGCTATCCAAAAGTCAACAAGGGAGGAAAAGGTAAATTCATGGAACACCTCTGTTTCGGAATGATAAAAACAAACTCAAGAAATTATAAAAAAGGACAAAATAAAAAGGATATGATATCTTACTGATATAACACAGATGGAGGTGTATTTAAAAGAATTAGGGGGATATGTGACCGGTATCCAGTGGATATTTGGATCTCTCCTACCCGAGGAATTTGGTCCCGGGTGGACCCAGCTGCAGAATTCTGCTGACAAGACTTTCACCCTCATTAAGAGGTGGAGGGGCTGTTGGGAGGTGGAGTTTACTGCTCCGATCGCAGCCATTAAAAAAGATGTAAAAAACAAGGCACACTGTGAACCTGATTTACTGAACTCAGATTTAGTGAGAGAGGAATACTGTTGTCATTCCTAAAAACTTGAGATGACGAGTGTCCTAACCAGGTGAGACAAACACTAAAAGCTCTTCCATGAGTTTTTGTCCTAACCAGCTGCGACATTTTTTTGATCATTGGGTTCTATTTCTGAAGCGTCATGCCCAGCAGTGTTGTTATTGTTCTTAAAATAATTTTGGTTAATTCATTTAAAAAAAAATTAAATAGCACATAAAAAAAATTACTAAAACTTAAACTAAAATCTATCCACTGAATCTCATTGGTCCAAAATTCACAATATAAACATCAAACATCATTTTATTGGCTGAGACTACATTACATGAGATTACACGGACAGCTGTTTCAGCATAGACAAACAAACTGATTGTCTCTGGAAACTGGTAACATCGCTCCTGGTTAGGACACATCAAACAGGTTGACATACTGCGCTGCTTTGTCAGTCAAGACAAGACAAAATAGAGAACATATAACTGCACCATACACAAAGGTAAACAAAAATGCTCATGGTGATACAGCATACATTTAGACACCCCCTTACCCAAGAAACTGGGCTCCGGTGGGTCCAACTTCAATGAGCTTGCCTGCGAGCCCCTCTCCCTCCACCATAGGGGGCATAGAGGCAAGTCTGTGCCTCTTCACCAGACGACATGTGACCCGTGTAGGTGCTGAGCACTTTCTAGGTGGCACAATAATGCGCAGTCCATTGTGACGACATCCACGCATGGCACCGCCACGGGCATCCACCATGAAACTGACCAGGAAGCTGTTTTCATAAAACAGCAAGTGACAGTGAAACACATAACACAATGCTTAAAAGCTTCATTAAAAAAACACCGAAATGAAATACTGTAATAAATACATAAAGTGCATAAATTCTTGTTTCTAAACTTACAGAAGCCACTTAGGCCATACAATATTAATTTTCTGGCTCTTTTTCTGAGGTTATTTTATAGGTTCTGTGGGCTTCCATATGTTTGTAAACAGTTAATAATTTTAATTCAATTAAATGCAATTCTCCTTGGTATACCATTCGAAATTACACACTTCACCCGAAATATTCCGGGTTCCAATAGTTTTCTTCTGTAATTCTGTAATCCCTGTTAAACCCTGAACACTCTTTTTTTATCTGATTGTGTTGCCATTATGTGTTGTACAATTATCATTCCAAAGTTTGTGGTCAGTAAGATTTTTCAAAATATTTAAAAAATACAGCAAAACAGTAATATATATATAATTTTTTTTTTTATACTATATATAAATATATATATAGTAATATGTCTAAAAATATTTTTACAATTTAAAATAGCTATTTTCTATTTTAATAAACATAAAAAAATATTTTATTCCTGTGATGATAAAGCTGAATTTTCAGCATTATTATTCCAGTCTTCAGTGTCACATGATCCTTCAGAAATCATTCTATAATGCTGATCTGCTGCTTAAGAAACATTTATTATTATTATTATTATTATTATCAATGTTGAAAACAATTGTGCTGCTCAATATTTCTGAGGAAACCATGACACATTACTTTATAGGATTGATTTAATTGTATTTTTTTTTGTTACATTATAAATGACTTCTGATCAGTTTCATGCATTTTTGCTGAATAAAAGAATACATTTCTTTAAAAAAAAGAAAAAAGAAAGAAATGACTGACTCCAAACTTTTAAATGGTATAAAATAATGTAATTTTAAATGTTGCTTTATGTCTTGTAAAGTCTCCAAAAAAAATCTACAGATAATCTCTGGAGAAATTAGATAATGAAGAATGATAACTGTTGAACATGCTTAAGAGATAAATAGATAAAAAAAATACCGTAGGAGTTGAGAAACACAATGTGTCCAGTTTCATACCACCCATGTGAGAGATACTGAATAATACTGAATATTATTCATGGGGTTCTCTATGAATACTGAGACGTGACTCACTGTGTTCATGAAAACATGCTTATTAAAATTTTAGTAGGCACAAAAAGGCTCATTTAAAAAGCTCAAAGCAGCCAGTTGTTATAAATGCATGCATTAATGTAATAAATGTAGATGAAGAGAGGAATAAAAGACCACAAGGAAGAGAAGTGGAGGATCACCTGCTGTTGTCATTGTCAAGGCATGGGGTAGATCGGCTAAAAGCAGAACAAAAGACACAATCACGAACAGCAGAGAGAGAGGCCAAGTGAGATGGGAGATGATGTGAGTGAAAGAAAGAAAGAAAGAAACAAAGAAAGAAAGAAAGAAAGAAAGAAAGAAAGAAAGAAAGAAAGAAAGAAAGAAAGAAAGAAAGAAAGAAAGAAAGAAAGAAAGAAAGAAAGAAAGAAAGAAAGAAAGAAAGAAAGAAAGAAAGAAAGAAAGAAAGAAAGAAAGAAAGAAAGAAAGAAAGAAAGAACGAGGAAACTGAGCTGCTATCATTGAAAGAACGAGGGAGAGAGAGAGAGAGAGAGAAAGAAAGAAAGAAAGAAAGAAAGAAAAAGGAAGGAAGGAAGAAAGAAAGAAAGAAAGAAAGAAAGAAAGAAAGAAAGAAGGAAGAAAAAGGAAGAAAGAAAGAAAGAAAGAAAGAAAGAAAGAAAGAAAGAAAGAACGAGGAAACTGAGCTGCTATCATTCATGTTCTACAATAGTGGCATCTGATGCAATGCCAGCTTTGAGCATAAACACCTTAGTATGTACTAGCATGTACGATTTGGGGAGGCAAGTGTGTGTTCACGTCTGTTTGAGTGTGTGTGTGTGTGTGTGTGTGTGTGTGTGAAACCTACTAACCCTGACTGCAGAAGAGTGCTAGTTAGCACCACATTATCCAGATGTTCAGCACCCCAGCTCAGTCGAAATGAGTCCTTCTCATGCTCTCGAGAGAATGCAGATACCTAACAAACAACATAATCAGACTACAATATATCATGAGATAAAAACCCATGTTGAACCCATCAAGATCTGAAAACCACGGATAACAACACTGACCCAAATGTTAGATGTACATATGAGGTGAAATAGTTCATAGTTCACCTTATTAATCTGGTGGCTGGTGATCATATCCTCAATCAGCATTCCTTCACCCCTGTAAGCAAGGTGACTGGGGGTCTCATGGGACCTGAAGTAGAACAGTGCAAACAGGTGAACAAGACAGCATTATGTGTGTGTACTTGTTATACTCGTAAAAGCCAAATTCCCCTAAAAATGGCAACAAATGTTTAAAGCTAAACTACAACCAACATTGTGAGCTGGAGGGCGGGGCTAACAGTAATGAGCTGTTTAGCAGGAATTAACATACCTGTTGAATACTAAAATATTTGTTTATCTGTGGGTAAATGTGCCTTTGGATTTTTCTTTTTTCTTTTTTACCGGTCTAGGTTGTGGATGTAGCTCATGCCATCCAGGTAGTGTCCAGGTAAAGAGTCATCACCAAGCTCTCTCAGGTCCTCTGCTCTCAGGTACTCTCCTCCATCACCTGTCATGGTGTCCTCACCTGTTCATACACACATTGATTGATTGACACTGTCAGTTTGACAGACTAGTGAACTGAGTACTGGTTGATCAAATGGCCAGATTTACTAACAGCTTGCACCAGCGCAAACCCTCTTTTGGCATTTAAAAACTACTGTTATGATTAACTAAAAAGACACAATGAAAGATTACCAAAAAATGCATGGATGCAGTTATTTTTGCAGCTGACCTTATTGCATATGTATCTGTAGGAGTTTCCCTTTTAGATGCAACAATTTTTGGGAGGAGAGTATTTAAATGAATCATGTGAGGTGATTTACTAAGGTTTGCGGTAGTCAGTTTACTGGTATTTGTGGCGTTATTTAACACCCTGAATAAAAGCATGTCTTAACCCATTTTGCACATGTGTTGTTAGTAGATTCCCTGCACCTGATTATCATCGGTTATGCTTGTTTTCAACCCTATTCTAATTTGCACTGCTCTTGGTAGATTGCGTTGGTCATTGGAAATGATCAGTGTGTGTCTGTATACATTAATTTGCACATGGCCAGTAAACCACCCGCAGAAATTTCCACTCACATTGGTGCTTTTATGGGATTGTGGTCTCAAGCTAATTTGCCCTGTTCAGTGAATCTGTCCCTTAATAATTAAGTGATAGATTGAATAGGCTGTAGTTTAATAAAGACCCCAAATCATGACTTGCCGTTCATTTCTATTTCTTTGGACAATGTATTATGTAACCTCTCATTTTCTGACCCAATATAAATGCAAATATTTTTAAAATTCAGACCAAATACCATTCATTATAAATTTTCAGGTTTTAGACAGATTTTCAAATTATCCCATAAAAACTAAAATTAATAAAAAAAACTATATTAAACATAACAATAGCACTGCAATTATACATTAAGCCATATCAAGCACCGCTAACCCATTATGTAGGTAATATGAATTAAAAAAGCTCAGTGACCTAAGGATACCATGTATTCTCAGTTTTATGATTTTAAAAATCATCCCCAGATTAGCACAAATAACAAAGAACAAAGTTAGTTTTCCACAGTTTAGTTTTCTACACACAATAATCATGCCCGTTCCAGTTAGCACACAAACTGCAAACCACACGTTTGAATAGATATAAAATGAACTGAACGATTTTTGGCAAATGTACCAAGTGTAATGTTAGTAAAGGGCCAGTTCAGTTCACTCTATATCTATACCCTGTATACCTTCAATCTCCATAGAGACTTCAGTAAAAATCTCCTCCTGCATCTGATGTTGGGCTACAGAGGCACAGCAGCTTTTACATAGATATATGAAATCCTGATTATGCATAATAAAAGTTGGTAATAAAACACAGTATCTTACCCTCCTCATCAGACACATCCAGATCTTCTGTCATTGTCTCTGGAACGTTCAGCTTGTGTTTCTCTGTCACTGTCTACAAAAGATGAAATGAGCAATGCATTCAACATACATTCTCTATAGATTATGAATGCATCAAAAGTTCTTAATATGTAAAAAGGCATGGATTCGTACAGTTGTTGTTGTGATTGTTTCCTCAGTAACAACTTTCAGAGTGTCCACCACTGAGATGTACCCTAGTCGCTTAGCAATAGAGAGTGCTGTGTTCCCATTCTGAGAGAGAAAGAGTGTGAGGTTAGAGGAGAAAGACACAGAATTATGATCATTTCTGTGAGTATGAGTGTGTCGCTCACCGTGGTGATGGCATTAGGCTTGGCTCCATGCTGCAGCAGGACATTGATAATGTGTGTATTTCCCTGCTGAGCAGCTTGGTGAAGTGGCATGTAACCGTTCTGAAAGTAACCGTTCTAAAAAAAAAAAAAAAAAAAAAAGAAAAAAATCAGTACGGCAAACAGCACTGAAATAACAATTATCATATAAATAATCAGAATGCTAAGCGTGTCATAAATTTAAAAGCATGTAATTCTGATAGAGGCTACAAAACAGAATATTCAGCTTACAAAATTAAAAAGATTTTATTGATTGTATATAAATTAATGAATTGATACATTAAAATAATAGCACAGATTTACAGTCAGTCGTAGATATCAGTAATATTTCTCAATCACAATCTCAAAATGCATGGCCACAGAGCTCATAATCACAAAATGATGAAATAATAGTTAAGTAATAATTAATTGAGTTACCAAGTCACAAAATGAAAGAATATAATTTAATAAATATATTAAACTCTTACCTTAGTTTTTGCATTGACATTAGCGCCATTTTGCAAAAGGAAATTAACCATTTTGACATTTCCATAGTGACAGGCAACAATAAGAGGAGTGTAGCCCAACTACAAGAAACAAGCAAATTTCACATTGGCTGAAGTGTAACATATTGAAATGTTATTAAAAATAATAATAATACAGCAAAATAACCATGGTAAAAACTATGGTTCAAGCTTACTTTGGTCTGCTGGTCTATGTTCGCATCGTATTTGACCAGTATTTCAGCCAGCTGCACTCTGTCCTCCTGAGCAGTGAGGTGAAGCGGTGTAAGGCCACTCTGAAAAAAAAACAAATGCATCTATTGCATTTAATGTGCATTTGCTAACACAATGTTCACTAGGTTTACGGTTCTTTTTAAAAAGTCAGTGTGGCTATAATGTGGACTGAAAACCTATCACAACTTAAAAGAGTTTGAGTCCACATTAAAAGTCTAGCTACAAAGTCAAAATAAAACAAACAAAAAAAAATCTATATTTTATCTATTTACTTGTATGTCATGTCACCATTAACTGACATGAGAGTGTCATTAAATTCTTGAAATATTAACTTAAATTCTTAGGTACTTCAAGGACATATTTTACATCTAAGGGCTTCGCCTGACATTTGTAATAGTCAGTCTGGATGACAAAAATATGGTAAATATCTGTCTTGACACTGAGGATAAATACTGTAGGCTTCCTGCTCTAGATCTTACCTTAGTGGCAGCATTGACATGTGCACCCTTCTCCAGCAGTAGGGAGGCCATCTCTGTGTGCCCCTCCTGAGATGCCAGGTGTAAAGGACTCACTCCCTGTTTGGTCAATGCATTGGTCTCTGCTCCATACTGAAGCAGCGCAGAGGCAATCTGAGTCTGGTTCTTCTTTGCCGCAATGTGGAGAGGTGTATAGCCGTTCTGCATAGGAAGAAAGACACAAAACCTCAGGTTATACATTTTTGTTATATTACTGGCTGCAGAGACATCTTGCAATCAGTTTAGGATTTGCACCTTAGCAGTAGCGTGAGGTGAGGCCCCTTTATCCAAGAGCATCATCGCCACCTGCTGGTTATCATAGTGAGCAGCTACATGCAGAGGTGTGAGACCGTACTTGTTTAGAAAGCCAAAGAGAGAAAGAAATATGAAAACAGTGAAAATATATTTACAAAAAAAATAATTAATTAATTAAATGAGTAGGTGATTAAAGTTTTGACTTTCACCTTTCCAGTGTCATCAAGAAGTGCTCTCCGCTGTAGGAGGAGTTTTGCCACATCCAGGCTTCCATACTTAGCAGCAACATGTAGGGGAGTGAAGCCTTTCTGTTAAGGGAAGGATATTTAGGGTTAGTTAAATATAGACAAATACATACACTGCTGCTCAAAAAAAGTCAGTAAGATTTTATTGTTTTAAAGAAATAAATACTTTTATTCAGCAAGGACACACTAAACTGATCAAAAGATTGCTATTTTAAATAAATAGAATGATTTCTGAAGGATCATGAGACAGTGAAGACTGGAGTAATGGCTGCTGAAAATAGCTTTGCCATCACATGAATAAATTACATTTTAAAATATATAAAAACAGAAATTAGTTATTTTAAATTGTATTAATATTACAAAATATTAGCATTTTTACATTTTTGAACAAATAAATGCAGCCTTGTTGAGCGTAAGAGAATCATTAAAAAATTGTACTGACCCCAAACAGTAATGAATATGTAATATTACAGAGCCCAGCACATGACATGCAGGGGGAAAAAATATACACATCGTCTTTTTAGTTAAATGGTGGCCATGAATTAAGATTTTTTTTGTTTTGTTTTCATTAAAACGAGGGAATGAAACAGTACAAAGTGGCCACGATTTATTAAAATTAAGGTACAAATTCTTATTTCGTGGCCATGATTTAACTAAAATGAGGGAACTAATCCATAAGTCATGGGAACGAATTGTTTATTTGTAGACAAGATATATATATATATATATATACTGTATATAGTTTTGTCTGCATCTCATGTGAGGGGCTCAGTATAAAGTAATATGGTTATTAAAATATCTGATATCTCTTTCACAGATATCCCTGCAGTCCCACCTTAGTGGTGAGTGAGTGAGATGCTCCGGCCTCCAGAAGCACTGTAGCTGTCTCCACCTGACCTTCACGAGCGGAGATGTGCAGAGGTGTGTATCCATTAGTGGTGGAAGCGTCAGGGTAAGCCATGTGCTGCAGTAACAACTGCACAATCTCTGTCTGACCCAGACGAGATGCAATGTGAAGGGGTGTCTGGTCCTCCTGGAGGCAAGAGAGAGAAAGAAGGAGAGAAATGCAGATATAGTATTTTTAAAGCTCTACTTGTAGGCATTAATATCTGTATTTTCGCTTTATTCAGGAAGTGTTTTTATTGACTGACTCTGGCCATAGCATCCACCAGAGCGCCGTTCCTTAGCAAACATCGCACCACCTCCATCTGTCCTGCCCTTGCAGCCATGTGCAATGCCGTCTCACCACGCTGAAAACAAACACAATCAGTACTACATGAAATGCACTGCTAAGTAGGCCTTTTAGACTAGTTTTTTAGGAGAGAGTAGAAAGGATAGGAAATGATATCAAAAACTGTACAGCATAAGCAGGCTAAGCCATGGCTCTGAAAATAGGGGTGTGAGATATATATATATATATATATATATATATATATATATATGAATTATTTTGTTTTAAAGTAGTCATTTAAAGTTTTCTATAGATATATTGTGTCTGTGAGGCAAGTATTTGCTGAGTTTCAGTTCATTTTTGCGAAGCGCTCCTGTTCAAGGAGACCGAGATGGCAGAAAACACATCCTGTTTGTTTTCTTTATTTAAAAAAAAAAAAACATTTTGTTGATATTGTGAGTGCACACAAATAAAAGTATACCCTGTACAGCTCCTAATGATGTATTACTCTTATCTGTATTAGCAAATATGGCGTATTTTAAGTTGTTTCTACAGTTATTACGAAAAAAATGCATGCAAGTGATCGCGCCGGCGCCTCCATGTCCTGCAAAGTGCACTTTAGTTTCCACTCGTCGCACAAACACTTGGATATGTGCCTAACAGCGCACATTTATCTAGGTTAAACGTTTAAACTAACATTGTGATATGCGTGTTTTATATCTATAGCTTTTATTTTAGGCAAGTCGTGTTGATTTAAGAAGGCTAAATTGATCAAACATGTGGTAAACTCTGTCGGCCGCTGGCCACTTGGTCGTCACTTTAAAAAACAAAAACACGAATTTAACAAACAAAAAATGTTCCAAACAATTTTTCTAAATTAACTTAAGAAACAAAAAGAATAAGCACTTTGGCATTAAAAACAAAAATGAACTTTTAATGGCTGCAACAGCAGTTGTGTAATGAGGAAGAGAGAGAGAGAGAGAGAGAGAGAGAAAGACACAGGCTTCATTCAGACTAGGGCCCAGAATTCTGATAAGCTGTCAGATAAGGGCCGGGCTAGGGCCTAGATTTGAGGCCTGTGAGGGCTCTATGCAAAACCACGCTGTGTGATGTAGCTGTCACACGTGATGCGTGTAACAATCCAATAAAGACAAAGAAGACGAGTTCAATAATATTTAATAAGCCAACGATCAGGGTACAATCAACGTTATCCACATTAAACATAGACGAGACTGGACAAACACTGGGAGCAAACACAGAGTTTAAATAGGACTGAGGACTAACAAGATAATTAACAATGTAACAAAGGTGAAAGAGATAACTAATCGGACACATGAGGGAAAATTAGGTCAATCAGGGAAGACTAAGACAATGACAAGACTGTGACAGAACGCCCTCTCCCGGAAGGTGCGACCTTGCGCCGTGGAGACGAAGAGGGGATGGCAGACAGGCAGGAGGAGAATCTGGAGGTGGCCAGATGACCAGGAGGTGGCAGACAGAAGAAGACAAAGGAGGTGATGATGGAGGGATGAGCCATGGAGGAGCTGGGAGCAGGAGGAGGCGAGATGGCAAACAGAACCCAGCCAAGGTGAAGGCTCCTGGTGTAGACACAGGAGGGAGGAGCCATGGATGACGCCTGGGCGGAGGATCCTGGGATGCGAGCTCCTGCGACGAGGCCGGAAGCGATGGTGACCCAGGTGGAACCGAGCAGACGCTCAGCATGGGTGACAGAGGATCCAGAGGGCCAAAGCAGAGCAGCAGGCTCCAGCGACCGAGGTGGAGGCTGGGATCCGGAAGACAGCGGTGGAGCCGGAGCAACCAAGGACGAAGGCGGAGCCAGAGGGAAGGAGGAGCCTGACAGAGACAGAAGTGACAGAGTGACGAGGGAAGCCAGAGGAGTGAAGGCAGTCCCAAGGCAATGGATGGTCAACGACTGACTAAGGTGGACTCGGATGGAGGAGGGAGACTGGTAGAGCCGGTGGGATGACGGGCCATGGTGGAGACAAGGGAGCTAGGAGCCAAGGCGGAGCCGATGGGTCGAAGGACCAAGGTGCAGTCATGGATCCAGAGGTGGAGACAGGGCAACCTCACACCAAGGCGGAGCTGATGGAATGAAGCCCCGATGTGGACCTACATAGGCAGATGCAGGCTGAGGGTGTGCATCAGGGATGACTGACAGCAGAGGAGCAGAGAGTGAGTGCTTGGCTGCGATGAGAGATGGAGATGGGCAGGTTCTAGATGAAGTGCTGTACAGAAGTAGTGATGAGGTCCATAAATGACAACAGCAGGACAGTCCCAAATAAATGTAGATGATCTTGAGGCTAATAGTAATGGCATAAGCTGCAGCTGGCATAGAGTTAACAGAAAGACAGACAGGTGATAGGACAGGAACTGAAAACCAGATACTACAAGGAGGAGGTGAGATAGGGAGGATGGGTGGGAGTTTAAGAGACTCAGAGAATTCAGTGCAGGACTGAACCAGTGAGAAGGCAGAAGGCTTGGTGCTGGGCGGAACCAGTGAGAGGTCAAAAGGCGCAAGACTGGACAGGGACGAAGAATAGGAAAGAGAATTCACAGAAACCAGCTGCAGCTTACCCTCAGCGGTGGAGATGTGGGTGGGGCTTTTCTCTCTGCCCTCATCTTCCACGAATACTCAGAATAGCTCCGATGTTGTGGCCGGCTTGCACACCTAGTCAGACTTATAGGCGGGCTCGGGTTCCAGGGCGATGATTGGCTCTGTTTCCTCAGGCTCTTCGGTCGCAGTGGGCTCGTGCTCACGCTCGGTGCTGCGCTGGGATAATGGTTGGCTGGGTTCTGGCTCAGGAGTGGGGCTGGTGAGTTCCTCATCTGCGTAGCAGGGAGTCAGTGGCAAGTTGTAATTTACCAGCACCCACTCCACATAGGCAGCTAGCTGTCACGCTTGCTGTCATCGCCCCCGGACAACTTTGCCTTAACGGCAGTGTTTAGTCCCACATGGTAGAACGTGGTGAGGCAGTTATCTGGGTAGTGTGTTCGGTTGGCAAGGTCCAAAAAGTCTCTTGTGTGGTCCTCGAGAGAGTGCTTCCCCTGCTACAGCAGGAGGATGAGGACAGTAAGATCATACATTGTGCCAAAAACAACAAAAAACACCCAATACAAAAAACTAAAAAAAATGCCGCTGTGTTGGTCTGGTCTTCTGTCACAAGCGGTACATGTAACAATCCAATAAAGATGAAAAAGAAGAGTTTAATAATATTTAATAAAACAACAAACAGGGTACAATCCACGTTATCCACAATAAACACAGACGAGACCGGACAAACACTGGGAGCAAACACAGGGTTTAAATAAGAAGGAGGACTAACGAGATAATTAACAATGACAGATGAGAGAGATAACTAATCAGACAAATGCTGGAACACTAGGTCAAACAGGGAAGACTAAGGCCCTATCCACACGAACGCGGTTATTTTCAAAACCGCAGCTTTTTCTAGTTCGTCCACACGCAAACGCAGCACCAGGTCGCTGAAACCGAACATTTTTGAAAACTCCTGCCAGGGTGAAGATTTTCAAAAACTCCGGATGCAGTGTTATCGTGTCTACAGCGAAACCGGAGTTTTTGGCTTGTGACGTCAGAGCATGCGCTGTTATCTCCGCCTACTGGAAACTTTTTCAGGCTTCTGATTGGCCAACATGGCTTTACAGTTGAGATTATATCGCCACCTGTTGGCTTGGCATGTTCTTGACAGTGCTTCATAGCATGCATTTGCGTTTTCATGTGGACAGAGATTTTTTTAAAAACGGAAGAAGGAAAAACTCAGTTTATAAAAAATACCGTGTACGTGTGGACATGGCCTAAGACAATGACAAGACTGTGACAGTAGCCTATTAGAATGCGGTTAAAATGGCAGTGAAAATAGTTACAAAACAACGCCACAGAAGAGCCGGTCAATTTCTCTGAGCAACACAAAAGTGAATTGACACATTACTGAATGAATCGTTTTTTTTTTTTTTTTTACAAATTGTTCATATACTGTATATTATTTCATTTATTAAATTATTTAATATTTCAATATTCACAATTTTACTTTTAAAAACAATCTTGTCGTATTATTTATGCAATTGTAATTGGAGATGTAATTGTAAATACATTTATGACACCTCTGATTTGAATACATGCCACATCAAATGCAGCTCTGTATTCGGTGTCATCTCTGCAGTACAAAATAAATAAATAAATTGTTGATATTGATTTAATTTGATTGGTAACTGCTCTATAATGTAGTATTAATATAACTGAATTTATTGACTAAATAAATAAGAATGTGACATAAAAGATGACCCAATTTAATAAGGTTAGACAAAAAATTTCCTTATAAAGGTAAAAATGCTCCTGTAAATCAATTTAGGCGGTCAAATAACACCCATTATATGAAAAGTTCATTTGTGTCCCTGCTATGAATTAACCAACGCACAGAACATAAAGAATATTAAAAAGATTTGGGATTCATTCTTTGTCAATATCACACACTCCGACTACAAATCTTAAGACATTTATTTAAATGTGATACAAATCATGTCCATCATGATGATTATTTACTCACAATATTACAGACATCAGGTGAGGCTCCATTCTGTAGCAGTAGGAGAACGATATTCAGGTGTCCCATAAATGCTGAAACATGGACTGGGGTCAGGCCGGACTAGAGAGAAAGAGAAGACAGAGTAGTTATGCTAACTTGCACTCATTTTCGTCAGTAGGAATGAATTCAATACAATTTCAGATTCTGAAAGTTCGGTTTATACGAAACCTAAACGTTGCAGTTCAATTGACATATTCAATTACATAAACAAAATTTCAGCACATGCATATCTAAAAAGACTTTTTTAGCAAATAAAATCTTTTTTTTAGCAAATATATAGTAATTATTCAGTCCTATCTTAAATATTCAATCTAATCTTTACATTAGTCAGATTCAAGCATTTACATGTTTAATTTTTTTCCCTCTTAATCTGATTATTTCAGATCTACACCACCCCTTTCCATCTGATCCAAAGTTCCTTCGGATCAAGCTCAATCAGATCAATGAGGTATTTACATGAAGACTTTTCAGTCCGACTGAGCCATCATTTAGATTATAAACAGATTATTTGGGAGCATGTTAATGTAGTTAGTGTTATAAGAGCTAAAATACTAACAAAATAAGCAAGTAGCAGTTGAGTCAGCAGTCAACAAGAGAAGCCACTTTCATTCACATTACATTTAGACATTTGGCAGATGCTTTTATCCAACGCGGCTAAAACTGCATTCAGTGTGGACATTTTATCAGTATGCATTCCTTCAGAATCAAAACCACTGTCATGCTCTACTGTTTGAGCTACAGCAATAATTAAACTCTACAAAGTTTAATTAAACTCGAAATAATTCAAGATAATAAAATATGCTAAATCGGATATTATTATCCTAAATAGTATACAATATTTCAATAAGTCTCAGTCACAGAATTCTAGGACTCTCACTTCAGTGATGGCTTGAATTGAGGCTCCGTATTTAACCAGCAGTTCCATGACTTTTACTCTGTTCTTCTTACAGGCAATATGCAGAGGAGTGAAGCCATTCTGACAGACACAATAAATACATTAGTAATGCTCATTTACATTGGTGCACATTCATTTGACTTTTTTTTAAAGGCAAAGAATTACCAGTGCTCTGGCATTAGGATTCGCTTTTTTATCCAGCAGTAATTTTGTGACTCTGTAGTGACCACAGTGGGCGGCAACATGAAGGGCGGTCAGGTAGTCCAGTGTGACATCATCAACCGGTGCCTTGTGTTGCAGCAGGTGCTTCACACACTCGACGTGATCACCTTGAGCAGACATGTGCAGCGGGGACAGGCCGTTCTGTGTGTGCATGTGAATGTTGAAATACAGAGAATGAGAGAGGAAAAAATACAGATCAGCTTTAGATCAAAAAGTAATAATAACAATGTAATAATGATTTTAACAATATTTATTACAAATATTACTCTTTTATAGCTTTTTATATGTAAAAAATTCAAATAAATGCAGCCTTGGTGAGTATAGGAGACTAATTTTAATGCATTTTTATATTTCAAATTTTCAAATAAATGCAGCCTTGGTGAGTAGAGGAGACTAATTAAAAAATATAAACAAACATGGAACCATTAGTTTCATGTACCTTGGTCCGTGCCAGTATGGGAGCTCCTCTTTCAAGCAGTAGTTCCACTGCAGTGTCATGTCCACTTCTGGCTGCACAGTGCAGTGGTGTCAGTCCATCCTGTTCAACAGAGAGGAGATAAATAGAGACAAACAGCATATATGAAGACACGTATATAAATGTACATACTTAATGCATTATGAAAAACTCAGGCAAAGCACATGAAAACATAGTAAAATACCTATCGTTTCTAAGTTTTTCAAAAGAAGACACCTTAAACAGTCTAAACAGTCATGATGTATGGCTCACAAAAAAAGCTACTTTATCATTATTAATTTCATACATTCAAGTACATACAGTAGAATAAATTTTTCTCTGAACTGATGTTAACAGTACAGGCACTAGAGGGCGCTTGTTTTACTGCATTTTGATGGTACTATTTGATTTTTGATTTTAGTTTTAATTCACATATTAATAAGATGAAAAAATGAAATAATGGTAATGATAACATAGCTAAACTTTGACCTTTTTTAAATCTGAAAGATGCAGAAACACTAATTCATGCTTTTCTCTCAAATAGCCATGATTACCGCAATCTCAGCAATAGACAAAAGAAAATCTGTGATGCGGCTTTTGTAAATTATGCTCCAAAATTGTGGATTACACTACCATCTAATATCAGGGAAGTATTTGTAAAAGAATGTTAAAAACAAATATTTTTATTTTGGTGTGTGCTAGGGACTATTTGTAATAAATTATCTTTCTATTATGTTTTAGTATTTTATACTATATTTTTTATTATATTAGATGCGCTATATTTAATTCATTATAGGTTTGATGTATTTGTTCTTTATTTTATAATTAGATGTCGAATTTGATATTTGTTGATGCAATTTTTGATTATGTAAAGCACTTTGAACTGCATGTTATGTCTGAAAGGTGCTTCTATATAAATAAAGTTTATTATTATTATTTTATTATAATAATTGATACTCACCCTGGTCTTGGCGTCAATCTGAGACCCCCTATCTAGCAGCAGAGCAATCATGTTTGTATTTCCTCGTTTGGAAGCCACATGAAGAGGGGTTATACCATTCTAAACAAAACAATGCATCCTTTAGTAAAGACTAAATATTCATATTTGAAAATATAGTTATTGAAATAAACCAAATAAACCAGAGACACTGTCTGCTGAAATCATGAGAATTTAAAAGATGAACTGCAAGTATTTGATTAATATATATACAGTATATATATGAAATCAGATAGTACAGTATATGAAATTCATACATTATACTAAACAATAATTCATTAGATAAACTGCAACAGTGTTTTAACTGTGGAGAAATGAAAGAAAAGAAAGCATACACCTCGAAACTATTCCCGTAAGTAAGATAGTTTACCCAAAAATGATAATTGTATAATTTCAGTGAATAAGTGAATCTGTTCCTTACAGAAAGCATTGATTTAGAGCAGTGGTTCTCAACCAGGGGGTTGGCGCCCACTAGGGGGCCTCAGCCACCTTCCAAGGGGGCCGCAGGATGACAAGCAGTTCATAATTGCAGCAGAAAAAATAGACAATGTCTTAGCCTATACTGGGGGAGGGCTTTGATTATTGTGTTGGACAAGGGAGGCCTTTAAATCAAAAAGTTGAGAACCACTGATTTAGATGGCTTACTACTAAACACGCTATATTTGTCAGTTGAAGTTGCCGCTTTTTAAAGGTTTTAGCAGTATATGATCATACCCTGGCTGTGAAGTCTACAGCAGCCCCTCTGTTGAGCAGCAGCGTGGCCACATTAACATTACCGTAGTGAGCAGCAATATGCAGAGGAGTGAAGCCACTCTGTTAGAGTAAAGTACAGTATTGGGATAAAAGAAGGGATAGAACAAAGAAGAGGAAAGAGGAAAACAGAATGAAGGTAAATGTCTGTGCTGGTCTTCTAACTGATTTAAAATGTCCATCATTCATGATCTACCATGCAGCATTCCCATGAATCATCACATTTGTGCAAAACCTTAAAAGAAAGAAAAAATAAAAAGTCAACAAAACGCCTGGATTCTCATCTGCTACCAGTGGATCCATCCAACCATACCATGCACTGGAGTGAAGGAAAAGAAACGAAACTTGGATGAAATAAGAAACGGAAAGATTAGAATTGTAATAATATATGAGCACATTCCCAGTGTCATATGAGTTTTCATGAGAGAGATGAGTAGTTTCTCAGTGACAATGAAAGGAAAAAAAGATGATGAACAAAATATCCGAACAAACAAATGTTATTCAGCAACTACTCACTACATATTGCTAAAGATGAAAGAATAGATAGGAAATTGGCATTGTCTGTCTTACTCGTTCGTTTGATGGAGCCATTTTTTCTTACCTTTCCATTCTGACAGACATGGTGCAATTTAAAAAACAGAATTAACAAAAAGGTGCAGCAAAATGTGACTGAGAGACTTCTACACAGATAGTGAGAGTGACAGTATGAGTCCACATGCACAATTAAGAGTTAAACGTCTGTTTAGTTTGTTAGTTAAATCATAAGTGGTGTTTAAACAATATAATGAACCCTAATTCCTGCTCAAAACGTTCATTGAAATAAAGGAGCATAAAAACGTGTTGATGAGCTAGAAACACCCAAAAACCTTTTGAGGAAACAGGGTGCTGCTACTAAAATAAAAACAACAATGTGTCATGCACTATGCCATTTAAAAGGACAAGACTCTACTCTTTCCATGCACTGTCAAAGAAAAATTCAGTGTTAAGTAGCGCATTAGGCTTTACAAGAGCCGAGACGAATGCAGGATTCTGCTGAGAATCTTAATACCTCTGTTGTCCTGTTGACCATCATCTGGAGTTGCACATGAGGAAGAAAGTATGGCATTTTCATTAATATGACTTTTTTTTTTTTTGTAACATTTTTATCTTAAAATGAATAATTCCAAAAGCACACATATAATTCAGTGAAGTGAGAAGTATTTTTTATATTAAAATTTTAATTTTAGAAAATGTGCTGAAAATGTATTCACCCTCAGGCCATCCATGTAGATGAGTTTGTTTATGCATCAGAACAGATTTTGAGAAATTTAGCATTACATCACATGCTCTTCAATGGATCCTCTGCAGTGAATGGGTGCCGTCAAAATGAGAGTCTAAACAGCTGATAAAAACTTTAAACGGTCACTTCAGGCCAAAATACCAGTCCATAATTCATAAATAATAACACTTCCTCCTGTGAAAAAGTCCATCCCATGTTGTCCTCTCACATCATATTCACCAACATATTTGTTTTGGACTTTTTTCGCTTGTAAACACAGTGTTTCATATGTGTATATTTCTCTCCTGATTCAGAGAGTGTGTCGTGTGGATTACTTAAAGGGGTCATATGATGCGATTTAAATGTTTCCTTTCTCTTTGAAGTGTTACAAGCTCTTGGTGCATAAAGAAGATCTGTAAAGTTGCAAAGACTAAAGTCTGCCGCCGCCATGCCGTGGAGACACTGTCTTTCGTTGTGAAAGCGAAACTACTTTGTTTGGCCTTCCAAAAGAGGACGATATCCGCTTCGTCCACGGTGAAAGCCCGGGGTCGTCACATGTGGTTGCACAAGCCCGCCGGCCGCGCCGTTCTCAAGCCCGCCGGCTGTTCCTCACTCAAGTCCGCCCGCCGCTGCTCACTCTAGCCCTCCAGCCTCCGCTCACTCAAGCCCGCCCGCCTCCGCTCACTCAAGCCCACCGTGACACTGTGCGTTTCGTTGTGAAAGCGAAACTACTTTGTTTGGCCTTCCAAAAGAGGACACGACTAGAAATCAATGGTTAAGTTGTATTTACAACACTGTTCCAGAACAGTTCAACCCAAATATTCAGATGTGTGCAGCACATTTTATGGAGGACTGTTTCCTGATCCTGAGAGAGTAGACTACAATGCCGGCTGTTCTGACTCACAGACTGTAAGTACGTTTTCATATTTAAAGGATTTGCCACTGATGATTCAAACGCGAGTTTTGAGCAGTGTAGAGTAGCGCTTGTTGTTTGTCATTTCTCCGATCACAAATGCAGACATGGTTTTATGTTTACGCGGCGCGATGCAACGCGTAAAAAGACAGTATAAGTCATTATAATCCGTAATTATGTCCCCACTGGATGCAACAAACGCCTCGTTTATAAAAGGGTTTTAATGTTTTTGTTTCGTCTCTCCGGTCGGACAGGGCATCATCACAGTATGGTAGGTGCGTAACATTTCCGTCACACGCTTGAGGTATTCGGCCAATCACAACGCACTGGATAGCTCGCTTTTCAGACCGATGAGCTTTGTAAAAATCGACGCATTTCAGAAAGGCGGGGCATAGAGGAGAAATAATAATGTACAGTAAGTTGAAAATAATGTGTTTTTTTTACCTTAAACCGCATAAACACATTTCATTACACCGAATACACAAAATAATGTTCTTTTTTGCAACATCATATGACCCCTTTAAGGATCATTATGATGCTTTTATCATCTGTTTGAAATCTCATTCTGACGGCACCCATTCACTGAAGATGATCCATTGGTGAGCAAGTAATGCTAAATTTCTCCAAATGAAGAAACAAACTCAATTACATCTTGGATGGCCTGAGCATGAGTACATTTTCAATGTCCATAAATAGTATTATCATGGTGAACATCCAGTTTTGAAAAAGCATTAAAATTAAATCCCACTCTCTCACCTTGGACTGGACATCAGCATTATGGTCGTTCTGGAGCAGCAAAGCAGCTGACTTGGTGTCATCCTTGCGGGCAGCGATGTGGAGCGCAGGCAGGCGGACTTTACCTTTTGTGTCATGTTCCAGGAGCAGAGAGACCACCTGATTATGACCCTGCTGCAGAGCAATGGCCAAAGGAGTAAAACCATCCTACAAACACAAGCAATAGACCGGCAAAGATAAACCAACAGAACCATCTCTTTGTTCAGATACAAAGGCCATTAACAAGTTGACCAATATGCAGGTCAAAACTAGGTCCAGGGGTTGGAAGTCCAGCTGAGCAACCATCTAGACCAGCTTGGACCAGATAATGAAGAGTTTAGACCAGCTAGAAATCATGTAAAACCTTCAACCGTCTGATGATTTTGATTATTGGATATACTTATCGGATATACTTGGATTCATGATTTCAAGTCATTCAAGATTTAAGATTTCACTTCAGAAGCAAGTCATAAAAACCACAGTCTATGGAAATGTGTAAACACTCTCCTCTTTTTAGCAGGTACTTGTATGGGCATGTTGCAAAGAATGGAAAGACACACACACAACTCTCGCAATCACAAACCTCTGTGGCAATACTCTGGTTTCCACCATTCTCCAGAAGATATCGCACAACATCCAGGTGATTCTCTTGAGCAGCCATATAAAGTGGAGTGAAGCCATTCTGTAGTAACATACCGGCACCGTAAAGCTAAATTATAATTATA
>NW_015547662.1:257526-260329 GCF_001515605.1 Sinocyclocheilus anshuiensis | reverse complement strand
ATTAGAATGTTACAGGCTCTCCTCACCTGCGATTGCGTGTTTACATCCGCTCCTCTTTTCACCAATAACTTCGCAACTTCTTTCTGCCCAGCCAGACAAGCAATGTGCAATGCTGTGTTCCCTTTCTGAAGAGGAAGAAAGGGAGATACATATTTACATCTACTGTAATTGTTCACTTGTTTGTGTATGAATATGCTAGGATAGGATAGGATAAACTTTATTTGTCCCCGAAAGGAAATTTGTCTTGGGCAAAGATAAATAAAACAAATTAAATAAAACAATTAAAAAACATACATTAAAATATAAGTGTATACGTATAAAATGTAAACTATGTACAGTGCAAAACACAGTAAAGTGCTAATATGCTATAGGTGCATTTTTTTTTTGGTAGAATTCAGCATTTTTATCGAGGCAGGAACAAAAGAAAGCTTCATTCTATTAGTTTTACACACTGGCATTCTTAGTCTCTTTCCCGATGGCAGCGACTGATTTTCGCTAAAAAGAGAATGTTTGGAATCAGTGCTGATACTTATTGCTCTTCTCATCACTGCCTGATCATATAAAGTCTGTATGGGCTCATATTGATTAATTCCTATGATTTTCAAGGCTGTTTTGTGGATATGAGCCAATTTGTTTTTCAGTTGAACAGACAAGTTTCAAACCAGACTGTGATTCTGTAGCGAATAAGACTTTCAAGCGTGGCTCGGTAAAAAAAAAGCAAGATATTGCTACCCACCCCATACAGTCTCAGCCTTCTTAAAAAATAAAGCCTCTGTTGTAGTAGTGTGCACAGACTGTCAATGTGTGTATGTGTATGTGTATGCTTAACATAAGAACAGCTACCAACTGGTTCTTGGGGACTGCATGAGACATTTGACCTAATTAGCAGAAATCCTATCAGGCAAAAAGGACTTCTAGTACATAATAAAACAAATAAAATGAAAACCACTTAAACAATCACATTTCTGCTCAATAAAAAGTCTCCAAAGCTTTGCTCTTTGCAGTGTGCAAAGCTCTCTGCTGTCAGTGTGATTGCTCGTGTGTTTATAGTTCCTGGCTTGTGTGGGTGTGTCTGTTTGGCCCTGTGTGTCAGACGACAGGAATCATCCTGCTGTAGGAGGAGTCCTGCTGTACTCATCATACTGGATGACTGGCATGCCGTCATATTTACTCTCTCTCTCTCGCCATTTGGGAATCACATACCCCTCCAATTTGTAAGTGTCTATGTGTGTTTAACCTTGGTTGAAGAGTCCACGGTCGCACCCCTCTCCAAAAGTTCCTCCACCAGCTGCACGTGACCCTCTTTGGCTGCTAGATGAAGCGCATTGAGTCCGTTCTACACGCAGAGGGAGACATGATCAATACATTTTTATCAGTGCAGATTTAATATTAAGCTACAATTTTAATTTTGCTCATGATAAATAATAGCATACAAGTTACATAAAAACAGACTTTGGCAAAATAATTTGACAGGGGTAATACTAGAACAAAAATGTTTCATATAGTAGATCTCTCATGTGCATTCTGTAGGTTTTTACTAAATATGGAGAATTGTTATGTACGGCTCTAGAAAAAAGACTGAAAAAGATTAATTGCAAAAATGAAAGATTACAAGATTATGGAAATGTAATGTTAAATATATTAGAACATAATTAATATAGTAAATAAATGTTATTTTATTTTTTTAATTGTTTATTTTTTCTATTTTTTTCTATTTTTTTTTTACTTTTCCCCCAGACCCAAGTTTGAAAATTCCTTATGTAAAGAATAATTATGACAGATTTTACTACAGCTAAATTTGGCAACAGTCTTTTTTTATTTTAGTACAATGATCAGAAAAAAAAGGTTGTTGTAAATTTTAGCCATTATGAAATAATTAATTTTCATTATATACTCTAAAAAATGCTGGGTTAAATACAACCCAGTGCTGGGTAATCCCTATTTTACCCAGCACTGGGTTGTATTTAACCCAGCATTTTTTAGAGTGTATCATGTAAAAAGTCACTTGTTTTATTTTTATTTTATCAAATCAAGCTTACATGTTTAAACATGGAATTTCAGTGTTTAATCTCTTTTTCTCAAGCTGTAAATAAGCATTCCCTTTATTCAAACATCACCACCTGTCTTAGTTTACTAATGCACCTCATTTTATATTTGACGGGTAAATCATGACAGCTCTTGTGTAACGCATTATGGCTAACATTCAGACTCGTCAGTAAGAGCAGAGAGAATTAACGAGACTCTAATCTCATTTATTTGGATAATGAAAGCTGAAGGAGTTTTCGCATCCAGAGAGAGGGATTCCGGTGAAAGAGAGGAAAGAAAAAAAAAACAGATAAAACATGGGCAGATTATATTGCAATATCACTCAGTGAGGATTAGAATGGTGGATTTTAGAGAAAACAACATTGAATGCCTGTCCATTGTTGTGCTGACATGCTCATTATTACTGGCGACTCCAGATGACGCCATAATGGATAATGTCATGGTCAGAGCAGAGGCAAATTCAAAGGGGTCATAGCAACCTAGCTATGACATAGCTATGACATTTGTCTCTGATGGCATTTCAGTAATATATGTTCACTATTTCACAAAATTTCACACCCAGTTTCATGTAATTTAATGTAAAATAAATAAATAAATACATGCATATATAAAATGTAAAAAGACAGCACAATCACCCTTTCAAAGGAAATATTTCACAAAGATGTGAAAATGTGAAACATGCTTCATATAAAAAAAAAAACAATGTATTGTATAAAAACAATGTTATTGTAACATTAAGGCACTTAAACACTGTTTT
>NW_015547662.1:247803-257224 GCF_001515605.1 Sinocyclocheilus anshuiensis | reverse complement strand
CCCCCCCCCCCCCCCCCCCATGTTGATCATGGTTCCACATGACCACAACCATCAGTGCTAAATTTACATAATATTTATATGGCACACCTTGCTAAAACCAGTACTGTAAAGATGATTGGTTAAAAATGTTGCAGTTCGTGCCTGTGCCAAACCTTACAGAATGCATTTTGCATGCGGTATCTCCTATACGTAGATAAAAGGACAATTTAATCATACATTCTCAGAAAAAAAAAAGTACAAAGCTGTCATTTGGGAAATACCCCAAGCTACAAAAGCTAAAAGGTACATTGTTATACCTTATTTACCCCTCAATGGTACACATAATACCTTTTAATACCAGCTTTTGTCAGGAATCACTATGGCTCCCTATAACATCATAACAATGTAATTTGTGCCCAGGCTGGTCAAAAATTGAGAAAAGCAAACTAAAAAAACATACACATTTCTAATAATAAGGATTATCCTTCACTAACAAAGCACAATCTACTAGGACTTTCTAAAGAGTGGAGCTAACACAGAGTTGTCAGAACATTAAGCTGGAAAGAAGTTTATGGCAACCCGCTTCCTGGAAAAATTTAAATTCAGTATTACTCAACAGATTTTCTCTTAACAGATTAGATTAAAAGCATTTAAATACATAATCTAAACTGGTTTAGATGTAACTGTGCAAAACTTCCAATTGTTGAATTCCTTGTATGAAATAGTAAATTAAGGCTGAGAGGAATCAATGAGACATTGCATTCATTTCATTGCATTCATAGTGTTTTATGTAAAAAGTTACCTGGTTGCATGTGGAAATGTCCTGTCCGCTCTTGAGGAAATCCAGCACTTTTTCAATATTACCTGCCCTGGCTGCCCTTAGGAAGCTGGTATTACTGTCCGACTGTAGAAACAACAAAACAGGAAAAACATTAGGAAACTTCAGGCCAGCTCTAGTTAAAAAAAAAAGTGAAATTACAATGAATTTCCAAGTAAAACAAAATTAAAGAAGAGCAAATGCAGGGTGAGATCTTAATTTTTTTCCCCTATCAATAATTGTTTGAAAGTTGACCAGTGATTTCTGATAATATACACTACCTTTCAAAAGTTTGGGGTCTGTGAGACCGAATACTGGAGTGACTTCTGAAAATTCAGTTTTTGCCATCACAGGAATAAATCACATTTTGAACTATATTAAATTAGAAAACAGTTATTTTAATTTGTAATATTTCACTAAATTACAGTTTTACTGTATTTTTGACCAAATAAATGCAGCCTGGGTGAGCATAAGAGACATCTTTTTAAATCATTAAAAATCTTACTGACCCCAAACTTCAAAGTTTATGGTTAGCGCTTATGTCTCAGCGAGTGAATATAAGTTGTGATTTCAGTGGGTGTATCTCCTTTTATCAGAATTGTGTTTGACTGTGACTGCTAAATATAGACAGCAAAACAGAATGAAGGCAGCTGACATGACACACACACACACACACACACACACACACACAGACACACACACACACACTACAGTACATGTGGTTTAAGGGGACTGTCCTCAGGCATAGTGGTTTTTATACTGTACAAACTGTATTTTCTATGTCCCAACCCTACCCTCACAGAAAACTATTGGCATTTTTTGAATTTCAAATTCCAATAGGCCATAGCTCTGCACAGTTTTACTCCAACCCTAATCAAACACACCTGATCCAGCTAATCAAGGTCTTCAGGATTACTAGAAACTTCCAAGCAGGTGTGAGTTGGAACTGGTTGGAACTAAACTCTGCAGAGCTGTGGCCCTCCAGGAATTTAGTCTGAGACCACTGGTTTACAAGGACAAAGGAAGTGTCCTCATAAATCATGTTTATGTTGTAATACCCATGTCATTATACACATCTGTGTCCTCCTAAACCATGCATTCAAACACACAAACAGATCTGCATATGTGCATGGTATCTTGCCATGCGAGGAAGAAAATTAATGCTAAGATCAAATTTCAGATTTGGCATCAATCAGTGAACATGTGTTGATTTGTAATACTACTGAACAATTCCTTTTAAAGCCCTTGGCATAAGTCACAACTGTGACAATAAAACCTGCATGTGCAATACCAATGCAAAAATCCTCAATGTACTGAATAATGAACACTACAGAGCAGGAAGACAGTACAAGTACAGAGCAGGAAGACAGTACCTTTTGGTTATCTTTCAACAGCTGCGCAAAATGTATTAAAACATACAGATACATTAGAATTGACAAGCACATTGGTGCAAAGCTCTGGCATTTAAGATGCTAATGAACAGATCGGTAGGCCTACCTCTCAGGTCATGTGGAGCGTGAAGCATTAATGTGTCAGGTCATTACAGTTTTGACCGAAATGTTTGAGACTTGACCTCTGCTCCTTCTGAGGTTGAGAGGTCACATCTTAACCACAGACACTATACATTTGCTGCTGAAGTTGCCTTCACACATGCTTCACTATTTGAGCTCATATGGGCAACAAAGTTCCGAGGTAAGTAAACTAAAAATCAGGTATAAAAATGAATTAAACACCAAAGTCTTGAAATACTTACCATACAAAAGTAACCCTGCTATATCAAACAGCTTAGATCAGCTTAAATTTCCAGCATTTTTGTTGGTTAGTGCTGTTTTGGTGCTGGTCAGACCAGCTAGGCCAGTACACAGCCGTGCTGTTGGCTTTAGTTAGTGAAGCTAGTCAGTTAACATGGTCTTTCTGGTGATGCTAGCTGACCAAAGTGGTTGACCAAATTGGTTCAGCTGTGGCATTACTCCAAGAAAACCCTTTAGGAACCTTTATTTCCAAGAGTGTATTTCTCACAGTATCTTCTATGTTCGAACGACATGAGGGTGAGTAAATGATAACAAAATTGTTATTTTTGTGTGAACTATCCCTTTAAGTAAAGATCTGAGAAGTTGAATATACTAAATGAGATCTTAACTGCAATCGCCATGGTTACAAAAAGAAAAACAGAAGATTGTTCTGCATTACGATCCCAGCATCCCTAACAAAAAATATGCTGGTCTTTTCAGCTGGAAAATTACCTCAACAATCCTCTACTGAACCTAGATATTATTAAGATTGTCTTACCATGGTATCTGCCACAGAATTGTAGGAACGGTCCAGATATGGATCACTTCCAACGGTCCGCAGGCCTTTATTTGAACCACATGCCTTACACATTGCCGCATTGCCCATTGTAAAGAGTGACCCAAACCTTTGCAAAAAACTGTGCTACACTTTACATCAAAATCTCGTTCGTCCTTTTCCAGTGATAACCAACCACTGAACATCAAATCGCTCCTCGGGAGATTGATTCCAACTCGCTCACATGCACGTAGCTTTATGGGTTTGCATTATCCTCAGTCTTCAGGTAGTACCCAGGAGCCCATTCAATTATCAGCTTCAGAGCATCTATCCAGCTAATGTGAAATCCCCCAAACTTTCATGTCTTTCTCCTCAGGTCCCGAACATTGTCTCTTATGTGCTCTCTCTGATCCCTGCCCAGCATCTTCTGTGAGAATCTGCGTCCCGTATTGGCACAGACCCCTTGGCTCTTATCTCCTACACTTTTCCGGTCTTTTCTCTCTTCCCGCCTGGCTTCGTGACTGACAACTGCGGCCACAAATGTGTCTCCCATTGCCATATCAGGCCAAATAGACACCCCGTCCAGGATCCAGGGCTGGGTTATTTTTAACCCCTCCAGGGCCAGACAGCTATGTGACAGAACACGGCCCAACAAGGGGCAATCCTAATGGGGAAGAGCCAGCTGGGAAACCTGTCATTTTCCTCCTGAGGTCTAGGAATGTGCATCCACCGGGACAACTGAAGTCAAAAAGTCTTGACTGGAGGAAGAGGGTGTTATTTACAAAAACCCTTGGTTGTCATACCATCCATTGCTATTCGCAGCTATTGAATTCAGTAAAAGCTCTCGCAAAACACCACATGAATCCAATTCATCATCCATGGGGAATATAACAGTGTTTAAACAGCTATAGCAATGCCTACAGTGAATCAGATGGAATGCATCAGTGTCTGTGGGCCATCTCTGGTCCCGAGGCAGTACGCATTGACCAGACTATGATTCAGCATTAAGCTGACTTCCACTACAGACATATTGACCTGCCATTGACTGCTCTGATCAATGCCATGCCCCCCATTAACCAAAATACTCTGGGTTTTACAGTTAATGGGGCAATAATGACAAGTGAGTTTAAACAGAAAAGAACATGTCATAATAATGCTTTAAAACAAAACATAGTGAACTCTGTTAATGTACATGTATAGCTGACTTTTTGAAGAATTTAAACTTGATTCTGTCAAGATCAAATTATTTTATTTAAAATAAATATTGCAAAACAAATAATATAATAATAATAATAATAATAATAATATTAATAATAAACACTACTGTTCAAATGTTTGGGCTGGAAAGATTTAAACAAAAAGATTAAATCAAAAATACACTAAAACAGTATATAGTATTAAATATATAATATACTATTAAAATTTAAATTAACTGCTGCATTTTCAGCAGACATTTCTCCAGTCACATGATCCTTCAGAAATCATTCTAATATGCTGATTTGGTGCTCAAGAAACATTTCTTATTATTATCATATTATCAACAGTTGTGTTGATTGATATTTTTGTTGAAAACCATGATACTTTTTTTAGGATGCTTTGATGAATAGAACAATTCAAATCAAAAGTATTTATTTTTTAGCATTACACATGTCTTTGCTTTTGGTAAATTAAATGGATCCTTGCTAAATAAACGTATTCCAAAAAATTGTAGTATATTTGTAAAATATCATTATGCTTTTCCATTTAAAAATAATAGCAATATTTTTGATGAACAGTTACCATTTACATGTAAATTACATTATACAAGAAAATTTGACAAATGCAAATTGTTATTCAATGTTAACATTCTCAGCTCCTTTGTGTATCTCAGTTATAATAACCTGCTTATAAGACTGTTAGTTTGACAATGCCAGTCAAGTAGTTATAGGTTGCAGCAGGCAGTGGCTGATTAAGCAATGACACTGCACAGCATGCTCCTAGAATCTGTTTGAGTAATATATGGGTGTCGAAACGAAAAAGCACAGGCTCACGCAGTTTGTGTGAATCCGGCGATAGATCGCGCATTCGCTGATTCACACAGGAGACAATAACAAACTTTCAACAAAACATTCAGGGAACTTAGTACATTCTGGTTATATATAGGCCATGGTTAGACAGACGTTTGAGAATGCATCACTTGTCTTACCGGAGAAAATTTATTTGGATGTGGTGCCCCTGGGCACTTGCCCAATTGCCCATATGGTTAATCTGCCTATGGCAGCAGGTCATCCAAGGTCACACAGCTTAACACATTAGGTGAAGGTGATGTTTTATAACACATCTGTGCTAACAAATACTTTTACTTCCTTCAATGCTGTTGCTTTTTCAACCATTGCCAGCCTCTCCTTCGTAGTGATGGGTCAAGTGATGAATGAACAAAAGACTCTGGAAGTGAACTAATTATTTGAGTTTACTTTTGGCTGCATTTGAATATGATCAAAGACTAGGTGTAAACATGCACGGAGAATTTGGCTACAGAAAATACAACATTTTAACTCCATACAAATGACTCCAATAACATTTATTCATTTTGCTGAATGAAATTGAGCAAGAGTCGAAAACGATCCGATCTCCCCATCACTATTTCTTTATTATTTTTCCTCAGGAAGACTTATATTTTAAATTAAATCTAATTCAATTAATAAATTAGATGTAAAAAAAATGAATCTTTAATACTGTAAAACATTTTCAAAACTTGTATTTTCAGATTGCAAGAACAAAACTAAAGCATACATGAGTTATATCAAAAGGTTATGTCATCACATATGTAGCCAATGAGATTCTGCACTCTAGAGACAAATCTGCATACAGGATGATCCTATTTCCTAATCCTCTTTCAGTATCTGTGCTCTGAAACAGGTGCGGAACAGCTGACTACAGGATTTATCGCTGGAGCTCATCTGCAGCACAAAAATACTCAAATGCAACCATAAAAAATGTGCATTAATTATTATATATCGCATGTACACAGTTGAGAATTTAAAAATATTTTTATTAATAATAAATAAATACTAAAAGTACATTATATCAAATAATACAATAATAAAATAAAATAGTTTTAAAAATAATTGAATTATAATTAGATTTTGCATAAAAAGTCATGGCTATGTTGTCTTACTAGGGGTGTTGAATTCTAATATTTGTACGCATTAGAAAGAGATTATAAGAATGATTAATAATGTTTAATTTAAGTGATTTATAGGCATTACAATTGCAGCAGAGCAGGACAAAGTTTTACAAATCACCCCTAATTTGACTGATATTGCTGGACTTGCACTATGTAACATGCAATGTATGACATCATCATATCCTCCGACCTCAATGAACCCTCTGTGCATGTGAACGCGACTGAGACTTTACATGTGCTAACACTGAAAGCACAAAAATGATCAATTCACAAAGAATAAATTCAGATTAAAATATTACTAATTAATTACTAGATGCTACATTTGCACATTACGAAAGCAACTGACTATTTTAAAATAGTATTAGGGCTGTCTGAAGATTTTGACATTAAATGGTTATGGCATGGCATGGCATGGATGAATTTGAGGTAAAAGTGCTGTTGTTAATTGTACCTTGCGTTTGCGCTCTGCTCTCTCTCTGTGTCTCTTGCGTCTCTCTCTGGCTTTGGTGAGAGCCTTTATCTCTGGAGGTTGTTCCAGTTCCCGTGCCTTTTTCAGGTGTGCTGCTGCGTGTGCCATGATGCCAAACCACAGAAAACCATACACAGCTACCTCTCTATCGCTTCAGATATGGAATAGTCCCATAAGGTTTTTCATATTAATGTAAAGCAAATGTTGGCGTCCTTGATCTGCTTTTCCCAAACGGCTCCTGTGAATAAGGCGATAATGGATGCTCTGTGACACTGTCCTCCCACAATTCATTCTCAATAACTCCCTCCTCAGTGCAAACAGTTTGTCTCTTTTTTCCCCCATCGAGTGTGACTCCAGTCCATTGGTTGGCTGAAGAGACAAAAGCCTTACTCGCTGAATCTGAATTTATATCGCCATGTGTGAACTAGGGACCAGAGAGAGAGGGAGAGAAGGAGAGAGAGAGGAGGGCCGAGGGAGAAGAGGGCATGGCGCATGGAGAGAAGGAGAGAGAGAGAGAGAGAGAGAGAGAGAGAGAGAGAGAGAGAGGAAGAGGGCCAACCTGCCTGTCCAGATGTGGAGGCATTCAGCTTTATTCCAGCTGTAGGATTGAATGTATGTATGTGTGTACTTCAAAAATGTGAGTGTATAAGAGAAGAGACACAATAAAAAGAAGTGTTTGTTTCAGAGAAAAACATGACACTGTTAATAAATACTGTGTGGCAAACAGCAAGGACACCTGTGGCACATTGCGTGCTCCTCAGAGCTGGGGAGGAGTTTAGGGAAGACCACAGTGGAGGCCGTCAGGAACACTGGGAATATATACACTGGGGCAATGCTAAGCCACATATACAAATCCGCCTGGAGGGGAATGATTCGCTCCGACACACAGCTACTGCAGTCATAGACCTGACCTGGTGGGGTGGTGTGGCATTGTGGTTAATGCCCAGGGCTGATAATCAGAGAGTTGCTGGGTCAATGCTCGTTCAAAAAGGCACTTAAACCTGCAGGATGCTCCAGTGGGACTGAACTACACTCTCAGAAAAAAAGGTACAAAAGTTGTCACTGGGGCGGCCCAACACTGCATATTAGTACCTAAAGTGTACATATTAGTACTTAAAAGGTACAAAAGTGTACCTTTTGAAAAGGTACCGCCCCAGTGACAGCTTTTGTACCTTTTTTTCTGAGAGTGAATCCTCTTGGATTTAAAGGTGTCTGCTAAATGACTACTGCAGATGCTATAGAGAAAGGAATCTATAACTATTTCTTAGTAAGGATCACAGTTAAGCGGTCTCTGACTCTCAAAGAGTCAGGATAGTCTCAAAATACCTACGTGTCTGTTTTAAGTTTGGGATCAGGGTTCTTTTTTTAATATACTTTTATTCAGCAAGGATGCATTAAATTGCTCAAAAGGGACGGTAAAGATTACAAAAGTTTTCTATTTCAAATAAATGCTGTTCTTTCTATTGTTCATCGATGAATCCGGAAAACTAAACATAATTATTAAGTAGCACAATAGTTTTCAGCATTGATAACAACAAGGAAGTGAAGCAAATCAGCATACTAGAATGATTTCTGAAGGATCATGTGACACTAAAGACTGGAGTAATGGCTGTTGTGAATTCATCACAGGAATACATTTTAATAACATTTAAATTCTAATAATATTTAGCAATATTACTGTTTTAACGTATTTTTGATCAAATAAATGCAGCCTTGGAGAGCATTAGAGACTTCCTTCAAAAACATTAAAAAATCTTACCGACTCCAAATTTTTGAACAGTTGTAAATATATACACAAAATCCAATTCACAAATAAATAACCTATTTAACATTCACGATATACAATTTGAAGTTCATAATATGACCTAAATGCACACTACGATGTTAATAAATTCACAAATGTTGCATATAATGCATATAACTATTTATTATTAAATAGTGAAATATGGTATTAATCTTTTTAAATTTCATAAATTGAAAGTTCATAAATTTGTTTATTTACTGTTGAATTTGCATTTGCAATTCTGTAAATATTTTTGCAAATATTTTGAGATCTGACAGGTTCACAAATACATTTTTAAAAGTATGTCTTCTTTAGTCAGTCAGGTGAGGCATTTTCAACTGCATTTGAATTGGCTGCATTTTAATTTCAGTCTCACTTTTCACACTTACAAATTAATGTCACTATATTACTGAGGAACACTTCAGCTGACCTTACAAGTCAATTTTCAATATGATCCACAAAGTTAGTGAGGACATTTTCAGAAATTTGGTCCTTACAGTGTAGACGAATCTGCATACACACACACACCCACACACACACACACACACACAAACACACAGTCTGGGTCACTATCCTTGTGGTGACTCTCCATAGGCGTAATGGTTTTTATACTATACAAATTGTATTTTCTATCGCCCTACACCAACCCTACACCTAAACCTACCCCTCACAGAAAACTATGTACATTTTTACAATCTAAAAAAACCCTCATTCTGTATGATTTATAAGCTTCTGTACCCATGTACAAAGCATGTACACACACACACATGTTGTGTTTCCATGTTTTATGGGGACATTCCATAGGTGTAATGGTTTTTATACTGTACAAACTGTATGTGCTATTGCCCTACACCAATCCTACCCCTAAACCTACCCCTTACAGGAAACTTTGTGCATTTTTACTTTCTCAAAAAAACTAAT
>NW_015547662.1:239255-247517 GCF_001515605.1 Sinocyclocheilus anshuiensis | reverse complement strand
GACCCCATAACTGATATATACCAGGTACACACACACACACACACACACACACACACACACACACTAAACTGTAACGCTACATCCATTTTTCTCTGTCAAGATACTTCTACACCACCTTTTGGCCTGAAAAAGTAACTACACCTTTTTTTTATAAATTATTTATAAAATTATATATCAGCACACTGACACCTGGTGGTTACACTGCACACTAGATGACATCCAAACATCTACCTCTGTGTGAGTCCTCGATGTAAGTATTAGACCTATAAGAGAAGCACTGAATCTAAGATCTCTGAACATGTACCGTAGTTTGTGTATATTAATCATAGTTATGGTGATGTCAAATCATAGTAGGAACAGCTGAAACCATTGACACCACTTTACTACCATGGTTAGATGAATGGAATAATGGTTTCTATAGGACAAACTATAATATATGTTATAATAAAATATAGTATTTTGCACATTTATAAACTATAGGTACAACTGTCTTAGTTATAATAAAAACAAAACAGATTTGACACTTTATAAATAGGGTACAAACTGTTGTCCCATTACTCTTCAATTGTATATCCAACAATTAAAATCATAGAATATCATAATTTTGATATAATCTGTAGAATTTACATTATATCACACAAATCATGCACTGTAAAAAAAATGTATCATTATAAAACATTTATTTATATATTTTGTCCACCCATAATTGAATTTAAAATTGCAATTAACCTAAGTTTAGTGTTTTAACAGGTTTTAAACATGTCCTAAATTGTGGTAAATTCAAGACTGCTTAAATGAAAATTCTGTAATGCAAGACCTATTTCCAACTCTCTTCATGGAAAGTGCCATGCCACCATGCTTATATATTTTTTAATATGAATCAAACCTTTTTTTTTTTTAACTACAGATGGTGCTACATTACAGTAAGGTATTCTCATCCTTAATAAGCGCTGCATCTCATGTTATTTATTCACGTGTAAAAGCAACAGACTAAACAGCAGCAGAACCTGTTCAGATGCAGAAAAAAAAATCTATAAAACATTGATCCTTTATGACAACTGATAGTCTCCAGAGTAGAGCAAGAGTTGTGTAACTAGAACAAAGATACAGACTCACACAGTAAAAAGCACGGCAAAGATCGACCATCAATCAAGTTTGTTCAACCTGCTTATTGGAGGTTATACAGTCAGCCAGATCACAATTTCAGTGTTAAACACTCACCCTATGAATCTAAAACAAACGTTTTTGCCACAATGCTAGGGAATTGTGATTGGTCGCTAGGATATTGCTATGCAGTTGTATTTGCGGCTTCCTAAGTATGACCTCACAATGTAGCAGATAAAGATCATGCTGTAAACCTGCTGTAAATATGTTAAAAACACCACACTGCAAAAGAGATGTTTGACATATGGTTCATTTGAGCTTGAAAAGGTCTTGTCATTCTGATAAATGGACAAGCAGAGGACAGGATCAATACAGTGATAAACATGAGCAGTGTATGCAGAGGCACCAGGTCTCAAATGTCTGCGTGCAGAGAGCAATGCTCCCAGAGGAATACAAGTTATCATCATCTCTACACTTACTGAACATCATTACTCAGGATACTTATGTTTCACTCATCACAGCTGCTAAGGCTGGCAAATTGTGCTGTGTCAGGGGCTTACGCTAAAAACAATAAGAGCTTTTTTTATGTGTACGTAAGTACTAAGTAGTAATTTCACAGATGATTTTCATCCAAAGTGACTTCAAAATAAAGGTTCTAAAAGGAGGTTTTTGCAGCGATGCCATAGAAGAACCTTTTTTATTGGTTCCCCAAAGAACCCTTCAGTGAAAACGTTTTAAAAGAAGAACTTTTTTTCCACTAATTAATCTTTTGTGCAATGGAAAGCTTCCATGGATGTTAAAGGATCTTCATGGAACCACTGATGCCAATAAAAAGCTTTGTTTTTAAGAGTGTACAGTATGGGATGATATATCACCACTGTATTTCTACTGCTAACTAGCATTGTAATGACCACCTGAGAAGCCTGGATGTAACTTTTGCAGTAAACATATCTATGATGACATTTCAAATCTCAAATATAAGAAAAGTTTATGGGTGTATATTGTGTGTAGATGTAGTCAGTGTATAGTCATAGCTGAGTCTGCACTTTTCCACTCACATCATCTAAAACCTATTCAGTCTTGAAGCTCTTACAGTTTTTGTTATTAAGCCATTAGTCAACACATCAATCTTTCATAAAAGCTCACTCACAGTCAACACTCAATCCTGTTTCTCTGCACAAATCCATGACTCTAATGCACTAGATGTAGAAGCAGGAATGCAGCAATATTGAAATTTTTGGCAGATACAATAGCCAGTAGTTATTATGTTATGGCCAATAACAATATATTGTCTGCTATTTAAAAAAAAAGGTATTTACACTAAAACTCCAATATAGAATTTGACATGCTGCAGATTAAATCAAAACATGAATTGTTAATTAAAAGGATAGATAAAGGATAGATTAAATTGATCAAAAGTGACAGTAAAGACATTTTAAAAGATTTCAAATAAATGCTGTTCTTTTGAACTTTCTCAAAGAATACTGAAAAAAAATTATCATAGTCTCCACAAAATTAACTTTTTTTTTCAACTATGATAATAATAATAAACTTTTCTTGAGAACCAAATCAGTATATTAGAATGCAGTTATGATGCTGAAAATTAAGCTTTGCCATCACAATAATAAAGTACATTTTAAAATATAGTAAAAAAGAAAATAGTCATTTTTAACTTGAAATAATATTTCACAATATTACTGTTTTTACTGTATTTTTTATCAAATAAAAGGTTAACATAAGAGACTTCTTTCAAAAACATAAAAAAAAAGCTTACAGACCCAAACTTTTGAACATAGTGTACAGTATAGAAAAGATGCCTGTTTAGTATTATTTTGAAAACCATAAAGAAACAGTATACTATTTATATCATAATATATTATATATTATATAATACCTTCATATTATCTGCTTTCAACAAAACGAATAAAATGTTTACAAAAACATTTAAACTGGCTAATGCCAATATGGTCACAAATATGCCTTACATCCCTATTTAAAAGCATGGTGTAAACAAATAGTAATTTTAAAGACTCAATAAAGCCTGACACACACACACACACACACACACACACACACACACACACACACACATACACACAGTCATTTACAAACACCTGGCACAGTGTCAAACCTTAGTGAGCTACCTGCCAGCATTTTTGGCATCATTTAGGCTCAATCCCAATGTCTGAAACTGTAGCCAACAAATTATGCTGCCTCCAAAAATGTCTATTTTGGTAAAAACCAGAGACAGCAACTCTTACACAAATAACCTTTTTGTATGATGCAATCCCACAATGTTTTGTAACAAGCTCAGCCTCTCATTGTAATTCAGTAGTTTACTATTAATAGCCTAACAGTTGACAGGAAATTATTTCTATTAATATTATCACAAAATGCTGCTAATATTATTGCAAAATGTGCTAAATATTTCTCAGCATTTATATCAGTTCATAACATATTAACAGTTCTCTTTTCTCTATTCATGTATACACATAAAAAAATGTCTTTAGAGGTAAAGAAGGTACAAAGGTGTCCCTTTTGAGGGTACTGTCCCAGTGACAACCCGTTGTACCCTTAGAGGTACAATTTTTGCACATTTTTTTCTGAGAGTGTATCATTTTAATTGAGTTGGTAATACATTTCTTTGTACTGGATGCAACAACAACATTCTACAAGATTTATTGTGGATCCCCTCTGCATTTGTACGCCCCTAGAATAGCTCCCACTTTTCATCACATTACCTACAGCCCCTAGTAGACAAGACGGCAACCCTGTGCTTTCTTTCCTTCTCTCGCTCACAAGTTTAAATGTCATGAAGCTGACAGTGAAACAGTCCCACCTCTTCCATATGCACATACACAGGCCTGAAAATTCCTACTTCTAGAGAATTTGCTTCATTTCATCATTACATGATCAAGACACTGGGCGGAAACCTTTCCCTAGCTTTCACATGTCACTGTAGAAATACATATATTAGTTATCACAGACTCCATTCGAATCAATACAGACCACACCCAAACACACACTGACAGATGCGCGGAGAGAGAAAGAGGACAGTCGCTGAGAAAGATCGAGAGAAAGGTGCATAAAAGGCGAGAGATGAAGGAAGGAGTGTCACGACAGAAACAAGAGAGTGAGAAAGACAAATGCAGATGCACTCTAGTCTAGACAACAACACCCTTGCAAAATTCACTTTGCTCAAAACAACACTATGCTCTTCAAGTACATGTAATTTGAACATACAATATCTGTCCTATCACTAAGATATTTGTTGTCTTTTGTGGCATTACCTCACTTTTTGAGCAAGCAGGAACAGTGACATAAAAAAAAATAAATCATAATAATAATAATAATTAAATAAATAATTAAAATAATAATTAAATATTTGGTTGATATGTGTGCATGCGTAAAAATAAAAAAAAAATTATATTATATAGATGAATATATATATATATATAATTATATTATATAGATAAAGAAATATAATGTTTTCCATCAATTTTCTCTTTGATATAGGCCATTTTTTATGCTTGCACCTACATACCAAAATAAAGGAACTACATCCTCCTATATCCTCTCATACTACTGTATGACTTTGTTATCGAAACCAACAGCATACAGTTGATGAATCCATTCACTCACTGCTTTAGAGTCTGAATCATCTTAAATGAACTCAGAGTGCCTGCAAGAAAAGAAAACATATTTAAAGAAATCAAATGTAAAGTAAGCCTGGTGACTCTGAATCCAGAAGCTTCTTATTCTTAGCCCAGCTCATTTGATTCTGCATGTATTCTGGAGAAAAGGAAGGACACGTGCAATGAAAATGAATGTGACTAGAAGCCATGAAACTGAATGCACTCTAATTCTATTTGAAGTTGCTAGTTCCCAGTTAGGGCCTCTGTCTCATTCCCTTTGCTGGTCAGGGTTTCGTTTAGTCTCTTTCTTTCGAATCAGGTGGTTCTTGGGCAAAGTAAGCTGCAAAGTGGACCAGAATTTATTCAGAGAGCCAAAAGTCTGGATAAATGTCACTGATGTCTTAATGACCAAATGTCAGATCAGTTTAGAGAGAATCTATAAACACTACATTTCTTGTTAGTGGGTTGAAAATAGCCTGTTCATGAGTATCGGTTTAGAGACTTGACTTGCATGACTGTTTCTTACAGCAGCACCACATTTTTTTTTACATGCCAGGGATGCATTAAGGACATTCAAAAGTTTGGGGTCTGTAAGATTTATTTAATGTTTTTGAAAGAGGATTTTAATTACAGCATTTGTATATGCCCTTTTAAAGCTGTAAGAAAACAAATCTCAATTTTCCATGCATCAAGTATCAAGATTTGAAATGATTGAATTTTCAAAACATATCGCACTGTCATAATGTGATTTGGATGCAGAGGAAATGCTCTGCAGTCATGTGAGGCGGTTACTAAAACATCAGATCTATTGTGTGGTGGAAAGAGCCACTCCCTAAAACAACTGATAAATAATGAATCGTGTGACTTCAAATGACGTGCTTTGCCGACTTAATTCTGCCTGATAATGAGAAAACTATAACTTCAGCATCACTGAAGGATGCACCTAAGAGGAAAATTGAAAAGTGAAGGTGAGTATTGAAGGATTGATAAAAGAGACTGAGAAGGAAAGAGGGAAGGATAGATCAATCAAAGTTCGCAGACAGCAGACGGGATAGCAATCACAACAGAGCATCAGCAAGTCTCCGTAAACACACTCTACTCAATTTGCTCTCTGGGAAGGGCAGGCTATTGTGTGATGAGCCATTCTGTCTGCCCTCTCCTTACAGATGCTTTCAAGTAGCACACAGCACAGGACATTACCTTGGCAGACACGTAATTCTTGGGACACTTTCCATCTGTTAGGGTGTGTGAGGGCTTTATATGTGCATAGTGTATTTCCATCACCTCTACTTTTTCACACAAACTGACCTTAAGACTAAAGCATCATGTCTGTTGGTTTATCCATCCTTCCAAGGACTTGGAAACCATGTTAAATTTCTACTTTTTAAGAGACAATCGTTACTTCTCAAGGACCAGTGCCTTAATGCATCCACCACATCTTTCAAATTGTTCCTAATCCATCCCCCCATCTGTTTTTCACTCGTCCTCAAGCCGTCATTGATCCACTTTCCATTCTTGCGGGAAGTCCTGATTGGTTTTTCATAAATATTTTAAAGCATGAGATGTAACTCTCACCCTCACCCCTAAAACAATTGACAATCAAGTGGATTAAGACATGGGCACTACAGGCAACGCTATTGTTTTTTTTTTCTCTTTCTATCACTAGTTAATTTTGGTCTATTTTGCTCTTGCTTTTTTGAGTTTTTTCTTATGCACTGAGACAGAAATCTCCACATACATGCACCATATATCATTCGCTTGATTTATGTAACTTTTTTTTCTGGCTTTTGACAGTATTTTCTGATTTATGGAGTAATAAAAAGAGATACCCGAAATCCCCACTATAAAAACCTTTCATTCTAATATGTCAACAAAATGAAACCTGGCTTTATCCAGTGTTCAAATTTCTGTTCTGGAAATGCATGTAAATTAGTGCATATTTAATCAGATCATGTCTCCTTTGCATATTTAACATAGCATTTCAGTAAACATGTAATACAAAAGAAATACTTAATGTACTTTGATTAATCAGCTGGAGTAAGTGTGGTGATATCTATTAGTTACAATTTTATAATAAAAATAGCAGCTCATGTTTTGACTTTTTTCAGTACATAGCATTACACCAAATCCAGATAAACATAATTTACATCCTGTATCTTGGCTTAGTTTTAAAGAAAACAAGCTTATGTGAAGACAGTGCTGGACAGCGAGGTTGCTATAGAAACAGTCCTCAGAGGGCAGGCCAGGCTTGGCACCCACTATCCACAATGCAACAGCATGCAGCTGTGTAATGCAATAAAAAACCCTTCTGCTCCATTACAGTCTCCTTCCTGTACATCATCATACTTCCCCCACAGGGAGGAGAGAGAGAGAGACTGAGTGAGTGAGTTGTGGACAAATAGAGGACAAGAAAGAAATGATGAACTGAAACGGCGAGCCACTGTAAGATCTACACATTGCATAGAACCTGTCCAGATAGTTTTGGCTATAAAATGAATCACAGCTGAAAGTAGTGCTATAAATAATTAAGTATAATACATTAATTCACACAGGAAACAGCAGAATGTTGGCAACTTGGTGATATATTAATGAGAAAACTTCAAAGATATTAAGCCAGATTGATAATTCTACTCTGTAAAAAAAGACTATTAGTTACTTTGGATGAGAACTTGAAGGGGTTGCAGAGTTATAGAGCATCTCAAGCTAATGCAGTATGAGTGAATGAAAAGGGTGGAGTCCTTTCAACACCAGACACGCATTAATATTCTTCAGTTAATACAAGAAATTCTAACAGAATTATTCCTCTTGGATCTAAATTTTTAAACAGTTTTCAAATAAATTTTACATGAATACAATGATAACTGCTAATATTTAATGTTATTAGACCACCCACAGTATGTTCAGTGATCACCTGATGCATATTACACACGGAAACAGCAAGACCATATTTTCTGTCTTGCCTACATATAGTTAACTATAAAACCCTGCAACAGGAACACTTTTGAGGAATTTCTCCAAATTTGAATGCACTTAGTGCCAAGTAAACTAGATATATGAACATAACAAGAATGTCTGTGAAATGATCAAGCTTTTTTTTGAGTGAACATTCTGTTTACAAAGTCTCCAGAGTCTTCAGTTTTTTTTTTCTGAACAGCCATTTGAAGATTGACATTGCTTTGCAATAATTTTAATATATATTTATCTATTTAATTGGTATCAACCATTTCAGATAAACCTGCCTCTAAACATTTATTTTATTTTAACATTTAAACTGATTTTAAACCTTTAAAGACAGACCTACTGTAAGCTACGAGGTTGTTAATCGATGATTTATACTTCTGTTGAACCCATCAGCCTGCATAGACAGTAGAATTTCTGTTGAAAAAATACATTAACCATGATGCTAAAAAATCTCCACCACTCAAAGAATCATAACAAATTGCGCCAAAAGAACTTTCTAGCGCCTGCCTACTCCCATGATGCATCCTCCTACACTCTAAAAAATGCTGGGTTGTTTCAACCC
>NW_015547662.1:231508-239123 GCF_001515605.1 Sinocyclocheilus anshuiensis | reverse complement strand
TTGGGTCAAATATGGACTAACCCAACTGTTGGGTTAAAAAGTTAATTTAAAAATGTAACCAAAATTTAACCCAACAGTTGGGTTAGTCCATATTTGACCCAACATTGGGTTGAAACAACCCAGCATTTTTTAGAGTGTATGATCTAAAACTACTTAAACATTTTGCAATCATAGTAAAATATATTGTTTCTACATACATAATCATCTTTAAATAGTCATTATCTATCCATCATTTTTATTTAGATTGACATTCTTCATTGACATGCTTCATGAGATTGTAGGCCTTTCCCTCATTAAAACTATCAAGTTCACAGTTTTGTACCTTTGTCTTTTTGTTTGATTTTCAAATGTTTTTTTGCTTCAAATCAAAGTTGTGATTCTCCTTGTAGCTGTTTGGTTTGGTTCATGGCTTGTAAAGCTTTAACAAAGACCATATGGTAAAAAATGTAAAAAATGGACAGATGCTGTTACACTCTATTAATCAGGTGGTCTCTTCCTATCTAAATGTGCTGTCACATTTACCATTGCTTGGCAAAATTTTGCAGGTGAAATCCAGTCACCAGGAGTTTCAGGTGAGTGCAAAAATTTTTGCATGCAGCTCGTGTTCAAGCTGCTCACGCCAATTTTGACACACTGACTGGCAGAAACCTGCTTGGTTTGAGTGAAGTGATTTCTGTAAGAGCAGTACTTCATACAACACTACACTACTGACCTTTTTTGTACGCAAACTTTCACAAATGTGACCACATTGTAAGACAAAGATTCTTAAGTCAGAATAAGCTGTGAAGTGGACCAGACTTTATACTGACAATCAGTATAACAAGTCTGGCTATACAAGTTAATGGCAATGCTAAGCTCATCACATTATTACCTTAGAAAAGGTCAGTTTTTGAGTACATTTGTGCAATATACTTGTTCAGTAATGTACAATATACACTTTGCCCACTACAGTGTTCTGTGCAGGAGTGTTTGTGCCACTCTTCCATCCACTCACAACTGGTTCCATGCAGCTGAAGTGCAATCGAACACCACCCTCCCAACCAGCCCTGCAGGTAGAACACCCACTCCTGAGGGGAACCAGAGTGTGGCGGCAGGAATGACTAGACTGATGGTAGCCTATTTTTAGACCTGAATCACAAGCACCATAACTTAGTAGGCCTGTTGTTTTCGGACCACTCCTCACTATACCTCCATTCATCCCGCTCAAGAAGTTAGTGCACAGAATTTGCAGTTTGCAGACTATGCAATATTACTTCCTAAATTGACTGCTGTAATTACATCCAAACAAAGATCGCACTGCATTTATATTATGTATTGGCTCAATTGCTAGACTTGAAACAACAACAAACGTTGTTTTAGTCAGTGAACAAAGATTTTAGGAGTGCCAGTATATGATATTTATGCAATAAGATGACGCCTGTGTATACGCCTGCAGTGCTTGGTCCATTACTGGAATCTAATTACCCAGAGAAAACAAGACAGCACTCTCTCATATCATAACTCAGGACCCAATAGGAAACTGCATTAGTGTGTGTTTGACAGGAAATAGCTTTAGAAAAGAGTTCTGCCCAGTCTTTCAGCATATGGACAGCAGGAAACATGATATTTTTTATTTAAGCAGTTCATATTTCATTTAATCTATAACACTGCCCTGTATCATATTTGCTGAGTGAAATCCAATACTTGTTGTTTCTTACTAATTTTGGGGTGCTAATTCCAAAAAAAAAATGTTCTCACAACATATGATGTGCATTTTGCAGCATTTTTGCTTTCGACAACCATTTGTAAGGTGAAGATGTCTTGTATTATCCATTAATCACCAGAAAAATTACAGATTTTGAGGGGGGAAAAAACGTTATTTATAAACTTGTGTTAATGTAAATTGAGTAAATTGAGCATTTGAATGTGTTTTTCCAGTCCTTTGCAGATTGTAAGTTAAATTATATATTTTCAATACTTATTGTCATTAAAACTTGAAATTTGACTGCTTTTATTTTGATAAGTATATTAAAGTTGATACATACATAATTTGAAAAATCATTCTTATTTTGTGTAAAAATTTGGTAATATTAGACCTTTTTTCCAATTAAGCAGGGTTTTTTTTCAAGATGAAGATCTGTGTAATATGGAGGCCCATTTCCGCTAAGGAATAAAAAAATATATATATAAAAAAAGGTAACTGGACCTTTTTTTATCTAACAATTCTCACAATTTTTCTCAGAATTGTGAGTTTATATTACATTTACATACTTATTGTCATTAAAACTTGAAATTTGACTGCTTTTATTTTGATAAGTACATTAAAGTTGATACATACATAATTTGAAAAATCATTCTTATTTTGTGGAAAAATTTGGTAATATTAGGCCTTTTTTCCAATTAAGCAGTGCTATAACAAGTCTCAGTTAGCTTAACGCAGTACACGAAGCAAGTTTTTTTTAAATAATATAATAAATAAAAAGATAGAATAGAAAAAAATAGAGCAAGGTAGTGTTAGAGGTCTCGTCTTTTTTGCTTTTGTTAATTGTATAATAAATGAAAAGAAAACAGATAGAATACAAAAAGATTAGAAAGCAAGTGTTAGTTTTTTAAAAAAAAGGAAAACAAGCAGAAAATTAATAGAGTGCAAGTCTAAAAGGGACAAGTGTATTTTTTTAAAGAATAGAATTAGAATAGAGTTAGAGGGTCAAATAAAGATGGAAGAGATGTGTTTTTAGCCGATTCTTGAAGATGGCTAAGGACTCAGCTGCTCGGATTGAGTTGGGCAGGTCATTCCACCAGGAGGGAACATTTAATTTAAAAGTCTGTAAAAGTGATTTTGTGCTTCTTTGGGATGGCACAATAAAGCAACGTTCACTTGCAGAATGCAAGCTTCTATAAGGCACATAAGTCCGAAGTAATGAATTTAGGTAAAGAGGTGCAGAGCCAGTGGTGGTTTTGTAGGCAAACATCAATGCCTTGAATTTTATGCGAGCAGCTATTGGTAGCCAGTGCAAATTGATAAACAGAGGTGTGACGTGCATTCTTTTTTGGCTCATTAAAAATTGATCTTGCTGCCACAATAATTAATCAATTCAATTAATCAATAATTAATCTTGATTAATTAATAATTAATCAAGTCAGTTAATCAACAGCTTGTTCAAGTGTTTTTGCAATGAAAGGTAGAAGGGAAACTGGTCTGTAGTTCTCTAAAAGAGATGGGTTGAGGGTGGGTTTCTTTAGTGGGGTTATACGAGCCTGTCTAAATGTTGAGGGAAAAACACCAGTGTGAAGGGATATGTTAATGATTTCAGTGAGTGCAGGAACAACTACAGGAGAAATGGCTTGAAGGAGATGAGATGGAATAGGATCGATTATATCTCACAATTCTGAGTTTATTTCTGAGAAAAAATTCTGAATTGTAGGACTCAGAATTGAGAAAAGAGCTTTGCAAAGCATTGTCAAGGCTGAACATTTTAATTCATACCAGCTAAATCTGACAAAAGAACTTGGCACAGGGTGCAACCATGATGTCAGAGCGGAAACAGTGAGAAGACTGATTTAGGATACGTCAGAATGGAGAGATGAAAGGCTAATTTAGACCTAGAGTTTAAATGTAGTTCAACAGACCATGAAGAAAAACCCACCAGGCATTAACCCTGACAGCTCAAAAAGTGAAATAATAAAGAAAATAGGGTGGAAAATATCTCTGGGAAAGCTCAGAGCAACAAATCACACAGGCTACAGCTTTGAATGACACGGAAGGGCATCTATGCATCCATGCAGACAAGCTAATGCCCTACATGACTCAGCCAGTCCATCACTTATTTATGGCTATTTTTTATTGATGAACTGGCTTATGAGATTGCAAATAAGCAGACGGGCAGGGTGAGAGAGGCTAAGCTTGTTATTGTAGGGCTCTTAAGAGGGTGTGATCGAAAAAAACACTGTTTGGATCATTTCTATTTGTATTTATTTAACAAGCTCTGCAGGGTCATCAGCTGTGATTTCATGCATAAAAACACCACAGTTGATAAACTGAATCTCAAGCAGTGATACTTGGGAAACATTCCAGAATGGCACCTAAGGATCAAAACAATTCAGCTCTAACTGTGCAGTTTGTCAGGTGTGAAACCTCACTGGCAGTCAACACACATGGTCACTACAGCATCACGTATAGGCTGGACCAAGACGAAAAGCGACTGCAATATATACATGGGAAAAACAATGTAAAACAATGTAAAAACGGCAAAATCCTTTCAGCTCACCATAAACCTATGAGTATGAGAAGTATGAATTGTAAACATATGGTTAACATTTACATTATATTCAAGATAAAACATTTTGCAAGTAAAAACAATTCACCTTATTGGCTACATTACAGTGAAACACAAAAAGGAAACATGAATAGTACTTAAACATGAATACTGGCTATAGTTTATGCATAGGCTTGTCATGATAAACTTTGGTTGTAAGTGTATTTTTACAGCAATTCAATTTCTACAGTTACAACTAAAATACAATTTCTGTATAGCAGAATTTTCACAGAGATAGATAGATAGATAGATAGATCTGTCTCAACGTGTTAATGTATTTACAGAAACAACGTTGCCACGATGAAATTAAACAGGCTACATTGCGATAGTCAACTGATGGCTTGGAAAGATTCGGTAACCAGGACAACGCCTCATCCTCCGCATCATGGACCACAACACCGCGAAACACGGGTGTCACGCTCGCCCACACATACTGAACACCAGAAAGCGGAATGTTTCGTTCATTTTGCACACGCACACACTGACCTGGCGGATGCGGTTCTGGTGGGGTGGAGAGCTTCCATCGGGTGAGGAATTGTTGGAAGAGGCCATCCTCACGTCTCGGACGGAGCCGCCCCTGCTCTGACTTTCTGCCGAGCTTTTTGACATTCAGGCTCAGCGCGTGACGATGTCCACGAAACGGAATCTGGCAGTCCCGATACTGCGGTTGTCGAGACCCGTGCTCCGGCCTCAGATGACAGGGCTGAAGCTCCGACACATGTTGTGGTTGTATTCGAGAATGGGAGACAGACGAACGTCCTGTGGCGTGACGGTGCGGTGCGGGTCTCACGCGCGGTGTCCTGCGGCACTCCTGCTGCTCACATGCACAGGATCCGATGCTGCAGCGCTGAAACACTGATCGTGATGGAGGATGAATGAGGCTAACTAACGATAAACCAGAGATAAATCTACGATGGTGTAAGAAAGGCGCAATATGAGCGGTGTTCTCATCGCTGTTTAGTAGCCGCCTCCCGTGCTCTTCTCTCTCTCTCTCCCTCACTCCCCTCCTCCATAAGCCAAACCTCCACTTGCACATGACGAGGCAAAATCAAAATCGATTTAATAGATTTGATTTTTGAATATATAGTAAACCCAAAGGTATTTGGACACATAAGGCACACCTAAAATGATGTATTTCATAACGGCATTTGATAGCAAATTATCAAACCAAGTTGTGTGCAAATAAATGATGCTATATTTCATCTGAGAGCTAACTAAACAGCACCTTTATTCCTGTAGGCAATTGAATAGCAGGTTTCCATTGTGACAAGTTACCCCAAATAGCAGGGCAAGTTGTCATAAAACATCATGTTAAATGAACCGTAATCATAAAATAAATCATAAAATAGCTTTCCAGCCAAATAGATTAAAAATAGATTTATAAAATATAAATTTACACCGGAATAAATTAATTAGCCTCAGTATCTCTTATGTTTATCCGAGTATGTAATGTCCTTTGACTTGACATTACAAAAGTCCCTCTCTAAATTATTTTTCCTACTGAATATTCTGTTGTATTCTGAGATGTGTCACATTATGCAAGTAAAATGCTTTTTTAGGCCACTGAAATCTGTATTTACTATACTGATAATAAAGATTTACATTTGCAGTGTAAGCACAATTATATCAATTGGATGTATTATGATTATGATCACTTTCATTTTTCAAACAGCACAAGCAATAAAAAAAGCACATAAAAATATACACTTTATTAAACATCTACTTTGGAACAGTACTGGACAACAATAACGGAATGATCATAATGATGAACAGAGACAGTAATAAATTGCCAATGAAACTCATTTTCTAGCTTAAGCTTTCTCAGTACAGATTACTTAAGGTACCATTTCGAACAAGAATCAGTCACTTTTGCTATGCATATTAAGTTCTGCTTTCACAAAAATAAACTTGAACTGATCTGAAACCACAGCTAAGTTGTTGATCAGCACTCAGGAGTCACTATTTAAATAAACTGGCAAACTAAAGGACCATTTGCTTTCAAGTAACTGGGTTATGCAAAATATGTTAATGCCAATGCAGAAAGCAGAATTGTAAATAATATATGTAACATACTGAACTCTCAGCAGCCGTAACTCATTTTTCTATGGACCGACAGCTGTAAATGAAAGAGATTCAGGTTTGGAAAGGCACAGTATTACTTGAAAATGTTGATTCTCAGGATGAAGAACCTGGAGAGGAAAACTCAATTTGATTTCACTTTTAAATGTATGACCTAAGCAGTTAATAAAAGCAGCAAATATGCTTCCATTCATTTTAATTACGTTAAACCAATTAAAGGGAGATGCTTAAATTTAATTATCCAATACACCTTTTAGAAATGCAAGCGTAATTTAGGTTTAAAAAACAAACCTTTTCTGGGCTTTGTAGCATTTTCAATGAACCAGCAGCACCTAACAGCAGAATTTAGTGCAGTATAATCGGTCGCTGACTCCACCCCAACACCATTTACAGGAAGTCATTCTGAATAGCTTATCATTCACTCAATATACATCAGACAGCAGCGAGTTGGTCAAGGTTGTCCTGGGAACGGCTGGCGAGGTGCGCCTCTAGTATCTCTCCAAACAGGCCTCTCTTCAGCAGATTGTACGCCATTGGCAGCAGCTGACGTACCACTTTATAGAAATACTACCAAAAGAAAAAAAAAAGGCAATGGTCAGTTGTCTGGGAGAACTCTATATCATGAGAAACCTGTCAGAAGTGGCTATTAATGTGTCTGCAAAGTGCAAGGACACACTCTCTGGAAGATGGCCTTGGATGGCAAGCAGAAAGCTATTAAAGGTAACAGCTATGCAGGCATTTAAAAATGTTCTGAGATTCTCTGGACACAAACACTGCATTTGCCTACAAGGCATAATGCACAGTCCATACTGAAATGTGAAAACTTAAAGGGGTGGTTCACTGGCTTTTTTCTAGGCTTGATTGTGTTTATGGGGTGCAGTCTAACATGTTAATGCTTCGTTTAAAAAAAAAAAAAAAAACGCATTATTTTCCACATAATTTACCTTTATTCCACACAGCTCTGTCCCTTCTCTGAGAAATGCGCTGATCTTTACTGTTTTTATGAAGCCCCGCCCTCAGAAATAGGCGGTGGGCTCTGATTGGTTAGCTAGCCCAGTGTGTTGTGATTGGCTAAACCGCCTCTAGTGCACATTTAAACGTCCCGCCCCTCTCCTCAGCATCATGTGCTCCTGTTGTATTGTAAACAACGGCGTCGTTAATATCGCTTATCAGTTTGAGCCCGATTGAGATGCAGAGGATATTATTGAAGAGGATCGTGCAGAACCTGTGCAAGCATGGCT
>NW_015547662.1:182349-231449 GCF_001515605.1 Sinocyclocheilus anshuiensis | reverse complement strand
GATATCTCCGTTTGCATTGAACTTTCAGCTTCGTAACTTTGCAGATATTGTTTATGCTCAAACAGCAACATTACACACTAACTAATGTTAAAAAAGTGAAATCGCAATGAACCACCCCTTTAAAAAGTACAGCAACTGCATGGAAATCTGTGTGTGGTTTAATACACATCCTGGTCGAAATGCTTGTCTCAGCAAGATATTAATGCAAACAGTCAGGAAAAATCAATTATTTCTGTGCATTATGTCTTGCAATGTAAATCTAGTCTAAAAGACCTGCTGAGGTATAATGTCCTCTTAAAAATAACCAAACAGCAATACTGACAACATATACAAAACACCTTTACATAAACCTTTTAATGTCAAGATTATTTTATTACAATCTTTTATTACTTTTATTATTAAATTTACTTCAGCAATTTTTATGTAACTGAAAATTTTCATTGCTATGGTTATTTTTGATTATTAATTTGCATTAATATTCACCTTTCTAAATAGATAAATAAAACATCTAAAAAATGTGTTCAAAAGTAAATTAGTTGTTCCTGTGGTAGAGACTAACTTTTGGCATCCAGATAAATAATGCAAAGACAACTGCAAAAACTACAGAAAATATCGAAATTTAAAGGAGCATAAATATAAATTTTTGCAAGCATTTAGGTTTGAACATCTGCTGTAGTATTGGTTGTATGTGTGTGTTAATCTTACATGTGAGCCATAACAGAACAGATCAATCCCAAGCTCATAGCCCATGCCGTAGTCACATTCATCATTGGCAAACTGAACAAAGGTGATCATTTCCTGAATGGGCGCGAAAGCTTTCATCCTCTCCTCATCATCTATGGCCTCTACAATTGTTTTGCAAATCTTCTTCAGACTTGCTACAGGTAAACAAAATCAAGAAGGAAAAACTGTAAATCAAAGTCTTTCATTAAAATTAGGGTTGTCAAGAGATTAAGGCAGGGGTTAGACTAAGCCAGGATTAGGCCATAGTTCAATTAGGACATTTAAGTAATTTTTCATAAACGTGCCTTAGAAAACACATTACTGGTGTGCATCTTGAGCCAAAACAAAGGCACTGATTTATTTTAAGATCAGTCAGTGCAAGTTTCTTTCAGTTGACACCGCTCAGACTTACATTTTAGTCTGGGACTAGGCTTAAGTTTGTCTGTGAAACCGTGGGGTAAAATCTTTTATCTAATTAATTACATGTGCAGATTAATAATTTGCGCATAAATTTTGGCGGAGAAATTACCCCCCAAATGATCTTTTAAAGTCATTGTGTTAGATAAGAAAAGAATTAAATAGACATTACAAAAAGTAGCTTTAGAAAGAAATATTTTGATTCAACATTGCATAATTTAATAATTTGAATGTGTTGTTTTTTACATAATTAATTGCACCAAATTAACAAATTAAATCGAGTGCATTAAAAGGCAACACATCCTAAAACAGTTGTGTGAGATTTTTAGGTTTACCATCGGTTTCTGGCAATTCTCTATATCCAACATCATTTTTATCCACTGGAACCACAATTCCCACTCCATGAAATGTCTTTGTGACCACCTGCAGAAAAAAGATAAATAAAAAAAAACAAACATTGGAAATGAATTTTATTAACTGCTGGCATTAAACTTTAAAACATACCACAAATGTTGTACAGTGATAAAAGGGTGGTTCTGTCAAATCGTCTTACATCACATTACAAAACACACCTTTCTCTCTCTTTGCTTCATTGCTTTAGTTTTCAGTTCCAGAGGCAAATCTAACCTCTTGGCCTCTCGCTTCAAATCTTCTTCTAACCAGTCCAAAGCTGCTTCGTTTTTCTGTTGTCCCCTCTCCTTCCTTTTCTTCTGCAAAAACAGCCTAGGTGGTGTGGCAGGAGAGAGAATAACATTATGCAAAAGAGAAACATGCAAAAAAAATTAAATATTAAATAAAAAATATTTCACACCACATTTAAAGCAGCACTATGTAACTTTTGGCGCTCTAGCGGTTAATAAACAGAACTGCACACATCCCGCGGAAGAACATTCCAACCGGAGCTACTTCTCTAAAAGTTTATGTCTATGGCGATTCACGCAGGTATGTGTTACTCCGCAGCGGTGACGACCCGACCATGCTACAATAGTCCAAATATAAGTACTTATTATAAGTGTACCGTAGTGATTCGGAATAAGATAAAAACGCGGTTTGGAAGATTAATTCATGATGTACTCGCTCATTATATACATGTTGCAAATTTTGAACACAGAAAAAGTTACATAGTGCTGCTTTAAAATTATATAAAAACATTGATAATTATTTTCACATTTTCATTTAAGTTGAATAAATTAATGTTGAGAACGAATGTTGAATGTGAATGTTGAGACAGAGCGAGTCAGGTAGGTGATACTGCGCATATGTCGAGCTCATCCGTCCGTGGTTGAGTATACTTTGAAAGCTGTGAGGACACGGCTGTGCACGAGACGGAACGGAACACAGAAAGTGAAGTAAACCCAGACCTTTAGTGGTCAGCTGCTTTAGAGCGTGCCAAAATCAAAATGACTGATTACTGGAAAATGAGATGTCATCGTCCATCGCGACGTTTCACTGTAGACATCATCTGATGTCTGATCTAACGGCAACCAGTCAAAGCATCTATACACATTTTAATTTATACTTGTATTATTTACTGAAGACACTCACAGAACCGCTGCAAAGATGTTGTCCCCCATCTGTGTGATGGTACAGCCCTTCTTGGCTTCGTTCTCCCCAATGAACACAGGCAAAGCATCAGGTAAATCTCTGTACAGGGAGACATGTATAGTGAGAAAATCACACTGAAACACCTAATTATTTTAGAAAACACCTTTTTTTTTTATTTTTTTAAAGAACCATTAATTTCTTGTGTTGCAGTTTGATGTGCCAAATATAGCTATTGCAATCATCCTTGCAACTTTTTTTTTATCCAATTACAAAAATAAATGTCTTTCACAGGTAGACAGTCACCTGAAGTAGCCCATGTGGTGCTTGGTGTCTACATTGCCCTGTATGATGGTCTGGAACTCTGGGGGATCATAGAAATAACGCCAATGAAGGTGAAAGTTGGGTTGAGAGGAAGATGAGTTTTTGTGATTTTTGGACAGGATATCAAACGGGCCAACTAGCCGAAGCCCAAGTGTTTCTTTTAGGGCATCTGTAAAGCACACAAAAACACATGCAAAAAATTAAACACCAGTGTAACAAGACATATATTCATTTTAAAATATTTATAATATGTTGAAAATGCTTATGATAATAGTGAAAAAAAACAAAACACATGTGAATAGTGCTGGTATGGATATGGAACCATCAATATAAGATGGATACCTTGAGGACAGTCAGCACTAAGACCCTTGCAAAAAAGAACCATGAATTTCTTGTGTTGCAGTTTGATGTGCCAAAAATAGCTATTGCAATCATCCTTGCAACTTTTTTTTTTATCCAATTACAAAAATAAATGTCTTTCACAGGTAAACAGTCACCTGAAGTAGCCCATGTGGTGCTTGGTGTCTACATTGCCCTGTATGATGGTCTGGAACTCTGGGGGATCATAGAAATAACGCCAATGAAGGTGAAAGTTGGGTTGAGAGGAAGATGAGTTTTTGTGATTTTTGGACAGGATATCAAACGGGCCAACTAGCCGAAGCCCAAGTGTTTCTTTTAGGGCATCTGTAAAGCACACAAAAACACATGCAAAAAATTAAACACCAGTGTAACAAGACATATATTCATTTTAAAATATTTATAATATGTTGAAAATGCTTATGATAATAGTGAAAAAAAACAAAACACATGTGAATAGTGCTGGTATGGATATGGAACCATCAATATAAGATGGATACCTTGAGGACAGTCAGCACTAAGACCCTTGCAAAATTCCCAAAACTGGAAAAAATCATCAGGCATGCGTAGCTTGTACAATTTTTCCACTTCTTCTTGCATTCCAGCTGTCTTCTCATCCCTCTGGCCGTCTTTTGCTTTTTTCACCTCCCCGTTTGGTGTTTCTGTCTGGAACAGGCAATAATACGTTTGAATAAGTTACACTGGAAGAAATAATATTTTAAGTAATAAAATAATACAAACAGAAACCAGCTTTTTCTTCATGTTAGCAGAAAATAGACTGAAATAATTCTCCTCTTCATTTACACACAAACATTAAACGTTTTAGTCTAAACCTAATAATTGTAATAAGGAAGAAACCCTTCAATTTTGTAAAGAAACCAGTTATGTTCATTACAGTTGAGGTAAGGAAATAGGTGTGCAATGCAGATTCATATTTATAATGGTCATTACAATCCAAGACCATCACAGTAAACTAATGTCTAACTGATGTCAGATGAAGGTTTTGCACCTGATACAATGTTCTGATACTGACACAACATTTTGGGTAAAACACTGTAGCTAAAGAACACTGAAGACACGAACAGACATTTGCATGGTGATTATTGACATAATATTCAAAAGCACTGATTATACAGGTTGAATGTACAAACAAAATAACTGAAGTGTAGTGGATGCTAAAGGCATACGAGCCACTATCATTCACAAACGAGCCGCACATAACCTCTCAGTAAATACTCAACGTAATAGGTAAACTGAAAACTTTACTATGGCTGGCCACGAATTGATGAGGATTGTATGTTGTACCTGCGGCAAAGAGCTGGGTTTTCTTTTCCCGCGCCCCGCCATGCCTGCTGATTTTTCCCGCAGTCTCCACGTGAAGCGCTGCAGCCGGTAGAAAAGTTCTGAACATCCGGTAGCGATTTAAAAATAAAAGTCGTGACTTCTGATTTGTTGTGAACATTTATTATTATTATTATTATTATTGTTGTTGTTGTTGTTGTTGTTGTTATTTAATAATGAAAATAAAATGTATTATTATTATTATTATTATTATTATTATTATTATTATTATTCCCTACTGAATAAGACGCAAATTCATATTTTTGTCCAAATTTTCTCATAGAACTGGTTTTATTTTCAAATAATACAAAGCAGTGTTTACATTATTTTCTATATTTGCAACAAAACGAATATGCTTGTAATATGCTTGTTTACTCGAATAGCAATGAAAATAGAAACAAGTCAAATTCATAATTAATGGCAGCCATGTCAAAAGTGAAAATTAAATGGAATTTTCAATACAAGATTTTGAAATAACATTATGGCACCTATGAACAAGAGTTGTTTAGTGGAGACCTCAATTTCGTTTCACATGACATTTTTAGAATAGTGTTTTTTGATGTATAATAATGCCTAATAAATATTTATTGTTTAATATTTAGGCTAGAATTAATATTCATATTTATCTTCATATATAATCATACACGTAAATATCAATTAACAATGTCAACGGAGAATTTAAGTAGGCTATACAAATGAAATATTTGTTCATTTAGTCTTATTGTAATTTTCCATTTAAAAGTTATATTGCAAAATAATCAATTGTTTATTTTTATTTATTTTTTATATATTTTTTAAGTTCTGTATTCATGCAGTTCTGTGTTTATAGCAGTGTAAACGAGATATTTAGACTATTCTCAGACCACATGACGTGACACAGAGGGAGGTGACAGAGGGAGTTTAAAAGGATCGGTCAGTTTATGGCAAATAACTCTGTTAGTTGAAGTTCTCAGTGACACAGATTCCGGACTCACAGCGGGAATAATGATGTTCTGCAGAGTGGCTTGGCAAAGACTTGCACCTCTGGCACGCAAAACACTCACTCCGTTCAGCAATGGTAAGAAAACATCGATTTCCAGTCCATCGTTACATCCATATTCAATGCAGTTTCGATTTTGCAAATGAAATTCACCAGCCTACACCTCGCAATCTAAAAGTGTTAAAAAAAAAAAAAATTAGCATGTTCCAAAAAATAAAAAGTGCATATACTTTGAAATATGTTATGAAAATTAATTCGACACTTTTGGACACTTTTAATTGGTCTCTTTTAGGAGGCGTATCAGTGGTTTATGGCTTTACCTTAACGCAGAACATTGAGTTCTGATATTTATGTTATGCAACAAGTGAGATATGCTCATTAAATTCATCCAATATTAAGTCTGTTTATAGGGATTTCATAAATCAGTAAACTGGAAAGACCTCTTTTGTCTTTGCATTTGGAAGAGACCCATAAGTGTTTAATGTAATGGAATATTCGAAGAGAGTCTGTATATTGTAAGAGTTTTATTTTTTTTGTATTGCAATGATTAGAAGGTATTGTTTGTACTGTTGTGATTATTTTCACGATTATTATTTATTGTAATACAGTGTTTTATATGGTATTATTTATTGAACATATTTGCATAATTTGTAGGAAAGTGCTAATCAATAAATTATGTGTGCAGCGACCTGCATTCCAAAGTAAATCTGGAAATTTAGTTTTAATTGCTGCTTTTATTTATTCTATGATTGTTAGTTAATTTTTAAAGTTACAACCTGCACTGATAAGGACATTGCATATTATTATTATTATTATTATGATTATTATTTTGCTCATTTCAATTAAATTACCAATGAAGAAATTTGAGTTCGAATAAGGATATGGAATCTTGTGGTAAATCAAATGTGGTGACATTTTTTAAGGCAAGTTGTGATTCATTTTTAAGAAGAGTGTTTCATTGTTAATTTTGTTTGATATTAGCATTTTTCTGAATTTTGAGTTTGTTTTTAATGCAGAGTTTTCCATAACAAACAGCTGGGGCATGTAAACCTTTCCCAGCTCAGTGCATCTTTGGGAAATAGCTGAGTTTGATCTGTTTAAAGTTAATGTCCTGCCGAAGGATTCACTCAGTTTGAACTGCGTGCAAATTTTTTTATTTTATTTTTTTGTCATTTTTGTTTTAAAATCTGAAGATCTCCTGTCACCTTTAACTTTGAGGGCCAGTTTAAGCTGGCTCAGCATTTTGTGCATGATTGAACTGATGTATTCACAAAATCTGCTCAGGCATTTTCTAAAACTCCCCAAATATTTGAAGAGGGCCCTATGCAGGGCTCTCTGCCAACATGAATTTGCCTTGGGTTTTGCACACTGACATGTCTGCTGTCTCCACCCAAGTGGCGTTACATTATGCCAGTGTTTATGTGTAAAGCTCTCACTGTTTTCAGAGAGCATGACTGTGCACATGTTGTCCTGGACACCTGCTGGTCTACCTTCACCTTAACAGTCCGTTGACGCATGCAGCCATAAATGAGATTAAATGTATAAATGAGGCACAGGCCATCTTGGTGCAGTCACCTTGTTATTGAAGTCGTTCCTGCAATTCTTGCTTGGTTAAACTGGAAATAACTATATAAAGTCTAGATTTTGTGATGTGGCTGTATAGTTTGTCCTGTGCATGTACTCTAGTGTTGCTTTAAGAGAGTGGGTGGGAGAGGCAGTTTAACTGTTGGACATTGTGTTCTCTTCTGCTGCTTCATTGCAGCTACACAGAGGATGTGTGTTTGCCTAAATGCATGCACAGACACAAAAGCCTAAAACGCATGCTTGCTGCATCAGGTTTGTCTCGTCCAGTGTAACTTTGCATGTTACTTAAAATGTCCACTTACCAAACTCGTTCTCTGATACAACTTCATTAGTGGCACAATTACTGGTACTGGTGAAAATAACATTACAACAACTGAGGGACAGTAGCAGTTGTTGAAAACTGATATTATTTTTATGTTATAAATATTGAAATTATTTTTTACTCTGTTTTTTAGATGATTGGTTTTTAAAATTAAACCTGTAAAGCCTAACATATTAAATAATAGTCAGTAAAATGTAATTGTTATGAAATGGAAGAGTTTATTGAACCTTTAGATAAAAAAAAAAGAGCATAATATTTGATACATCATGCTTTTGTGGCTCATATATTATGATATAGGAGAATATGGAGAACATTCTTGAGGACGAAAAAGACATTTTATTCAGAGGTCCAAACTGAGCACAAATGTGATGTTTATCTGGTCAAATGGTATGATTAAATTCTGATATCTAGTAATGTAGATCAATGAGGTATACAGTATAGCAACAAAAAATGCATATACATATCAGTTGTCAATCTATATCTTCCAATAATGTCTTAGTAAAATGATATTTAATTGCTTAGTTGTATGATCAAAGCTTTGTAGTTTTTATTGGTGCAAAACATAATGCAGTGCAATATAATGATGACTGAGAGATAAATGTTCCTCAAAAGGCTGATGTATCATATCTGATACTCACATTTTAACATCATTTTTCTTAAAAATGAAGAATGGATAATCAAATTAAATGACGCTGCTTTAGTCCAGTAAGTGTTCATCTTGATAAATATGAAATATTATTAATTCTAAACATGTCCCACAACCTCCAGGGGGACCTGTTTAAAATTATACTAAAGACATTTTACTAAAAGGCTTTTTACTTTTTACTTTGATTATGCTGATAATTTAGAGGCCTTAAAAATGTGTGTATCAAATACAATACAGTAGGCTTTATACAGTTAGTAGTTTTTGCATTGGATTTTCATTTTTCAAAATTGGATTGACGGGTGGTCAAGGAAAAGAGACACAGCTTCATTTGCATGTACTGACAAGTGTTTCCCTTTATCTTTCAATAGCTGTGTTCCCTACGCGACAGATGTCCTTTGGTCTACCTGCGTCCGGCACAAACATAGCTTAAATGGTACTTGGTGGAAGCTCGCTTACTGCTGCTCTTGTTTATGTATGTAATTTTTATTTCTTCATCCTGTTTTAGAATACGTTGTTAATATTATAATTTAACAAAAACATCCATTTATCCTCATCTAAACTCTTTTTCCTCCTTACAGGCCTATAAGACAATAAACTCTGACAGTGCAAGATATAATGAAAGAATTGCTCAACTCGAGGCCAGACCTAAAAGTACGTTTTATTTAATTTAATTTAATTGTATTTTATTTTATTTTATTTTATGTAATTTAATGTATTTTTTATTTTATTTTATTTTATGTCATTTAATGTATTTTTATTTTTATTTTATTTTATTTTATTTTTGTGGCATAGCGCTGTTTTTGTGTATGACTACCTGTTTTCATTTTGCCTGTTAAAGATCACAGTTAATCTTTCAACATCAGTAAAGTGGAAATAATTTACACAGACAGCTGGGATTAGATTCCCATTCAGAGATCTTTCATTGTTAGATTCATTGAATTGATGGGTGCCGTGAGGCAGGGTGTCACGTTTTGCTGCTGGTATGTGCATGTGTATGTTACTGCAGTTCCTCAGGCCTGATCCTATTTCTGAGGTTACTCAGCAGCCACTAAGCTAGCTACATTTAGAGCAGCTTTCACTTGTTTACTTCTCCTGTTTGCGTGCTGCTAACCACCTTACTTTTTGTTCTCTCATCAGGTGAGGAGGGTGAGTATAAATTTAGCATTTGTCTTAGCAGCATGTCTGTTTTTGAGTGATTGAAAATGCAGTCATTAATCAATAACAAAACTTTTCTATAAATTTTGGTCTGTCCCATTTTACTTGTTTTGCCTGCTGCAGTATGTATCACGTAACTCAGAATAGAAGCACTTTTCCGATATTAGTTGCACAACTTTTTAGTGTTTGCAGACAGTTTAAAGGAACACTCCACTATTTTTGAAAATAGGCTCATTTTCCAACTCCCCTAGAGTTAAACAGTTGAGTTTTACCATTTTCGAATCCATTCAGCTGATCTCCGGGTCTGGCGGTAGCACTTTTAGCTGTAGCTTAGCATAGATCACAGCGCCTGAAAATAGTCCCCAGCACGCTCCCTGTGCAAGCAGGTGGTCATGTTGGTTATGTTGACGGAAGTTAGCCTATTTTCAGGCGCTGCGTAATATCATTGAGCATCCATGCAGGTTCTTTACAATCTAATTCTGAGGCATTGGGCAAGTATGGTTCACTTTGAGCTCCCCAAAAAGTTCTAATGCTAACTCTAAGAACTTGGACTCTTTGAAGTCTAATCTTACTGAATGGTTTCCGCTATGTGCGCATCGTCCTGTTCTCATAATCTCTCTAATGTTGTTCTATTAATGACAGATGGGTTTAGCAACACTTGATGCTAACCCTCTTCATTTAGTATAACAACACATTTCCTAAGTCTGCTTTAACTTTTTAATCACACTTGATCTTGGATTTTCTTTGGATCATGTTGCCTTTTCTTGAAGTCCTGCTCACTGTATTCCATTTAGGAGCAGTGGCCGAGGTGGCCTCAGTAGCAGAAGCAGCTGTGGTTGTGGAAACCACAGCAGCTGAACTTGCCACAGTTGTTGAGGCCACAGCAGCACAACCCGTCATTGAGGTGGTTAATGCAGAGGCTGAACAGACCTCAGAACCTGTGGATGCAACACTGGATGTTGGGACAGCAACTACCATTGTAGAGGCAGTAGCAGCTGATGCTGAGGAACCTACTGCACCTGTTGTTGAGGATGTTGCTGCTGAGGCTGCTTCTCCCATTGCTGAGACAACCAGTGAGGCGTCTTCTGCTGAGGAAGCAGTCTGAATCCCCAGCAGTCTAGATATGTGATTCTTCCCAACCCACCTTGGAACGCTGCATTAACTTTTAGAGACTCCCATTTTTGCGCTCCTTTTAACTGATTGACTGTGTCCTCTGCACAAAAAGAAGTGTCCCTTCTGAACTCCACAGGGTGCTAATCCCACAGTTGAGGAGGAGGAGAGGTTGATGAAGTCCAAAAAATCAGTGGCAACGCTTTTCAATTCCAAACTGAGGTTTTATTATCCCAGTCTGTGTTTTGATGCTTGAATATCTAATGTAAATCGCATATGATTTTTTAACATCTCCTCCTTCACATCCAGTGGATAGGCCTGCTGTAATACTGTGTCCCTGCAGTATAACATATTGTGTCTCATACGTGTGCATGGAGACATTTTTCTTAAATAGCTTCATATTGACAATGACTTTTACTGTCAACAAGAACATGCTAATATTTTATGGATAAGTAGGTTTGTGCGTCCTTCAGAACTGAATGCTTTTTACATTCCAGGTCAGTTCCTATTTCAATGGTATTGAATTGAATTTGAACTGAGATAGTAAACAGCATGCAGAATTGTGTTTAAGGAAGTAGAATTAAAATGAACCGAAAGTCAAAGGAATTTATGTAAGTGCAATAACTGTAATTTTAACTAGAAAAAGAAAGTTAATCAAGACAAACTTTAAGCGATGGCTTGACAAAACCTTGTTGTGTAGAACTTGACAAAGTTTCATTCATTTCAGCCTTATAGACAGACAGAGAAACAAACATAGATCTGTTTGAAATGCCACCTAACCATCTTTAGCCGCTTTAGGTAAATAACTAGAAGAATAACAAATTGCAATAAACAGTAAAACTAAAATAAATGAATATTCTTAAAATAAATTAAAATAATATGATAAAGGACTGTTTTGTACAGCTAAGATAACTAGAAATGGCTGACACCAGAAGCGTTGCGCATTTGGTTAAAAACAAAGTGGACAGACATGAATACTTCATTTATATATAATTCTTCTTATGGGGTAGAAGAACACTTGATTGACTTTAGGGTGGCCAAGTTTTCGATTCTGAATTTTGCCCAATCCTGATACCTACAATAAAATGTGTCTTGCATGTTTTTGGAGGTGCCTTTCTGCACATGCATTCCAAAATCACTGTGGCCTAATAAGCAACTCTTCCATCAAGGGAGATCACTTTTTTATGATTTGCCATTGTTTTTCTACCTGTGAATGTCCTCTCTCAGTTATTGGGATGGAGGAAATCCACTGTGCCTTTTACTTTTTTTATTATCATCTTAAATATCTCTTAAAATTTGAACTATAATGGAAACATAATGCCAGTGTCACTTACATGTCATGGCACTGGAGACATTTGCTATTAATCTTGATGCTGTTTTTGAATTTAGGCTCAACCAACTAAGAACTGAAGTTGATTGCAGTTTTCAAAACTGACAAAATATTTGTATTCCTTAAATAAAGCTTTTAAAATGATTATTTTTTTAGTCTGAATTCAGTGCTATTTTCATTGCAATTTTTGATTCCTTTACGTCATGAACTGTAAATGAAATATATAAGCAAATCGTCATAGTGTATTTACTTAATATTTAGTATTTCTGTATATTGTGTACACTTAGAATAGCACCGTATTGTGTATGATGCTTTGCTTAGTTTTGATAATCCGCTTTAAATGTTTCTACATTCCTGTAAATACAGATTAAACCACACTTCCTTATGTTTATGTTGGTAAATGCATCCCAATTGTTGCTCTTAAAGTCCATTTTCGTAATGACTAAGCATCTCTTAGTGTTAATCTGAGTAAATCTCTCTAATGTGTGTTGATTGTTTCATCACTAATCTTAGAGGTTTATGCCACTTATAGTGGCTTAAGGAGATTTTCCAATGGCACCACCTTCAAATCTAGCTTTAACCCTTGTGTGGGGTTCATATTTTTGTTATTCAGACAGTGTTTGTGGGTCTGGTGGACCCGCTGCATTTTGGGGTTTTTAATTCAACACAATCAAATGAGCCAAGGCCAATGAGTCTGAGTTTGAAAAAATAATTAATCATATCATACAACAGGTATTGTAGATATATAGCAAACATATGTCAAGGACATGATATTGAGATATTGAGAATTTCCTTTAAATCCAAAGGCATCTGCTAAATCCATAAATGTAGTGCTATTTTAGTATCATTGATATAATATTATTGTTTTTGTTATTACCTGTATTAGATTTTATTTTTTAAGTACCAAGAGCTTGTAACACTCCAAAGAGAAAGGAAAAATTGAAATCGCATCATATGACCCCTTTAACCGACCATAGATGACACAAAATCTCACATTTAGTGAATTACTATGATCTTAGTTTTGTCATTTACAGTTTTACAGCTCTAACAAGTCAATAGTGTCATTAATCATTATACTGCTTAAGTCGGTTCAGTGTTTATTCAGTTCAGTTTAATAACTGTAAAGTTCATCAGTTGTACATAGACTGTATTATACAGTGTAGTTTTTACATGTACGTGTGAGTGCTGATAGACTCCTGTGTGCTCCACTGCACAATGAACAAACAAAAGATACAAGATAGTAGTGTTTTACATTTGTCATATCCGTGTGTAATTTGGTGTGTATATGGCTAATCATTTGATGTTTGAGTACTATGCAAAAACACCATTTTTATAAGAATTAAAACTTCAAAAACTTACTTTTGTAAGCGATGTGTAATGCTTTGCATGTTTGTGGTTTTGTGTGCATGAGTTTAGAGAAGAGAAGCCATAGTTTCAGAAATTCTGAACAATTAAAAAAAAAAACTGTAATCTGAAAAACAATATTTGTGAGATTTAGCTATACTTAAGGCAGTTTTGTGTATATTTTGTGTCTCTGGAAATTAGCGACACTGTATTATGTTGAATATCAAAGGTGTTGTGTTATGTTAATGCACTGAAAAAAAAATGTTTCATTCATCCAATTAAAAAAAAGGGGATGATTTATTTTTCATTGGCTCAAGTTAAAAAATATAGATGTGAATCATTACCCTAAATTTGTTTAATTGGATGAATTAAACTTTTTTTTCAGTGTGAGAGATTTGGGGGCACATTTATGTTTTTAGATTTGTGGAATAATAATTAATAAATAAATAAATAAATACATAAATAAATAAATAAATAAATACACACACACACACACACACACACACATATATACATACACATATACACATATATACACATATATATATATATATATATATAGTTTTTATTTTAAAGGGAAAAGATTTGGACAGGAGGTCCCAAGTGGCATGTATATGCTTATGGGAGAACTTTCACCAGCCTTCACTTGGTCAAGGGCGCTGAGGAAGTGAGGGTGCCACACTACCTGACGCCGTGGGTCATTTCCACAGATATGGTGTGGTGGGACACCACCACCCCAGCACCATCCAGGACAGCAATCCCACATGAAGATGAACACAGAGACCATCCAGTCTTCCGTAGGTGGCCACTGCTGCAGGAGATATAAAGCAGCATCCCGATCCAGTATGGGTGTTTCAGATGCTGTGATGAGTGGAGGTCTCCATTTGTCCAATCCGATGTGAAGTGTAGTGGAGAGAAGACTTAACTTTGAGCATGAGAGAGTTTAACCCACTTTTAATGGCGTTCTGCTTGTGCTTGTCAAACTCAGTTTCTGGAGGGCCGGAGCCCTGTAGAGTTTAGATTCAACCCTAATTAAACACACCTGATCCAGCTAATCAAGTCCTTCAGGCTAATTTGTAAACTACATGGTTTGTGTGTTGGAGCAGGGTTGGAACTAAATTCTGCAGGCTGCGGCCCTCCAGGAACTGAGTTTGACACCCCTGATTTAGAACATTGGTGGACTCAGTCAAGAGTCAACGGTGTGATTTTCAATTCAAAAGCAAATATGTATGTAATTTAGTTATTTTATTTTAACATTATAGTTAATGCATTAACAAACATAGTAAAAACTCAATTTTATGCATATAAATTATTCATTTTTAAATAAATGAATATACTCTATCACTCTTTCAGTCATTCACTGTACAGGGCATTCACTGTAGGCCTAAAGTGCTAATGATCACATAGTTCAATATTTGGAGCTATCGAAAGCAAATACAGACATCTGATCATACAATCATTAAACTGTCGAAAAGTCGCTATTGAAAACATAATTCAAAACCATATCATTGTTATTATGGATATTAGTGAAACAATAAACATGTTATTTCACATATAGGCTACATTCGTTTTACTGACTATAAAAATCCACTGTAAAATAGTTTTCAGACATAATTTTATCTTATAAATTTCCTGGTAGAATCAGAATTTTATCATTAACCTATATATATTTCCACATAAAAGAATTTGTGTTTGACATTGTTATAATTGTTACAATAGAAATTATGTATCAATGTATGCATTTAATTATATCAGAAGTCAAACAGCAGGTGGCGCTACATGTATGTGTTTTTTTTTTGTCAACATACAAGAAAAACACATAAAATGACCAAGAAGTCACATGTTCTTGGTTAAATAAACATTACTTACACTACCAGAAATTAAAAAAAAAAAATTTTTTTACATTAACAATGTAATCAATATTCTGTTTATTAATGCCATGAATCTCATCAAGTTCGTGTTTTTAAGCATTTACATTTATTCCAAAATAATAACTCAACGCAGTAACAATTTAAATAATATATTTTATTTGTGAACGTATGTTCAGCTACTATTTCAGACCATTTCAAGTCTTATTTTGACGTAACAAAGTGGTTATATCTAAGTATGTGAGTTGTTTACTTACTTTTTTAAGTGAGTCTTCCCATTAATGCCATATTGTTCATTCATTTCAGACTGATTCACGAAAGTGGAACATGCATGAACCAATTATTATTATTAAGTAGGCCTATTTATTGCATGAACCAATCACAGCCAAACATAACCAGTCAGATCCAGTCATATCGCGATGGAGGCATTGCCTTCTCTCTCTCACATGATTTTCCCCCATTCATCTCAATTACCCCCCACCAAACTCCCCGCACGCTTTAGGGGGTCTATTAAAACTCAATGGGCTCAGGGGAGGCGAGAGAGACGCGGACTCCTGCTGTAACTTTACCTGCTGGTGTCGCTGTTGCATAATGTGTTATATATGATATATATATATATATATATATATATATATATATGTTTTTGTTTTTACTTTTTAAATGGTTTATATTTACCCCACAAGAATGTGATAAGAATGTCCACTTTTCGTTTTGTAGCTTAACTATCTCTGACTTTTCGATTTCAATTTAAAAGTAGCCTACTTTATTGGTATGATACGATATCGCCAAAACGACAATAATGACAAGAAAAATAAATATACCATATAACAATAACAAATAACAATACAAATTATTAAAATAAGGTGCTACGAACTGAATAAAACTTAAGATTTTATATAAATATATAAGATCAAGGCAATAGCTGGTTTCTGAGGGTGTGCACTGTGCAGCTCTCTCGCTCTCTCTCTCTCGCTCTCTCTCTCTCTCGTTCGTTCGTTATCATTCGTACTACATCATGACTCTGACCTGGATCTACTGTCTGCAAACACATCCCCTCCATGTCCTCTCTGCTCGAGCATTGTAAGGGACTGAGTTGACTTGGACTAGGGGTCTTGTGTTAGCGGCCCATCAGTCAGTGTAGTTCAGTGTGTCGCTTTAAACCCGTATATATGTGTGTATGTAACGTTAATGATCAGGTGTGTTAGCACTTAGCCGCTAACGGCCACAGTCTGACGGACTCTTACCCACCACAGCCACCAAACTCTCAGCGTTTCTTAAGTTTGTGTAAACCAAACAAGCACAGAGTGTGGGTTTCATTTGGAAAATCAGCTTTTCAAGGTAAGAAATCTACTTTTATGTATTCCATACCACGAAGAAGCATTAGTAGGGACTATGCGGTTATATTAGCTTAGCTCTGTGTAACGAAGCTAATGGGGCACTTTACGCTGCTTTTTAGTTTCGATTTACAGTATAGAGTAACTCCAATATGTAGTCGCATGTTTTATGGTTTATCTGTATAATATAAGAATAGAAGTGTCTATATTCGTTGTGTTGTGAGCTCCTCTGTGCCGTATTTGCTGGCTGGCTAAGCTAAATGCTGGCAAAGAGTTGACAACTATAAGCATTTACGATTCCCTGTTCGTATCTCCCTATTTTGTATTAAGATCGAGCCTTTATGGAAGTAAAGTGTTTAAAATCAAACTAGCATATATGACTATCATAATTTAGCTTTGAAATGTATCGCTTGTTTGGTGTTGCAATAATGTCAGTGATGCTTCACTGTTCACAGGGTTTATGCCAGAGGAAAGCAGTTTTTTTCCCTTTAAAGAGCACAGGGATACTTAAAATGATGGTTTCCCTTTTAAGGAACCGAGATAACATTGGTGTGTGGTATTTCCTTCAGTGTTTATATTGTAACGCCCACTTATTTGGAGAGAGTACAGCAGGATCAGGGCTTTGTTGTAGTCACTGGTGTAAACAGTGATTTTTACACGCACTCTCATGGTAAATGTCAGGATTGTATTTGCTGGCATGTAGCAGTGAACAGTGTTACAGTGAAGTGCACGCCTCTGGTAAGATCTCATATAAAAGGCTTTACTTTTGTGTTGAAATCACGCCACAGACTTTTTTCATAGGGTTTGATCAATTCCCTTGGCAAGGCATGATGTTAGTCTATCTAGGGCTAGGCCACTGATCTTTAGCTACATTTAGACCAGGATTTTTTAAACTGGGGTTTAGGGACCCTCAAGGGGTCGCAGATAAGTGCTGAGGGTCTATAGAAATGTTTATAGAAAAATAATAAATAGATAAATTAAATATAGTACTGTGATGAATAGAAAAATAAAAAATAAGATTAAAACAATCAAATTTGATTAAAATGAATGGATAAACATTAGATTAAAAATAGATGAAAATAAATAAATGAGTAAATAATAGTCATAATGAGTAAATAATAAAAATTAGGTTAAAAGAAATGCGTAAATGAATAAATAAATACAGTTCTGTAATCAATAAAAAGTAAGATTAATATAATCAAGAATTAGATTACAATAAATGTATGAACAATCGATTAAAAATAGATTAGATTAAGTATATAATAAAAATGAGGTTAAAAGAAATTAGTAAATAAATAAATACAGTACTGTGATGAATAGAAAAAAATAAGATTAAATTAAAAATTCGATTAAAATAAATTAATAAACATTAGATAAAATAGATTGTGTAAATAATAAAAATGAGATTAAAATAAATGAGTAAATGCTAAATAAAAATTAGTTTAAAATAAATGAGTAAATAGATAAATAAATACAGTACTATGATGAATAGGGGGAAAAAAGTAACAAGGTAACTTAATAAAAACTAAATATTTTCCAAATAATGTTTTAGACACATTTTTAGCATAACATTTTCACAATATAAATTAAATGTCTTTGGATGGATGTCGCTCACACAAGGATGGTCAAATTAGTGGTATTTAAAAGATTGAAAACCCCTGATTTAGGCTGCTGAGAGTGGAGGGAAGTGCTGAAGTCAACAATAGTGGACTTTGATCCACCTAATCAGCAGTTGCTGATTTCAACCGATAAGGTCTGTGAAAGGTGCAGGACCTTGAATAGATTTCTTCTCTCCATTAGGAATTACATCTTCTACATGTCTGTTTCCATATCACAATATGATGATAAATATTCTTAAAGCAGTAAAAAGAAGGGTTATTGAGACAAATGAGCGTGCATGGACAGGTCAAAGGCTGGAGAGATTAATTCATATGAGGGTGGAGCATAAAAAAGCACATTTCTGTGCGATGGATTATGTCCTGTATGCAGACGTTGCAGGGTTTCAGATTGAATACCCAGGTGAGTTTCTGTTTGTGCTTTCATTGAATTGTGCTGTTTTTTTTCTGCAGTCCTCAGTGTTCCACTAAACTGACTTGGACTTTATCATAGGATGTTTAAATGTAAATAGGCATATCAGATTACAAATTATGTTGTCATGGAAGCAACTTGAATAATAAACTCATGAATAATAACTAAAATTGACTTTCTCACATGCTCTGAAAACATCAAAATTTGTAACAAGAAAGTAAATAGGGTAAACATTTGGATTTCATGTTGACTTAAAAATTATAATCGGATCAAACTGGTTTTCCTTGCTTTTCCAGATGCTCCGAGATCAATAAGTGAGGTGTGGTTCAGTGCTCGTTGGAACCGGAATTAATAAATGTAAAGCCTTTGCTCCCATGCAGTTTATATCGGCATGGACTCGGATAGTTTTACAGCTGTGCCATCCATGTTCTATTTCTTAATTATTGATTTAACTGTACTCCAAGGGATATCTAGTGACTTAAAAATCCTTTTTGTGTTATTCAGTTAATTTTTTTGTGGAGTTTTTTGGCATGTTTTTTCTTGGTTTACGTTTTGTCACAATAATGACTCACGAGAAGTTGGACTTTCCAGATAACTTTCTAGTGATAATTTAGGTGTGTTTTATTAAATCTGATTAAATACTTTACTTTTGATTTTTTTATAATTTCTTACTTTAAATTCTGTGCACTGCTGTGGTGGACTGTGGGAGGCTGACCATAAAACCTGCCATTTTAATTTTTAGTCTTTAAATAGCTGTGTTTGAATGCAGGACAATTTGTCTGCTTTGTGAACCAATTTTATACAAGGTCAGTCAACATTTGGTCTGTGTTTGGCTCAAATATTTGACCCCCACTGACTCATACACAGTTTCCCCTGTTTGCCATCTGCAGTTTTGTGTGACTGACTCATTATGTAAAAAAAACTAACCACCTTTAGTAAAACTGATAGGTAGGACCACACTGTCCATTACCGATTAATCGACTGATAGTTTTTAAAATTGATACTAAACGAAAACTAAAATAGTGCTTTACTATTAAAAAACGGTACTGAACCATACTTTGTAAATAAAAAAAAATATTAACATTAATTATATATTGATCATTAAAGTTAGTTCATTGTTCATTATCTAATGTTAACAGAAGCAACTTTAGAATTTAAAAATGTATTAGTAAATGTTGAAATAACACTAACAAGGAACAATACTACAGCTTTTATCAGCCTGTGTTAATGTTACAAATGGAGTCTTATTGTAAAGTGTTATCATTTCTTTTCAACAGTCATGCTTAAAGATGGCCATCTTCAAATATCTACACAAAGGCCATAGCATTGAAATGACATGAAGATTGTATGTATACTCTCACACTTTAGTTGCTTCTATTTTAGAACACTTGATTATCTAATCAAATTATGTTAGTCACACACCGGGCAAAAGCACAATTCAAGCGGCAGCCTAAAACTGTTTATTTAAACACCAAATGGGCAAAAGTTTACTTCAAGAATGAACAAAGTGGCATAGATGAGTTTGAAGTTCAGTGTTTAAAAAAACATGAAAGAGAAAGTGTGATCTATATTATAAACGTACAAACTTCATTACAGCCACAGAAAGACAAATGTTTCGCTATAGGGTGAATATGTACATTAACATCGATTTGGGACAAATATAATGTAATTTAATGAAAAGCTGTGAATGGCGCTCTGTGGCGCGGCAGGATGGTGTCAGTGATTTCCCCCTCTAGAGGCCGCTCTCGTACTGTCTAATGACAGCGGACCTTCTCAGCCACTCCAGCAACGGACGCAACCCGGAAAAACTATCGGCATGGATTTTTGCAGATAGTTCCGGCAATCGGCTATCGGTGCCAATTAATCGGCAAAACCAATCAATCGGTCGACCTCTAATTTGCTCACCCTTGTGCCATTATTGAGCTGTATGATTTACATGTGGAACAGGTGAAAGTAGATTTTGGGCGGAATGTTCATACTAGAGACCTGCACTCCCGCGGGACCCAACGCATCAGGGTGCGGCGCGGGACAACTCTTAATGGGCGAGTGCGGGTGCGGCCGGGAAGAAACTCATGTGTGTGCGGGATGCCGGAGAATAAAATGATTCGCGGAACTCCCGCAAAATAGAAATGATCTAAAAATAAAGTGTCTAAAATATATAAATTGTTATTTATCTGTTGCACAAAAGCAAAAAGAACAACTAATATTAAAATTAAAATGATTGACATACGCAAGCTAGGCATAGTTTCTATTTATAACACGTGTTTAAAGGGTTGCGCAATGTAGCCAATCACAGACTCAGCTGTTGATTTATGGAACGCAATGGCCAATCAGAGGTGATTACGTTAGAATCTACTCACCCCAGTGCTGAAATTGCATGCTCATGAATTCTCTAATTTTAACACACGAAGTGTAGACATTGTGAAAGATTCATTGTGCATATATTTATTGTGTTATAACAGAGCTTTATGAGATCGCGATTAACTGAGATGTCAGCTTTTAGTGATGATAAAGGAAGTGCTGCTCGCATTCTGCCATGCCAAACCATGCACGCAGCAGCCCATGCTTGCTTTTCTGTTAAAAATAACAGTGGTTTGTGAATGTTGATGCTTAGCCTAAATAACAAATATTTTATCGGGAGTGTTTATGGAGCTTAGGAGATGTTACAGAACCATTTCATGTAAATTTCTTCGAATGTCCTGAAAAAAATCTATATAGATTACTTTTATGCGGGCGGGAGCGGGACCAGATAAGATATTTTTCTGCGGGCGCGGGACAGAATCTTGCGGGACTGAAAAATCCGTCTCGCGTAAGGTATTGTTACAGAATAACAACTTGCAGTATGCGATATTAGTAATCTGCATATTTTACATTGTTTATTAAATGGACATTACATTATTAAATGGACATATACATTGATTTATGTAATGTAACAGCAAAATAATTGATTTAATGAAAATTTTCATTATGAACGTGATGTTGAAATAAAACAATTACAGTGTGTTCCTCACAAAAGCCTTTAGAAGACTTTGAATATAGTGCACAAGTCATACTTTTATAAAGTTTGAAAAGCCTTTGTCACTGTATGCTTGTATTTTATGCTTAAGAGCAGCATAAACATTCTTTAAAATATCTCGGCCAGTAGATTCTCACTGAGGAATAATTTGTTGCATCTGGAGGGCTGTTGGAGGCTGGATTTTGGCATCTGTTGCGTGTGTGTGTTTCTAAAGGTGGGACGTTGCATCGCTGAAGAGTCTGTTGAAGACACAAAAGCAGCATTGTGCCCTGGTCATGTGATGCCTGTTCGGAAAGCTCCGACCATGTGATCCTGCCTCACAGAACGCTGAGTCGAACTTACAAACGCTGCCTCACCCTTGAGATGTGAGCATGATAGAGAGACAGACTCTTTAGAGCCATTAAAGAAGGAAGACGTAGAGAAACAGGTGTGGACGACAAAAAGGGAAATGAAAGCAATAGTGTGCAACAACTCTACGGTGCAGACTACGTGCACTTCTCTCATTCGGTCCTTACTCACTCTTTCCCTGATGGTGCTGTGGGGAAGGGGAATCTTCTCTGGAGTCCGTTTTTTGAAATGTGGAGATTTTGCAAGGACAAGGAGTGGACCAGGAATGTCTTGGAATGTTTCCTAGGGAATTGGAATACGTCTTGGAATGGAAGGGAAACACAGAGGAATTCCACAGCTGCACCAGGAACAATAGGTTGGAAACAGATGAATTACTACTTGAACTTCCTTGATGCTATCTAATTACATAGCTCAGGTGAAATTGAAACTTCAAGTTATGGTACACTCATGATGCTATTCAGCCAGAAAGTTGTTGTGGGCTATGCAGAAATTTTATATGGTTTCTGTTTATTTATTGAGCTGAAAATACAAGATATGTTGTTCTTTAGCAGCAGTTATGGGGAAGGCTCTAATGGGGAAGCTGAAAGAAACTTGTCATTTGGTGATTTGCAGATAACATGATCCAGATGCATCTATGAGGATGTGTGTGTGTATGCGTGTGTCACGTTTAGTTGCCACACCCCTCTTCTTCCCTGCAAACCTTGTGACTGCGTTGCCGTGGCAATTGGGCAGGGAATTTATTAGAGCACTTTAACAGTCTTCAGTGTCTGTTCGTATGGCAATTTCTGTTTACTCTTTGCGATTAATGAAAGGAAAAGCAAACATCTGTGGTGCCATGAAGACATTTTATGTGGTGTAAGTTAAAAAAAAAAAAATTCAGAAAATTCTTTAATTTACTTAGATTTATGTTGGGCTGGGTGATAAAACGATAATTATCACAATATAATTTTCCTCGACAAAATGATAAGAAGAGTTCGATAAAAATGTTTGATATCATGGTTATGCACCAAAAGCGGAACGAAACAGCGCTGCTCATTTAAACCGCGCCAAGCAGAGCATTTATCCATTCGACTCAAAGTTTAAGTGGCAGCGCAGCACGAGCTCACTAGAGCAGATGCGTTTACTCGTTGATAAGTCTTGGTCACGCAACACTAGCTGTGAGATCCAGTGTGAAGCACTTGAATTCAGCGAAGAACACAAATGACTCACTGTTTTAAACTAGTTTATAGCCAGATGAAACAGTGCTGATAAACAGGAGAAACACTGTGTGCAACGATACAGTCAAAAGGCTTTTCAAACTATAAATCACCATCATTTACCATGGATTTATTGTAGTAACACTAACTGCACCATGGTATTGTTGTGGCAGAAATGTGGGACATTCATTTCAAATTTAATTATATTATTAATCTAGACATGTATTAAAGGAGTAATGGAATATAATTACAGTATTTTTGTGATTAAGCTATAGCGTTTGTGCATTTATACTAAATGTATTTAGACTACAGTTTTCCATACAAATACCTAGAAACCATATAGTTATATTTTTTACCATGGTATTGAGGTGCTATATGTGGTTTTAACTGTGGTTGTCATGATCTAATTATGCTACTATGGAAGACCAATAGTTAATGCTAGTAAACACAAACAGTGAGAATAATTAAATTTCACCATATAAAAATGAGGTTGTTAAAATTTTTACAGATGTTACTGTTTTTGATAATGAACATAAATTAATATTAATATAAATATTTCTGCCTGCACTGCAAAGTGTGCTGAGCTGAAGATACGCGTCATCAAAGTCAGCAACACAAACTATTTCATGATTTGAAACAATATTACTCATTAGAACATGCAGAAACTAAGAAACACATTTTTCTATTAATATATTTATTTTGTTAAGGAAAAATGACTATAAAAGTGTTCAAAATGTGAAATGTTTGTCAATGTTGTCATGAGTAGTTTAAACCCACAATTAACGGTCTAGTTTTCACAACTTTCACTTAAAAATCTGCCTTTAAACTGGAAAGAAATAAAGATTTGAAATTTATTGTGATAATTATCAATATCAACTGATATGAACAATTTTATTGTGATAATTTTTTTGGCCATATTGCCCAGCCCTAGCTTTATGTCATACCAAAACTGCATGAGTTTCTTCTGTGAACAGAAAATACAATTATATTTAATGTTTGATATCCAAAAATAACAAAAAAGCAACATAAGTAGCCCATGTGAGTGGTTACAACATACATGCCATTATTTGAGTGTATGTGAATGTGTAAATAACTAAAATTTTTGCTGTTATATGCGTTTCTGTAGTATAGTGCAAGTAGTTTGTTTACACTGAAAATTTCAACAGTCAGAAGTGCACTTCAAATAGCCCGATGATGTACTTATTTAACTGAAAAAATTAAGTGTTGTAAGTTGGACACTTTATGCACTTAACGGTCACAGTTTAATTACATAATGAGGGGAAAGGATTTCCCAGATTTTGATGCTGGATGATAAACTAGTCCAAATGTCATACACTAGACAGTACATTCTATGTAGTTTAAGTATAAAGTGTAGCTTAGGGTTGAGACGATGATGAAATTTTCCCACCGGTTAATCGTCGTGTAACAATACTGGTAATACTGGTATCACCCGGGGGGTGGGGTTTGTGTTCGTTGGAATTTTTCCTCGCTTTCCTTTGCTTTTAAATGAGCCCGGTCTCATGATGGAATGGACAACAACTAAACAGTACAACGACAAACTCGCTTATGTTAAACATAGAACTTTCATTAAAGGGGACATCGGATGCCCATTTTCCACAAGTTGGTATGATTCTTTAGGGTCTTCATGAAATGTCTGCAACATACTTTGGTTAAAATTCCTCAGTAGTGTAAAACAACACTCTTTTTACCTTGTCAAAAACAGCTGTTCACAGCGACCCTTTTTGGTGCATGACTCTTTAAATGCTAATGAGCTATGCTCACCCCTCCTCTCTCTTCCGAGGAAGAGGAAAGGCGATTAGCAAATAGGCTAATCATAAAAATATAAAATGTGGGACTTACTTCTGGAGGTGCAGCTGGAATACGAACAGTGGGTACTGATCCATCCTTGAGTTTTAACTTTTTAGCAAAACCTGCCTTGAATCGTTCCTCGTTCAGAAAGCAGTCTAGAGTAAAATGATTCGCGCAGATATAAACACATTTAGGTAGATCGGGGGGCGCACTCCCTTAAAAAACAAAAGTAATCCACTGCATCTTCAGCGGCTCAGATGTCGGGAGTAAATGACGACTGCTATGTTCATTCTTACATCCAACAACCAAACACCTTTAGGTGTCGAAACAATGGCGGACTGTTTACAGCTCACTCACTCACCCGTCAAACTCACTCAAACAGTCGTGGGAGGGGCCTGTGCAAAGTGACATCACTTTGCCAAGAATCTATGAATGGCTTGATCTGAGAAAGTGCTTATGATATGTGGGAAAAAAAAAATGCACTGGTTGGATTTTTATGATTATAGGGTCTTTGTGTACACACACTGCCAACACACATTTAAGTTCAAACACCATGTAAATTGAATTTTGCATCCGATGTCCCCTTTAACAAAATGAATAACATTTATTAGCAAAACGAATAAGAAAGTTGGAAGCACGGCATACACCTTGATGTAAAATAAAATAAATAAATTACACTGTTTAAATAAAGTAAAAACTATTCGACAACAGGAACATTTGATGATGATTTTTTTCATTGTTGACATTATTAATAATGTTGAATAATCGTTTCAGCCCTATTTGGGACACAACTTTGTAACATAGCACACAAGTCGTATGTGGTGATGAAATGAAATATAACGGATATTTTGGACAATTTAATTTTAAAATTAGTCTTTGATTGGAAGCATTTGCTTTTTTCTAACATTTTCTAAGTGATTACAATCTTTTTTTTCTGCAGTTGACATTATTTCAATAACATTTAAGCTCTTAAATACAATTTTTTTTTTTATGGCTTTTTATGGCCTTTACACAATACATTTTTTTCTTCTTTTGTATTGCAGTGAGATTTCACATGCATTCTGCTTTTTCTCCATGTTAATGTTTTAGTTATCTGATGTTCAATTAATGGTTTCTATTCACAGTTTCTCTTTCTGGTAACCTTTTTACGGTGATAATTCTCAGTAACTGGAATTGTAATTCATTTCTAGTCATATGGCATACTTTTATGGTGCTTTTTCTAGTTGGACAGCATTCATTCGCTTTCACTTTTAGTGCATGGAAAAGAATGACTAGAATGTTCTGCCAAACCTCAGTTTTTTGTTTTTCATGGATAAAATAAGTCATACAGGTTTGGAAAGACATGAGAGTTGAGTAAATAATGAGAGTTTCAGTTTTAGTTGAACCATCCCTTTCGTTTTCAGTGGTTTGAGCATGTGCATGTTACCAGTGTATTGCATCGCTCTGTCACTTTAGCTGTCTGGAGCGTCGTTGCAAAGTCACTCAATAATTCAGCTGCTAGACTGACCCAGTGATGCTTCTTGTTTCTCTTTTTACGAAGATGTATTGAGAAGGACTTTTAGTCTGCCACTGTTTTGCAGATGTAATAATTTTCATTTCAGCTTCACAAACCAAAGCATGTTGGTTGTTGCCATGGCTTCAATGTTTCACAGGCAGGCTTCCTGTTTTGATGTCCTGTTCCTTAGCAAGAGTGAGTTTCCTGTTGAACCAGGCTGAGAGAACGGGAGAGCAGGTCGTTTTGGCTCTGCAAACGAGGTTCATGAATGTTTGAGATGTTGTGCTAATGATCTTTTTTTTTTTCCCACTTCATGTCTTTTGTCTCTTGTCATGCTGTCTAACTGCAGTCCTGGAGTTTGCCACAGGGGGTCAGCAGAGTGTGGGGTATGAGTGATGACGTCTGTGGTGCTTGTAGACAGTGGAGGAGCAGTGGTGGAGTATGTTACTGCAGTGGATGACCATATACCGGTAAGATTTTTACAGCTTTTTTTTTAGCATATTGGTCCCTTTATATTATGTTGCTGCTAGTCTAACCATAAAATGGCTCATTTTTGACTACTGGCATGAATTTTGTTGACTTTGCAGTAGGGCTGGGCGATATAGCTAAAAAATATATCAACGATATATGTTTCATATCGTTCGGTATCGATAATTATTGACATTTTTATAACCTTTTTTAAAACAAGTCAAACACAAAATAAAATTTAAACTAATGTCTCCTTTCTTATGTTTTATATGCAGATTAAATAAGTCTTAAGGAAACTTTTGACTGGTTTCCCGAGGCCACAGGAGGGCGCAATGAGCAAAATAATGCAGCGCATTAATTGTCAATTCAAATAACTGTCTATAAAAACGTGCATAACGTCTAAATTAACATATATAAATCAAATATAATTTTGTAATCTGCATAAACAATTATAAACAAAACAGCATCATGTGTTTATGCATTGCTTAGCCTAATACAAAGAGCCAAATCACTGATCACACAGATTGCATTTAAAAACATATGAGAAGCAGTAAAATTAAATAAACCTTCACAAATTCGCGTCGCGTTTTCTAAACGTTAAAACTGTTTTAACTTTGCATGACTTTCTTTGCATCTCTTGCATGAGACGCGAGTGCAGCAGTCATATTTGTCTGTCTAAAAATGTGCTGAATATGCGTTCTGTGTGAATGGCTTGGTTTCGGTTTTAACCTAATCAAGATCTTCTACGCATTGAGCTACTATATTTCTCTAATATTTTGAATGAATAACTCAGCAGCGGCACGTCTCGTGGGCTAGACTAACAAAACATTAAAATGCAATGTCACTTACATCATCATCACTGCATCTCGCACACCACCGGTGACGCTCCCTGACGCACTCCTAACATTCGATTGCACCATTTTTGCATTCAAATGCAAATGTTTATTTTAAATTCGACTTTTTATTCACAATCTCCTCATCACAGGCAGGCACAGCACTCAATTCAGCATGTGTTCGTGTGAGCTGTCTGCATCACTCACGTGCCTATATCGTGCGCTATATCGAACATTTTTCATATCGTTATCGATGAAGGTGTACCGTCAATAAATATCGATACCGTTTTATCGCCCAGGCCTACTTTGTAGTTCATTCTGGCAGGAACTGACCGAAGATCAGCCAATCAGATTAGAGCTGGCCAGACTCAGAAAGTGTTTGTGTGCGTTATGCATCAGACAGTCAATGAGTCAATTTAATTCAGTATTGTGATGTATTTTAAAGAGAATAATGGATGAGAAAACAGAGGGTCTTGATTTTAAAGCATTTTATTTGCATCTCCTCATCATCTAAAAAGGAGCGCCAATCTAGTGTGGAAGCAAATTTTCAGATTTTGACTAAAGATTATGAAAATAAACTTTTTTTTTTTTGTAAATTAAATTTCACAGATGAATTGTTCTACAGTAGAATAGCTTTTATTTGTATATTTTCTGTTTTAATTTTAGATTGTTTTAGCAATTTTGTTATGAGCTTTTATAATATTTTTGTTTGTATTATATTTCTATTTAGTTATAGTTTTAGTAATTTTAGTACTTCAGCTTATTTCAGAAGTTTTTATGTCGTGTTTATATTTCATATTATTTCAACTTTATTTCAGTTACTGAAAATTATTTTTAGCTAAGAATAACAACACTGATGTGTTCTAACAGAGTAAATGAATTTTGATAGCATGTGTCTCATAAAAAAAGCACAGCAAAGTGGATCAAATGTGATGCCAATAGTAGAAAATACTAATTACTAACAATAATTACTAAATTACTAATAACTACAAAGTTTTAATCTTCCTAACTAGGAAAGTCTACACCACAGTTATAACAAAAACGACACAAGAATGATATAAATGACCCTTCGCAAAGACCTGCCTCCCTTAGTTACTGTTGCTATGTCCGACAAGCCATGGCGCTCTCATGCCACACATCATGTTCTCACGCGAAACGAAGAGGAAACTGACAACGCGCCAACAGACAAGACAGAGCAGGCTACTTTAGGTATGAAACAATCTCCGCTTTCAAATTTTTGAAAAGAAATTCAAACAATAAATACTGTTTTGTGGCTCTTTAATGTGTCGTGACAGATCACTGTAGCTCCTCAGTTCAAGCAGCACATGAACTGATGATCTCTTCCTCTTCACTAGTTATAGCACGAAATAAACATGAATGAACATCAGAAGGTATCTTGTTTCAACCACGGAAAGTGTTTTTTTCCACACCATTTTTCAAGTTCAAGTCCACCGACGTTAATAGAGTCTTCTGTCTGGTTTGTTTGTTGGACAAAATAGCAGATTCGGCGTTATGATTGGTCAGATCGCCTGTCAATCAAACTCCCTGTGAAGGATCGATTGGAATCACTTTCAGAAATATTTTTTTTCCATCTAGAGAACAATAAAAATATCGCCAGCGAATCTGCAGCATGTGCTTATAATAAACAGAATGTTATCGTTTATTCGTGTGGATGCTAATATAGTTATTGTTCGTGTTGTGAACGGCCCTAGAGTTTAGTAGAACTGTCCAAACTGTTGTTCATTATAGTGCAGTAAAACTTTACAGCAACCCCCTTTTTTTTTTTTTTAAAGAATGTTTAGAAGGTTTATTTTTAGTTTTTAGGTTTCTTCTTGTTCATGGAAACTCTGTTTTCCGTCTAGGAGGAGGGTGTGTATGAGTTTGAGGGAGAAATAGAGGGAGAGGTGGAGTACCCTGCGGTGATCGTGGAGCCGGTACCCAGTGCGCGGTTGGAGCAGGGCTTCGCTGCTCAGGTGCTGGTGTACGATGACGAGACCTACCTGATGCAGGGAGTGGCTGAGGAGCAGGAGGTGGAGACAGAAGTGCTGGAGACAGGTGAGAACACTGTTACTACATAACCACTGTTCTGTCTGGCTCATTTTCACTCAACCTATGAGAACACTTGGCGAGGACATTCGAAGGTACACACACTTTCATGCTTCAGCATCACTTCATGAACATATACACAATCTTTAATGTATGCTCACTAAATATAAATGCTCATAGTCACACTACCTCGTAGGGCTGCACAATCGGAATAAAACCAGAATTGCAATATGGCCTAATCAGTTATAAAATTGTAAAGGCTTCAATTTAATTAAAGGGGTCCTATTATGCTTTTTCACTTTTTTAATTTTAGTCAGTGTGTAGTGTGTATATTTGGGCATAAAAAAGATCTAGAAAGTTACAAATCTCAAAGTCCACTCCAAAGGGAGATATTTCGTTTTTTAAAAATCCCTTTTCAAGAACTACAACGAACGGCTCGTTTGGACTACAGCGTTTGTTTTCCGGGCTTTGTGATATCACAAAGCGGCTCATTGGAATATCATTACAAATAATTCCCGCCTACAGAAATTCTAATGGTTGGGGGGTGGGGAGGGGCGAGGTTGTGGTTAGAACGCTTGGTTGAGTGAGTGCATCAGACGAGACGACGAAGAAGAAGTGCTGCTGCAGAGTTAGTGCATCAGAGAAAACGAAGAAGAGCTGCTGTGCTGTAGCGTAAAATTTTCGGCATGTCTAGAACAATTCTTACAAGTACAACACGACGTAGCTGGGCAACGCGAACAGACGCCGAACGGCGCCGCCGGTGTGCCTACACTCAGAAAATAAAGTATTTAAATTTTAAAGATGTGGCATGACACGACGCTGCGCTTCTCGTCCCTTGCGTGACCGCCTGAAACGCTGTTTTTTTCACCTCCGTGCTCAAACGTCTTTGTTTGGGCTTCCGAAAGCGGATGATGTCAGGAAACGGTGGTTGCAATTTATTTTTTTACTCTGTTCCTGAGCATTATAACCCCAATTTGCTATTGTGTGCTGAGCATTTTACTGAGGACAGCTTCCACAACACGAGGGAGTACAGTGCCGGATTCGCCAAAAGTTTTTGTTGAAAGACGGAGCAAAGGGCGTGGCAGTACTGAAACACCGTCTAAGCTGTTCGCCAATCACAACGCACTGGGACAGCTAACCAATCACAACACATTTTGTTTTTCGGAAGGCGGACCTTCATCAAAGCCGGAACTAATCGAGCCGTTTGTGCCAGGCTGGGGAGAAAGGTATTTTAATAATGTAAATTATGTGAAAAATAATGCATTTTTCGAACCACCAAGCATGAGAGCATGTTCTAGTACACCCCCAAAACAAAATCAAGACTTTGTAAAAGCCCTTTAAATATATATGCGCTGCATGTTTCAGAGTGAAGCACACAGTTGTGTTAATTTACAGACAATTAGCTCATGATTCAGTGTTTTCAGTGTCCTGAAGCAGCTTGGCTCCCAGAAAAGTAAAGAAACTTGGAAAGTAAAGAAATTAGGACAGACATAAATAGTAGTAATGTAATTTTACTGTTGTTCTGTTGTGAAATAAAATGATTATTAAAAACTTTTTTTTGCAGTATTGCAATAGTAATATATTTCTTTATTGATTTATCTTTTGAGTGATACTAGAATAAAAAATATTTGTAATAATGTAATGTAATAATTGTTATTATTTTGAGTAGTAGTAATAGTACTAGTAGTATTGTGCAGTCATATTAAATGGGGGGGCAACTGTTTATTTTTCTTTTTTTGTCTTTAACTGATCACATGCCTGTCGTGTCAGCTTCTAGCTATTCAAAGCACATCAATATTGAATTCCCCATTAAAATGGCAGGAAAACAATTTGCACACACTTTACCACAGCTACCACTCTTAATGTGCTTTTGTTCACTAGAACAAAATGCTCTTTATTCCTGATTGCACATTAAAATATTTTGAATCTTGTGATTTCCAGTAGTTGATTTTGGCAGAGAGACTTTATTGAAGCCACTGTTTGAGAAACATGACTTGTATCCAGCATAATGCATTTGTAAACTTTAATCGCCCAACCAAAATACTTTATGGGTGGACGTTGATGGCTATTAAATGCTACAGAGAGAGTTGACTATAATAGCTGAACATTGCTTTCTTATGTCTCAGTTATGTTAGTGGTTATATACCCTGGTTATTTTGATGCTTGCAGACTATTTGTTATTATATGTTGTATATAGAACACCGTCCCTATGGGCTGGGATTTATGGGATATTTAGTGATGCATCATTTCAGAGGGTAACTACAGAAGCATGATTCTGCAACCATGTTGCCCAAAAATAGCTTTCTTGTTTTGGTTACAGTAACTATAAGTCAAACACAGGGCTACACTTCTATTTTTTTTTTACAACCAATTTCTGATCAAAATTGCCCTGTTATAGAATTATATTTTACTGATGTATGAGAGATTGTCACTTTAAAGAGGCAGTTCACCCAAAATAAAAAAATAATAAAAGTCATCATCATTTGGTCACCTCCATGTTGTTTAATTCATTCATGGATCACAAAAATTATGCAAGCAGAATGTTAAGAACTCAGAGCCTCAGTTACATTTTGCTTTCATTGTATGGAAAAAAGCAGTGAAAGTAAATGGTGACTGGGTTTTCCTAACATCTCATTTTGTGCTCTATTGTAGAAAGTAATACCGGTTTGTAGCACCTTGAGGGTGATGTATATAACGGTGTTTTGTATAGATTTGGTGCCAAGGCCTTGTCGTGTGATGGGTCTCTACCGCCCTCTTTTGGACATTCTTTTGAAGTGTTGCACAGAATATGGTCAATACAACTTAGTGTCAATACTTAGAAGTCACTTGTAATGTCAATATTTAGAAGATACTTATACTAAGTACTTAAAAGTGTCACGTGACAGCATAATACCCCGCCCCTTTATTATTCGTCCAGATACATTGAGATAACCGTTTAAAAATGCTTAAAGGGGTCATATGATGCTGCTAAAAAGAACATTATCGGCGGCAACAACAATACTACAGCGAGAATAAAAGTTACGCCTTCTTTCTTTGCGTGAACATTTGGGCGGTGTTATGCGAATCTTCCCACATAGTGACGTAGACATGTGGGGGCGTAGGCGTGGTTGACTCTTAACTTTTATAAAGAATATCTCTTTGGATTTGAGAGTTTAGTCTTTGCAACTTTACAGATCTTCTTTATGCACCAAGAGCTTATAACACTCCAAAGAGAAAGGAAAAATTGAAATCGCATCATATGACCCCTTTAAAAGACAATATGAAGATGTTTAAGAACATTTTATAAAGAATGTCCAACTAGATAAGAATAAAATACAAAACAATATCATTGTCTATTCAGAACAGTTATTTTCAATTATTTATATACTTTTATATCACAGTTGAAAGTGCTTTAAAAACATTAAGAAGATGTTTAAGAATATTTAATTAAAAATGTCCCTCTAGATAAAATACAAAATACGACGCAAAGAAACTTGTCTATTCAGAAACGTTGTTTTCACTGATTTGACTTTGTGGAGAATTTTATATACATTGTCTTTTAAAATACGTATGTGTGTTGTTTTAGTTATTATACACTCTGAAAATATATATATTTAAAAAGTTTTTTTGGAAAATGCCGTTGACGTAAATCGAACGTAAAGCAGAGCGCGCGTAGAATTTCCTGTGTTTGGCGCGGAAGGATCTGTGCGCGCTGTTGCGTTTGTGGAGATTTCCTGTGGAGGCGGAGTGATATGCGAGTCATGCGTCTGTAAACGCTTTCAATGCGAGTCAATGTGATTCTGCACCTCTGGACGAAACATGGCGACGTCGCTGCATGAGGGACCCGCTAACCAGCTCGATCTACTTATCCGAGCAGGTAAAAAGACCAAAGTGCGTGTTCAGCCTCGCCAGCGTGGGTTTGCTTGGGGCGCAGCAGAGCAGTGCGCGCCGCAGCGCTGAGATCCGCTAAGTTGTGCTGTAAAGTAATGGAGGGCATTTCAGGAAGTGATCACCTTGGATGGCAACCTGCATGGCGTTGCTTCATTTTCTTATCTGTTTTCTTGGAGTGCTGAAAAGTAGCGTGAAGGTGTGTTTGTTGTGTTGCGCGTGAGCAGCGTGCACAGTGTTGAGTTTGCATGGCGCTGAGGGTGTTTTAAATGTGGAGTGTGTTAGAATAACGGGTTTCTCTGGAGGTGGTGCGCTGCTCTGAAACCAGGAAGTGGGAGAGATGTTGTCTTTCCTACGTCTTTGCCACGCTGTCTGGAGTCGGAAGGGCACTGGGTTTTAGTATTAACTCTTAAATAGAGCTTACTAAAATGTGAATTTGAGTGGATTGTTTTCTTAATAAAATAGCGTCTGAGAGCTTTACGTTTGACGATTGGTTTATTTTGATGCCTCGTCGTCAAAGGAAATGTGGCATATGGAGGAAAAAATACACGCGGAGCCACTACATTACAACTTCAGTATTCATTTATTTATGGCGTCAAGATGTGTGTCAAAAATATTGCGTCTGAGTAATAAAATACATGTTTGCTTCATGTCGCAGATGTCCCGTTATCTAAACGTGGTCGCTCTGCTTTCTGCACATTTTAGCGCTAAATGTTAAGCTCCGTGAGCAACATTTAACGCTTAATTATTTCTTTAACTCCACTTTGTCTTTAATGACCTTAAATGTGTCGCTGTTAAAGTGTCGAGTGCATATTTGACTCTTTTCCTTTAAATGTTTATATTTTAGAGGTAATTTGATGGCGGAAGCATTGTTATTCCACTGGGCTGTCTACATTTTGAGTGACCGCACTTGTCGTCCAATAGTATTGGCGTCGCGTTCGAAATCCAACACCTGGCCAATCATCTTGCTTGTTTCTTGGGGCGTTGCTCAGAGAAGCGGCCAATCAGATTCGGGGCGGGGATTGAGTGGCAGGAAGCTCGTAGAGCGTCTTCAGAAAGAACTGGAGGGAAAGCTCTGACGACTGTAAACACGGAAGTGAGAAGGGACAGCACTACTTTCTTGTGGACCGCTATTTTAGTGACAGAAAAATAGTACCACAATATTCAGTCTCATGTGTCATTTGTTTACGATTTGCTGAATTGTTGCTAATAGTAATTTATGTATTATTATATGAACAACAACAATGATGTGATTGGCTATTTAGCAGCTTTTCTAGTATTTTATGAACATTTAAGTACGAGTTGTATTTTGATTTTTTTTTTTTTTTAAAGAGTGTTACTTTTACCTTTTCGAGGTTTTTTTACATTTATTTTTATTTTTTGAATAATAAACAAAAAATGGCTAACAATGATCACCCTCTTGTTCTTCCAAAAATGATGGCGTAGAGCAACATGAGGGTGAGTAAATATTATATTGTTAATTTTTTGCGTGAGCTATCCTGTTAAAAATATATCTACAAAGACCAAAACATACTTACAAACAATAGGTGCAACTTTAATTATTGTTTTTCTAATTTATAGTAATTGTCTGAAAGAAGTCTTATATTAACTTTGCAGTGTAGTCATGTAAACCATAAGAATTTTGTTAATAAATACACTTTGACTTGTGTCCTGTCTCCAAGGGCAGATCTTTCAGAATACAGGAAGTAAATGCATGCTGGGTCACCCATTCTAGAGGACACTGTGTGTATGTTTATGACTGGGACTGCCTAAAGATAGCCCCCGTGTGCAGCAACAGACACACATAGCCAAACATGGGCAGGCTCAGGTTGTAATGGGAGTTCAGTGGCGGCTTGGATAGACTGGCACAGGTGCTAGTGGCTCTGGTTGTTAACGTCAAAGGGAGCAGGGCTGAAGGTGCCGTCCTATATATGCATGAACTGCTTGTCTGAGATCAGCCAGTCTGCACCTGTTTCTAAATAAGAGCATTCAAGGAAGTGACTTGTTAGCAGATGCTTTTATCCAAACTGTATTCGAGCACACTAATTGGGCTTTGAGAAGACTGGTTGCAGGTATGACACCCCTGGATCTATTTAGGTCCAAAGGCAGAATCTTAAGTAGTCTACAGTTTGTAGGTTGCACTTTTGTATTAATAGGTCCTTATGGGATTTACATTAGATGTCCTCTCACACTCATTTGTGTTAGTTATATTTAGTGATTCAAAACACTCATTCTCAGAGTGCTCAACTTGCTTTGTCTGTCACTCATCTCAAGTCTTTGAAAATAAATGACTTCCTTTCGCGTTGCCACTGCATATTGCTGTCAGTTTTAACTCCTCTTTAACTGTCAGGTAGTGTTTTTAAAGCTCTTAAGTACCATATTTAAGTGTCACTCACACACTTGATTTAGTCTGCATGCTAAGTGGATGTCATCAAAGAAACTTATTCAACAATAAAGACTTTTCAAGAGGCAACAAAAATATTAGTTTCAAATATATTTGATAAATAAAAAATCAGTTTGTAATGTATTTTCTGTGAACTTGTTTTTGATTTATAGCAATTGCTAGACCAGTTTTCTCTTGTCACTCATACCCAAACATGACACTTATTTGGTGGAAATTGTTTTGGATATTATATTGAGTAACCCTGAATGCACGTTTTCCATCCAATAGCACCCTCTATTGGCAGCTCAGTGTACAAATATTCTATTTGTTAATTACTCTACTGTTCAAAATTTTAGCTTCATTAAGATTTAAAAAAAAAAGCAATACATTTTTATTTAGCAAGGGTGCATTGCATTGGATTAATCAAAAATTACATGAAATAAATTTCTAATGTTACAAAATGTTTCAGAATTTCTGAAAATTCAGCTTTTCCTTGACAGAAATAGATGACATTTTAAAATATATTAAAATGGACAGTTATTTTACATTGTTGTACAATTTCACAATATTACAGTTTTTCTGTATTTTTGACCAAAAAATAACTTCTTTGAGCAAAAAAGACTTCTTTCAAAAACACATTTTTAAGTGCCCCTATTATGGGTAATGAAAGGTTAATATTTTGGTTTTGGGAGTCCCCAACAACAGGTTGACATGCATGCAAGGTCAAAAAACACTTTCATTGTCTTATAATATGCATTTATTTTTACCTTACTTGCTCAACGATTCCCAAACGATTCACTCAACGATAAATTTTTCCAAACCCCTCCTTTGCGTGACGCTAATCTGCGGTGATTGGTCCGGTTGGTCTCAGTTTAATTTCATCATGCCTGATAAAGCAGCGTTTGTGAGCACAGTGCTGGTTTTTGTACAGCGATACCGGGGAAACCGCTATTTTTACCGATCCAAAAGCAGCACCTAGTGGCAAAGAATGAATTTGCATTTTCATTCAGACCAACGTGAAAAGGCCAACAAGTGGGCGGGCAATATGCTAATTTTTCATGTTGACGTCAACATGAAACGGCTTGGGATTCGTTTTAAAAACGACTCGTTTCAATGATTCAGAGTCGACTCTTTCTTTTGAGAGACAATAACTTTATACATGGTGCACTTTCAGATTTAAAACTTTGCAGGATGTTTTCATTCACTTAGAGCTGTGTTACACACTGCATGAAAGGTCATTTTCAAAAACCGACCCCAAACTTTTGAATGGTAGTGTATATATCAACATATCGGACACATTAAATGATTAAATATGAGAATTAAAATTAGATAAAGCTGTTTATCACAAATATAGAGGTTACCACAAAAAAAAACAATCACAAAAGCATTTTTTTGTGTGTGTTCCGTCTGTTGCAGTGGAAGCATCAGTTCATGGCTCTGTGCATTGCTCAGATAAAACCATTGAGGCTGCTGAAGCTCTTCTACACATGGACTCTCCCTCCAGCTTGCGTGGAGACTGGAGCCCAGGTGAGCTCTGCTTTCTCTTTCTCTATCAATCGCTCCATCGCTTTCTCTTCCTCCATCAACTTTAGCTTTCACATCACAAAATAAGACTAGATAGCCACACAGTGAGGAGTACATCATTTCTAAAATGTATTTATTTTTTTCTGTTGTAGAGGTGTTTGTGCCTCCATGTGTCAACACTTCGGAGTTCCTGCATGCTGCCATGCGACCTGACGTTCTGACAGAGACCGTGGTGGAGGTCAGCACAGAGGACTCAGAGCCTATGGAGGTGGTTACGGTTCTTGAGGAGCCTGAGATGCTGGAGACGGAACCCACTAAGAGAAGAAAATGTGCGAACACAAGAACATTATTGTGAAAAGCGCTGTTTGGATAATTTTTTTTTGTCAAGTTTACATGGATTCTCTTTGGCTTTTTTCAATATTAACTTAACATTTATTTAATTGACTTTATCTTTATCTTAACTGTTCTTTATATGTTTCATCCTTTCAGCTGGGCGAAAACCCAAACCCCATCACATTTCAAACGGATCTCCAGATCTGGGCATCAAGAAGAAGTCCAGAGAAGGGAAAGGTATGTCCTATAAATTCAGTGCTATATGTTTATTGGGTGAAGAAAAATCTGGGTCATATTTGATTCCAGAATCAAAAGAAAAATGAAATTTGTGTAAAATGAAGTGATGCTTTAATGTGATGTCATTCTCATTACAGTATTAATATTACTTTTGTGCATCATATTCATCATGATGATATTAATTGTTGAATTAATTTTGGGAGATTTGACATTGCTTTAGAAAGCAATAAATGTACAATTTATAATTGTTATTAAGTATGATTACACTACCATTCATTTGGGGTCAGTAAGTTTTTTTTTTTGAGGAATTTATTACTTTATCTAGCAAGGATGCATTAAATGTTATACTTTCATTATTAAATAAATGCTGTTCATCATAAATATCTTAAAAGTACAACCGTTAGGATAATTAACACATTTCTGTGACACTGAGGACTGGATGAATGGTCGCTGAAAATTCAGCTGTCATAACAGGAATGAGAATATTTTAAAATGTATTAAAATAGAAAACAGTTATTTTACATTGTAGTATTCCTGTTTTTACTGTGTTTTTTAAAAATAAAGCCGTGATGAGCATAAGAGACTTCTTTAAAAGAAAAAAATCATAACCAACCTTGTTGAGGTATTTGTATATAATAGGGATGCACAATCGGCCGATAATGGCTTTAAATGTAAATATCGGCATCAGTCCGATATGAAAAATTATGCCGATATGTCTTGCCGATAAGAGGAATACATTAACTCACATGTGCTCAGGTGTGCTAGTGATAGTGACCCCTTGATCACGTCAGCAGTGTGGCTCATTCTTGAAGCAAAGTTTTGCCTGAATGATGATTATATTCACTGTTTTGGATCGCTGCATTTAAACTGAGAATGCATGTACAGATTGATACCTTTGGTGTGTGATAGTCAACAGTAATAGCACATGCAGCGGCAACATCCCCCGGTCCTAATGCCCGCTCAGTAAGGAGTTTTAATTCCGTAGGGGGCGCTGTTGGCCTACTTCTAATAAAATGAAAGCAAAATACACAAATAACATTTAGACTGTTTCTGATTAAATAAAGTAGTAATTGATGCCATAAAATCATGAGTGTATTTTGATTTAAAGTGCAGAAGCTATAGCTTACATGAAAAAAAACAAACAAACATGTCACTTAAATAATTTTATATATAATGATTTATTCATTGTGTCAATAGGTTATATTTTTTAAACAAATTATGAGCTCTAAAAAAAATTTCCGAATTTTTAAAACTCTTGCTTTAGAACATTTACAAATGTTAAATCTTAACACAAAATGTTAAGGTTACCACTGCATCTTTCTGAAAAAAAAATAAAAATTTAAATGCAGCGATTGAATATAATTTATAGTTATTTTCAAATCTTCAATGTACTGTCATTACAAAAGAACTTCATTGTTGTTTATTTAATTCTAACAAATAAGTTCTTGTTAAAAACTAACCAAAATTAAAAAAAAATTTGCTTATATTTTCTGCACAGGAGAGACTTGATGTTTCCAAACAAAAGGAAATATATCGGTATCAGCATTGACTATCGGCCAAAATGAGTTTAAAAATATCGGGATATCGGCAAAAGTCTAATATTGTGCATCCCTAGTATATAATGATGGTGACGTTCTTGATGGGATTTGTAAGATCCACCCCAATATTATATATTTATTTGTGAATGGAACTTAGTTCAGTTATCAGTTGTGTTTTGCCATGTCAGTGGGCTGTTAATTAGCAAATACTACTTAAATTATGCTTAACTCGTGAGATATTTGTGTTTTCTTAAAGGAAGTACATACCTGTGGGAGTTTCTGTTGGACCTGCTGCAGGATAAGAACACCTGTCCCAGATACATTAAGTGGACACAGAGGGAGAAGGGCATCTTCAAACTGGTGGACTCCAAAGCTGTGTCAAAGCTCTGGGGCAAACACAAGAACAAACCAGACATGAACTATGAAACCATGGGCAGAGCACTCAGGTGAGGAGCTTGTGTGTGCAAACACCATAAGATATTTAAGATGACTTTTTCCAACACGTTTTGCATGGCTTGAATGCCATATTGACCAGTTGCAATTGGCATCCATAACTAGATCTCTCTGTTCTAATGTTGTCTTTGTCTTTGTTTGACTCTCAGGTATTACTATCAGAGAGGTATCTTGGCTAAAGTAGAGGGTCAGAGGTTGGTGTATCAGTTTAAGGAAATGCCTAAAGACATTGTCATCATCGACGACGATAAGTGCGACCCAGGCGATGACCTAATCAGAGAGAAGACCTATGAGCGCATTCCTCCCTCATCTGACACTCTATTGGTAACTGACCTCTCCAAAACCCCTGCCATCTTGAGAGGGGGAGGAAGGACTGTGGTCCATCCGGGGTCCCCAAAAGCTAAAGCTGCACTCAATGCAACTCCTTTTCAGCGCATTGTAACGGTCTCTGCGTCAACAGATCCATCACAGCCGTCCCATGCCACCTTTATCCCCAATGCCAATGCACCGAGGTAACCAGACTTAAATTTGTGTTAAAAAAAAAATAGTGGATTTTTCAGCATTGTTTTAAAACATAATCTTGTCTCTAGGACTGTGCGGGTTGCTATGCAAGTTCCGGTCGTCATGACAAACTCCTTGGGACAGAAGATCTCCACGGTGGCCGTGCAGTCAGCAAACCCTTCGCTCCTAACCACAGCACCTACCAACATCGGCTCAGCAACTGGTGCGAACGCACCCAAAGTCCTAATCCAGACCATGCCAACGATGGTTCCCGCCACAGCCGAGAACGGTGACAAGATCACAGTCCAGCTCGCCAAGATAATCACCATCCCCGCAACCCAGCTCACGCAGTGCCAGCTACAGACCAAACTGGGCACCCCAACAGGCATCAATCTGATGGCCGCCCCCCTCACCGTCCGAGCCCTTACGCCCGTGTCTGTGGCGCCAGGGACGCAGGTGGTCAGATTGGCAGTTCCGGCCCAACAGAGTCCAGCTCAGGCAAAGACGCAGGTCCCTGTTTCAATCCAGACGCAAACTCAAGTCCCAATCTCCATCCATACGACATCTACCCCGGCGTCAGTTCCAGTTCAGATCCAGATTCACCAGAGTCAGCTTTCTCCAAAAGCAAAAAGCGTAGCTCAGACCTCAGAGTCGAAATCCGACAGCACTTCGGCAGAACAGCCGAAGCAGGACAATCCCACACAGGACGCAGCAGCAGTGGTGGTAGAGGAAGGTTCAAAACCACAATCCGAAGCAGAGAGCTGAAGAGCGTTTTGTCAGTCATGAACAATAATAAATGAACTTCTATTACCCAGATACTCTTCAATCACATTCTGGAGTACACACTGGAGATTGGTTGACTTGTACAGTTTCGGAGTTCAAGTGTGGTTTCATTTTTATATATATATATATATATATAAATATAAATAAATAAAAAATCAGGCAAAGACCACAGTTCTCACATCATGTAGATTAAATCTGGATGTCCGTCATTTCAATTATGAGTTGTTAAAGGGACCAATGTAAAGAACACTACACGTCTCCTTTTATTTTTTATTTTTAATCTTACTTTGATGCTAATAACAGCTAAGCAGAACACTAAGGAGTGAGTAGTTGAAGTAGTCAAATTCAACTTTTTATAACTTGTATAAAGTTTTTTTTTTTTCTTTAACAAGGCAAAACCAGCAAGATTCTTTTGATGATCACTGTGAGTGCACGCTTCTGCCCGTGTTTCACAGGAACGTGTTGATTCTCCCCCTTCTACTAAGGGAAGAAATGGACATTGTATATATGAATTATACAGTTTACTGAATTTATAAACAATGCAGCCTTAGAACATTTTTATTTTTCATTTTTTGTCATTTTTCTTTTAAGTCAAGCTTATTAAGCTTTTGTGTTAAGCTCTTGTTTTGAAGGTTTTTTTGTTTTTTTTTTCCCTCACATTGTACCAAGCACAGTATTATTGGCAAACAAACTGCCAAGCATTTTGTGCATTGTCGTCTCAATCACCCGCAAGAAAAACAAAAAAATGGCTGTACCATTTAGGTGTTATCAAATCCAGATCCAAATCCCGGAATGATGCCAGTTTGTCAACACAATGAGAAAAAAAGGTGAATTGGCAGCATGCATCCTCCCTGCGAATACATTTCTTGCGCATTTTTTTTGCTTTTGCTTTTATTAGTCCTTAAAGAGGGAGAACAAGATGTTTGTGTTAAGAATAATCTAGTTTGTATATTCAACATTTGAAGTATATTCTATTTTGTTGTACTCTTGTTCCAAAGTGTACTCGAGTAGATTTTACTCAAATACAAAAAATATTCCTGAATTTGTGTGGTGGTGTTATTGATATGCCTGTCAGCTGCAGAGCTCTTTGTTGCATCTTGGGTCGCCATTTCATCTCTGACAAATGACAGGTTTGACAGATTTGAGCTTTAGGTGCGTTGAAAACATACGGCTAGACTGTATGCAACTGCCAGACCGGATGTGAGGTATTTGAATTAAAAATTGATTAAAATACAAAGTGGGAATTACCCATTTTTTTCCACTAAACGTTTAATATTTATTCATAACTACCATAAAAAGGGCAGTTACGAATAATTATCTCAATTTTTTTTTTTTTTTATAATTTACATTGAGTCCTAAAAAAAAGATGAATTGGCAGTCATTTGTTTTATGTGCATACATTAATTATTCATTCTTTTACATTGGTGATAAGCAGAGGGTAAAGGCTGCTTCACAACTAATTTAAATGTTCTGGCTGGTTGCATAAACCAGAGATGGGCACTCAATTATATAAGTATAATTTACTTGTATGCCTTTACAATATCTGCATCATGTATTTCCTTGGTGATGTAGATGGGACTCTTATCACAGTATTTGATGACGTATGTCCGTGTATTGCGCATACATTCCGAAATGTCAGAAGGGTATGAAACATGGCAGGAGCCACTGTGTATGTGTTCTCACATTTGGTTATATTAGTGCAGGGGTGTCAAACTCAATTCCTGGAGTGCCGGAGCCCTGCAGAGTTTTGTTCCAAACCCTGCTCCAACACACATTCCATGTAGTTTTCAAGGACTTAAGGACTTGATTAGTTGGATCAGTGTGTTTAATTAGGGTTGAATCTAAACTCTGCAGGGCTCCGGCCCTCCAGGAATTGAGTTTGACACTCCTGTATTAGTGTGTCAGAATCAGGAACTTCATGAAGATTAGCTAGATGCAGTGAATGTGTGAACTATTGCTGTCATTCCGGTATCTTGAATTGTTTTTAAGAATAAATATATGTACAGGTAGAGGAAGACTATTTGAGCTAGAATCCTAGTAGCATCCCTGAAACATATTTTGTCGGTAACACTTTAGAATAGGGAACACATTCACTATTAGCTAAGACTTTTCCATGAACAACCTCCTAATTTGCTGCTTATTAATGGTTAGTAAGGTAGTTGTTAAAGGGGTCATAGGATGCCCATTTTCCACAAGTTGATTTGATTCTTTGGGGTCTTAATGAAAAGTCTGTAACATAGTTTGGTTAAAATTTCTCAATGGTAGTGTAAAAAAACACCTTTTTTACCCTGTCAAAAACAGCTCTTTTCAGATCAAGCCGTTTTTGTAGCACTTTCCTTTAAATGTTAATGAGCTGCTGACCCCGCCCCTCTCTTCCAAGCTGCTCTCAGGGAGACGGTTTACTTTAGCCGCATTCATCGTGAAACTGGCTAATTAGCACATTATTAGGAAAGGGCGATTTGCAAAGATTCATTACAAAACATACTTCTGTAGATGAGGCTGGATCATGAATGATTCGCGCGAACATAGACGCATTTATGTAGATCGGGGGCGCATTCCCTTCAGAAACAAATGTAATCCACTGCGAGTTCAGCGGCTCAGATGTCGGGAGTAAATGACGACTGCTGTTCATTATTACATCCAACAACAGAACACCTCAGTCGCTTAGGAGTCATTCGTGTCTACATCTGCTGCGGCGGTGAAACAATGGCGGACTGATGACAGCTCACTCAGGGCGGGTCTGAGGTAAGACACCAGTCCAGTCTGTGCTGAAACGCTACTGTCAATCAAACTATCGTGGGAGGGGCCTGTCTGTGTGACATCACACAGACAGGCATCTGAGATCGGCTCGATTTTGGTCGTGTACACACTGCCAACACACATTTCAAACAGCTTGTAAAAGTGCATGTAGCATCCTATGACCCCTTTAAGTTAAGGTATGGGGTGGATTAAGGGATCTAAAATGCGGTCATGCAGGCATTAATATGTGCTTTATAAGTACTAATAAACAGACAATATGGTAGTAATATGCATGCTAATAAGCAACTAATTAATAGCTAAAAGTGTTACCATTTTGTCTTTAAAATAAAATCTTGTAAATAGGATTTTTAAGGATGACAATTTATTTGCCACAATTAATGTAATGATTCCAGACTCGACTCGGACTCTAGTACTAGTAGTTGTTCAAGGGATGAACAATCTTACATTTTGGATTCAAATTACACCAATCTACATTTTTATCTAACTGGCTTAACTAATGGAAAAACTCCATATAATATCAGCAGAACAGAATTGGGACTGTTTAGTAGCCACTGATAATAATAATAATAATAATAATAATAATAATAAATCAAATTCTGAAACAAGAAAATGACAAAAAAAAAACAGGACAGAAATGTGCTTGTGGTCCCTTTGGGAAGGGATTGAGTTGCATTCTCTTTAGTAACCTTTAAAGCTACAAAAAAAAAAAAAAAAATTTGTAATTAGCTCATAAAATAGTTTCACCCTACAAGAATTAATAATGCATGAATATAAAACTCAGGTGACAGGTACTAATAGTTTAACTGCCTGCAATTGATTATGTAAACTCTGGTGAAACTAGCTGTGAAATGGCCATTTTGAGGATGTTGCACAAAGGAAATTATTCATTAATAAATAAGTGAAGTGAAAAAAGACTGTGACTATTACTGTTTTTACTAATGCAAGATTATGCAGAATTTGACCCCTTCTCAAACATACTTTATTTTCAACGATATGAAAACCCCCCACAATGCAATAGTTTTATTTGTGCATGCTTTCATGATATTACCAATAAGACCAAAACTATTTTCAGCATGGTTATTTATTTATTTTTTATTTTATTTGATGTATTTATTTACTTTTTTGAGAATCATATATTAAGAATAAAAAGTAACAATTTGATTTGAAACCTACATCCTCAATTTCAGGAAGATACAAGAGCTTAAAGGAATATATCACACAAATGAAAATTGTGTTTTAATTTACTCACCCTCATGTCTTTCCAAACCTGTATGACTTTCCTCCTTCTGTGTAACACAAAAGGAGTTATTTTACCTAATGTGCAAGCTGCTCTTTTCCATAAAATAAAAACATGTAAATGTCGATTTACATTGGTGAGCTCCGAAAAGCACCATAAAAATAGCCCACATGACTATAGTATGGTTATATTTCAAGACTTCTAAAGTCATACTTTAGCTTTGTGTGAGGAAGAGACTGATATTGCAGCTATTTCTTGAAAATCATCCACCCATTGTAGCTCTTAAAGTCAAACCTGATGAGACACGTCTTGAGGCACCACTTTCGATTGCAGTTTGATTTTAAAGAGCCACAATGAAATGTGTCTGTTTAAAATCACATTTTCATTAAGATTTTATTGTGATGTATTGCCTTTAGCAATAATAAATCTCTGTTTGTACTCCACAGTACAGAGAAAATGAAACGGAGGTGAGTAAATGAAGACAGAATTTTCATTTTTGTGATATACTGACTGAATCGTTATTTAGTCATGAACAACACAAAATATGTAGAAATGCCGTGCCAATGCAAGTCTCGACTTGTGGTAAATGTCTTTCGAAATAACTGTAATTATTTGGAAACAAGCGTTGGATCCTTGAAGCTGAAGTCACAGACGAGGGAGAGGTGATCTGAAGGGTAGTTATAGGAAGGAAGCCTATTGGGTCCGATTTGTTCGGCTGTAGGAAAGTCCAGAACCGCATTAACATCAAACGCTCTGTGTGAATACCACACGTAATCCAGCGTGTGGCAGCTCTCGCCACTGGGCCGGATCTTCCAGGTTGTGTAAGGTGGCTCGGTTTTCCCGTCTGTACTTAAACGCTTATACGCACTGTCCAATCCCAGACTGGATGTTGCGAAATTCCTATAGACGTCTTCTGATGGCTCGGCATTAAAATCGCCACATACTATCAATGGAATGTCGGTATCTGCTTTTTCTTTGGTCTTGATTCTATGTACAACACTTCGTAGGTTCCGTAGCAGATCCGAGCCCTGAGCGCTGCGTAGGACCTCCCAACCACTCTGCGCTTTCAGATGCGTTACCGTGACACAAAACGCCCGTCCGGTTGCTTGGCAGCGTAGAGCAGCGATGATTGCCACCTGATTGGTCTTCAACATCATGGCGGACAGACGTAGGTGTGTTGTGTTTAGTGACTGGAAGCGTTTGGGATTGAAGAACAAAGCACAGCCATCTGGGCCATTGTTGTTTTCCACATCCAGGCACGGAGACCACGGTTTGGGGCAGAAACTGCTCTGGTAGCCCAAACTTGCCAGAATGGGCTGAAACATGTCAAAGTAATGATCAACTTCCTGTAGGCAAATGATGTCAGGTCTGTAGGTTAGGATCTCCTGCAGGATCAAATACTTCCTTTCAGCCCAGTTCAGAGCATCCATGGGGCACTGCACAAAACTGTCCATGCCTTCACCTAATGCTGCAACAAGACAGAAGGAAGTTGGAAAAAAAAATAAATAATGTAAATCCAAACTGAAGAAATTCCAAACATTTAGACCTGGCTTAAAACTTGCTTTGTTTTTAAAATACATTTTCTTGTGGCAGTGTTATTTTACTATCATTGAGATGTTCTTACAGTTTTTATTAATATTCTTGAATTGGTTTTATTACTGAATCATTTAATCATTTTTATATTTTCAGTTTTCATTCAATTTTGTTGTTTTTATAATAATAATAATAATAATAATAAAAGTAAAAATTATTATTATTTTGGCAATTCGATTACTGATCAATACTGATCTGATAAACTGATCAAACGTGACAGTAAAGACTTTTACATTGTTCCCCCCCAAAAAAAAAATCTAATTATCAAAAATTCAAATAAATGCTGCTCTTTTGAACTTTCTATTCATCAAAGAACCATGAAAGTATCACAGTTTCCACAAAAAATATTAAGCAGCACAACGGGTTTTTTTTTTTTTAAATTTTAAATATTTGAATGATTTCTGAAGGATCATGTGACACTGAAGATCGGAGTAATGATGCTGAAAGTTCAGTTTTGCCATCTCAGGAATAAATTACATTTTAAACTATTGCAATATTTCACAATGTTACTATTTTTACTGTATTTTTTATCAAATAAATGCAGTCTTATTAAGAGCATAAGAGACTTCTACAAAAGTCTTACAGACCCCAAACTTCTGAATAGTAGTGTATATCATTTAAAACATTAGTCGTGTGTCATTCATTTATGAAGATGAAGGTTTATACCTTGTGCCAGTACATTCCACTGCATAACTCTGATCGTCTGCCTGGCGTCTCCATGCCCAGTCTGAACGAAAGCTCTCTGCAGCTGGGCTGGCCGGTTTCTCAGAACCTCTCTACATTCCTGCAACAGCTCCAAAGGGTCCGCCGGGTCTTGATCCAGATCCAGATCGTTACCCGGACTGTATGTGGAGTCACACGGGTGTGGGAGAGGAGGTCTGCTGATGGTCTTAACCAGGGCACTGTGGAGACTGCTAGTGCTGCTGCCCATGGAACATGCTGAGAGAAACAAGAGTTGTCACACAAAGATCTTTCCTAATTTTTAATTCTCTTTAGAGGAAAAACAAAACAAAAAAAAGAGCAACTTCTGGTCGCATTGCTGCATATAGCTGTCAGTCTAAACACACTTTACATTTTATCCTGTATCTTCTTCAAATACTAACATGGTTAAATCATTTATATTGAGAGCAGCAAGTAGGACCGGCCAGACACGAGTTGTTAAAGACATGTCGCACCCAAAGCTGAGAGGAGTTAATAATAATATTAACTATAGATAATAGATAAATAGATAATAGCTCCATTGATAACACAGTCTCAGCAGGGATGTGAAATAACGAATTACAAATACTCACATTACTGTAATTAGGTAGTTTTTGTTAAATCAAATTGTACTTTTTTTGAGTAGTTTCAAAATTGTGTACTTTTACTTGAGTACATTTTAAGTGATGTATCTGTACTTTTACTCCGCTGTTTTCCCTCCGTTTGTAGTCCTTACATGCTTGCTTTAATTTAATTTTTTTTCCATTAAAGGTGACATATCATGAAAATCTGACATTTCCCGGTTTTAAGTGCTATAATCAGGTCCCGGGTGCATCTACCATTTAAGGAAACGTGAAAAAGATTAACCCAGTAACTTTGTTTTGGGAAGCCTTTTTCTGCAAGCGTCTGAGAAAACGAGCGCATCTGATTTCGCTCCCTTGGTGACGTGGCAAAGGGATCTCATTATAATATTACCGCCCCTTAATCTGTAAATGTAATACACCCACAGCGCCGTCATTGTGTTTTCGCAAGCGACAACGGTGTACCAGCTCTAATGCCATGGCGAAAGTTTGAGCAAAACACGCTGTTCTGTCTTTGGCTGCAGAGACGAGCACAGAACACTAACATTACTTAAGTCCCAGCCTCAGAGGAGACAAGAGAGCAGAGGATGTATTGATTTATTTACTGTATATTGCTGCTGCCACACAGATCTAAAATAAACCTGCGATTTATTTCCCAGCAGTTTACCTTCACAGACATAACCAAATGTTTTTGTAACTGTTTACCTTGTGTTTTTAAGGTAAACTTGTGTGTGAATGAGAACTTAGTTTAGTACTCACTTGCTGTGTGGTGGCCGCGTTCTGTCCGTGTGCTTCGGATATGTGCGCTTAGAAAACGTATATCAGAAGTGTAAACTCATATGGTTTAAAACGCATGATTTCAGAGCGATAAACATGATAATCAGAACCAAAACAGATGTTTTTAGCAGGTGTGCAGCTCTATTCTGGAAAAGGGGGCGGGGAGCTGCAGCTCATTTGCATTTAAAGAGACAGGCACGAAAAACAGCGTGTTTCTGC